>NW_026606075.1:10142500-10742500 GCF_029834395.1 Sorex fumeus | reverse complement strand
GGGCAGGCTAGTTTGGCCCTGAGATTTTATCAGCCTCTCCTTCCTCATCCTTCTTAATGCTGCCGTATTGGTGGGTCTTTCAGGGTCAGGGTTATGAGACCCATTGTATTTACTGGTTTTGGTATATTGAGTACACCAGGTATAGTTTGCAGGCTCTGTCATGCGGGCAGGACACTCTCAGTAGTTTGCCAGGCTCTCTGAGAGGGATAGAGGCTTTTAGGGTGGCCTCCAATGTCCTTGTAGGTGTTTCCATGGTTGAAACCACATTTGAACTCCATCAAATATGGTGTGGTAATCTTGTGTGAAGTGTTTTATGATGTGTCACGCGGCCAGAAAGTGTCCTGGAGTGTGGCGGCGGCTGGGTAGTGGAGGTAGTAGAGGTAAAGGAGGACGCTTTCCAGACACTCAGTCCGAGATTCACACATGAGTGAAGCCCCACAGAACCAGGGAAGCAGAACTCTGTGACCTTGGACTCCAGGCTCAATGGACCCGGGAACAGAGATCCTCTGCCTCCTCCTAGCATCCTTGCAGACCTCCACTACCTCCACTACCCAGCCGTTGCCACGCTCCAGAATGCTTTCCAGACACTTGGGCCAAGACTCACGCACGAGTGAAGCTCCACAGAACCAGGGACCCGGAACTCTGTGACCTTGGACTCTAGGCTCAATGGACCCGGGAACAGAGATCCTCTGCCTCCTCCCAGCAGCCCGGCAGACCTCCACTACCTCCACTACTCAGTTGTTGCCACGCTCCAGGACGCTTTCCGGACACAGGGGCCGAGACTCACGCACGAGTGAAGCCCCACAGAACCAGGGAAGCATAACTCTGTGACCTTGGACTCCATGCTCAATGGACCCGGGGACAGAGATCCTCTGCCTCCTCCCAGAGCTACATCAGACTATTATAAATTTCATCATATTTTGATACAAGCCAAAGAGAACTAAAATGACTATTCCACATACCTTGCACATTTCCTTTCTCTACATAGAAATTTTTGTTTTGTTACTTTTCTAGTATTCTACAAGAAAATCTTTTATTTGGCTTATACTCAAAGCTCTAAATATGATTTATTCATTTGATCAGTAACTTTACTTTTTATGTTTTTTCACATTTTCCTTTGCACTTCAATTTGTCTCATGTTAATTTGCATTGTTTTCCAAAGTCCTTGATTCATTCTCAAGTGATATATTTTTTCTTCCCCCCATTTATTTGTACATTTATTAAAAGATATTCAATTAAATAAATCTCTCCATCACTATTCAACTTCACAGAGTCCAAATTTATATTGAAGACTCAATAATTTTAATTACCTGGGGGCGAAGACAGTACAGTGTTTAGGGAATATGGCTAGCATATTCCCAAATCAGATTAGATTCCTTACACCGCATGGTCCTCTAAGCATTGCTATTGAAGCCCTGGAGATTTCTTGGCAGTGCAAAGGATGAGGAGTCCAGCATCCTTGAGCCCTTGCATTGAACTACCTACCCAGTTGGCTGAGATTTGCTGGTGGGATCCCCAGGCCTTCTCAAAACTTCTAGGAAGGCATTATTCCAACCAACAAACATTTCCTTTTGTGAATTATACTTAGGAGGCCTCCTCTTCTGATACCATGGGAAGCTTCCTGTCATTTTACTTTTATTTGTGTTCTCTTAAATAAAATTTCTTCTGAATTTGGTGAAGGAAATGACAAGAATGAGCAGTATAATTTGGTGCCTCCATTTTGATTCATTCTAAGACAGCAGTTCTTCCCACAAGCATAAATGGCCTTTCAGTGAAAGAAGAAACTGTTTAGTGTTATTTATATTGTTACAAAAATGGTTATTATCTCTCAAATCCTTGAGAGAAACTCAGAGACTGAATGCTGCGATCTACAAACCACCATGTGACCTTTGAGACAATCTGTCACTTAGAGGATAAGGGACCTTGGATAAACTACATGTTCCTTGCCTCATGTTCCTTCTTTAAAATGGGGGTAAGAATAATTAGTGGTGATATTGTATGAATATAAGTGAATATATGTGAAACTCTTTGGAATAGTGCCTATTCACAGTAAATACTCACAGAGCTTTTGACTCTTCTCAACTCTGCATCAATGCTTTCACAATTGCAATGTCGACTAAAAGGAAAAATTGGAGCCAGGAATATTACTTAGAAGGTAGAGCACATACCTTGTTTGACAGCTCATCAAAGTTTACTTCCTAGCACAACTGATGTGCCCCCCCAATGAAAGTGACAACAAGTAAAAAAGAAGGAAAGGGAAATAAATGGAAAACATGGGGCTGATAAGATACCTTAAGTGGTTGGAGAACAAGCTTTGTGTGCTGGAGCCCTGAGTTCAGTCCACAACACTGAATGGTCTTCTAAGCGCCAGCAGAAGTGACCCCTAAGCACTTCTCTGTATGAACCCACCCCCCAATAATTTAAACAATTTATTCTTTTCAACAATCCTTTTTAAAAATGGAAGAATGAAATTTCTGTATTCTCCGATTCTCTGTTGTCCTAGCAGCCTTACTGAACTAATTTAATACTGATTAATAATAATCACGTGAAACTTTTTGTTTTGCCTATTAATGTTGGAAATATTGGGATTACTTTTATCTTGAATTAAAACATTAATCTGTTTTCTTTTTTTTTGTTTTTGTTTTCTGTTTTGGACTTGTCCAAGCTACCGTTTTTCTTCTGGCTCTTGTAGCTTGTCCTAATGGATGCTAAACTTGTTCTTGTCCTAAGACCTTTGGAGACCTTTAGGGTTTTTTTGGGGGCGGCACACCTTGTGATGCTCAGGGATTATTCCTGGGTCTGGGATCACATCTGGAGGACTTAAGGGACCATTTGGGACCACATGCAAGGCAAGCGCCCTAACCCCTGTACTACAGTTTGACCCCCTGTCCTAAAATATTTGCTTTACGTTTCTTTCAATTCAGAGGGTTCTGTCCTGACTCCTTAATATAAACTCACTGTCAACTCAAATGAGACATCATAAGAAATATTATCTTATCATTCCTCCAAATTTAGCTTCTGTCATGATCCTATCACTTTTTTGGTTTTTATTATTTTTAATAGCGACTTTTGTTAAATATAATTATCACCACCATTTTTTAGTCTTGTCTATGCCTCCCCTTCATTTGCTAATCATCTTCTCTCATTAGTATGTAAAGTTCAGAGGTATTTCTTTTTGTTGGTGCTGTTGTTTCAGTTATTTATGAATTCTCAGATTATTACAGGTTGTCAGTGGTACTCAATAATTATTTGTTGCATAAATGAACTCTCCTGTTTCTTTCCCTACCAGCTAGGGTATTTGAGGAACCAGTGACATGGCATTTGACCAAGTCTTGGGATAGCTAATAGTGGGGAAGTGACATACTTAAGTAATTTTTTAAAAACTCAACTCATTCTTCTAAGGCTAAATGTTAATTTCAGAATAGTTGTTTTTATTGACATTTAAAGATGTTATTGCATTATAAAATTATGCAGTTTCAGGTGTATATACTTAAAAAATTAAGATTTGTGTCCCTTTTGGCCAGACCTTCTCTCCTTGGTCTCTCCCCTTCCCTTCTGATAACACACTAATTAATAGGTTTGTTCTAAAAGTAGATATATTCTGACCCAGTAAGAAGCAATGGAAAGGCTGGTGTTAGATGGAATTCTGGGGGTACATGTTGCTCTTGTTGTGGAAGCTGTTCCAGGTGTTGCTCTGAGGTCACCAGGGCCACGCCAGGCAGTGTTTGCAGAGGATTGAACCTGGCACTTGAATCACACCCCTGAACCCCAAAATAAAATTTTTAATTTTAAATTATCTTTATGGCTCTGCTAACTAAAAGAACATCTTTAAAAATTTAAATGTAAGTGCTTTTATTAGCTTAAACTCCTATGGGCAGGATATTTGCTTTCCTTGTTCAGTTATATATGTCAGCTCAAATAATGGAATCAATTGTTTATATTAACTTTTCTGTCATATCGGTAATTTTCTAAGTGTGTAAGATTCCAGATTCCAGAGCAAGAACAGAGTTTCCTACAAGGAGAGCTGCCTTTAATAAAATCAGGCATTTTTCATTCTTTAATAGCATGTAGGTTGAGAATTCTTGGACTCACCAATATTCTGTTTTCTCCTTGAAGAGCTGTGTAACTAGCTCTGGCCAATGGGTTATGAGCACAAGAGACATGTCATTTAGTCGTGTAATGGCTAACTTGGGAAAGGCAGCTCTCTCTTTCCTTTCTGTTGTGTCTCAGGAGGCTACATATTCCAGATGTCATAGCTATAAGATGATAGAGCCTCCATAAACTGTGCTCCCTCGGTGACTCTCTGGCGACCTATGTGGAGTATGTAGCATGGGTCCCTGAGCCACTGAGTTTCTAAATGACTATCTGTGGACCTGTTTGGAGTACACAGCTCGAGTGAGGAATTATAGTGTTTGGCCACTTAGATTTTGTGGTTGGTTGTTCCTGCATTGTAGTCAATCCTAAATGCATAATATAATTGAGAAAAAGGAACTGAGGTTGATTTTTATTTGCTCATTTATACTAGAAAGGATTTATAAATATTTTAGGACTTTAAACTATCTTGCATTATTTTAAAGAACAAGGAAATTTGTACAATATGCCTCTGAATTTAATAAAAGGAACACTTTGTGTGCTCCAGACTTTTCCTGATAGTACTGAAGGAAAAACTTTATGCTGGACTACTTGGGTATACTATTATAGATGCTATATTTATGTATATATATATATATATAGAGAGAGAGAGAATGATAGCTTCATCTTTTGCAGTTTTTATTCACAAAAAAAGTTGTTTCCACTGAAAAAATGGCTTCAGCTACTACCCCTCCTTTTTTTTTTTTTGCATGTGTAGGGGGAGGAGGAAGAGGGCTTTCACTGTGCCATGGAAATTAGTGTTTTATTACTACAAATTATTCTTGTTTGATACTTCCAAAGATGTCCAAAAGCAAGAAGAGCCTAGACTTTGGAAGAGACTAGTAAATCAACGAGTGGATAGGACCATTTATCATGTTAAACACTGGGAATTCACCACAAAATCATTACACTAAAAAGCGACAATTTTGATTGATTAAAATGGTATGGGCTGGATAGTGTTAAATCATTCTGAGTGATATGACATTATAATTTTACATAGCATATTTCTGCCAAGACAATGAAGGTAAAAGGCATTGTCATCCGATGATAACAGACAATAAGAAGAATACTGATGTTAGATTTATTACCTGGTTTAGATTTAGAAAGAAGTAATTCTTGTCCTGTTCCACTTATCAAATGACTGTAAATTCAGTGATGATGTAAAATTCTAAGGCAGAGCCACTTATAGGTTTGACAAAGTGCCAGCTATAAAGTATTTATTGTTATCAGTGGTTCTGCCTTACACACTTAAATATTTATCAGAAACATAAGCCCCTCTGATAAATGTTTCTGATCCTGTGGCTAGATTTTTTTTTAGGATTTAGATTTTTAATCTAAAACTATGCCTTATATTTTTATGCTTTTAAGCAATAATTTAAAAGACAATATGGGAGTTTTGCAATTTTATTTCTTTTAATTTATACCCGCACAGCGGGTAGGGCGTCTGCCTTGCACGCAGACAACATGGCTGACCCGAGTTCGATTCCTCCACCCCTCTCGGAGAGCCCGGCAAGCTACCGAGAGTAGTCGATATGCCAGACACAGTAACAACAAAGTCTCCAATGGAGACGTTACTGGGCCCGCTCGAGCAAATCGATGATCAACGGGAGGGCCTTTACTTTACTTTACTTTTAATTTATACCTTTAATTGTATATTTTTTGATTTGCTTTGTTTTGGGGCCATACCTTGTGAAACTCGGGGGTTACTCTTGGCTTTGTACCAGGAACATACGGGTATGGGATGCTGGATAAGAACTTGAGTCAGCTGCGTGCAAGGCAAAGACCCGACCTACTGTGCTATCTCTCTGGCTCCTGTCTCAACATATTTGAGATTGTTATTCTTATAGACGTTATCTAGAGACATGAGGAATTCCTTATTTTGTCTTTGCTGCAGAGGCAGACCAGCTAAATTTCTAGGGCGTTTGCTTTGCGCGCAACTGGCCCGGTTGAATTGGATTCAATTCCTCCGCCACTCTCGGAGAGCCCGGAAAGCTACCAAGAGTATCTCGCCTGCACAGCAAAGCCTGGCAAGCTACCCATGACGTATTCAATGTGCCAAACACAGTAACAAGAAGTCTCACGATGGAGATGTTACTGGGCCCGCTCAAGCAAATTGATGAATAACAGGAGGACCGTGACCGTGACCATATTTATGTATGGACTGGAGTGATAGCACAGCAGGTAGGGCATTTGCCTTGCACACAGACAACCCGGGTTCGATTTCTCCATCACTCTTGGAGAGCCTGGCAAGCTACCGAGAGTATCCTGCCCACGCGGCAGAGCCTGGTAAGCTCCCTGTGGCGTACTTGATATGCCAAAAACAGTAACAACAAGTCTTACAATGGATATGTTACTGGCGCCCGCTGGAGCAAATCGATGAACAACGGAAGGACAGTGCTACAGTGCTACATATTTATGTATATACCAGATGAGTTTTAAGTGGATGACGGTCTAGATATAGTCTGAAAAATATTTTATAGCGATGCCAGTTATGCTAAGTGATGGTTTTAGTTCATCAGCTTTGTATTCTTTTTCTAGAGGTTACCAGCCAAGGTAGTTTCTTTCTTGGGCACAGAGGAGACATTCCTTGGGAGCATAGCAGGCGATTGGATCAAGGACAGGTACCAGAGTCAAAACAAAGTGGTGCTATATGCAGCAGTGTTGTGTGGGGTGGCCTTCCATGGCACAGAAACCCAGGATGCCCTCTATCACAGGTAGGAGACTGGATACATATCGTAAGTAGATAAATTATAAGACACAAATAATAAAGCGTACAGAACCACAGATAGAAGGCAATAAGTAGAGTTTATAATGTTGCCAAAGCTACCACTTGTATAAGTCAAAGATTGAAGGAAGAGCATAGTCATTGGGTAGTAAGAAAAGTAGCTATCATGAGAATGGAAATAGAAAGTAACAGAATCATTCAGAAGTAGGCATTAGAGAGAACTCAACTTTGGGTTAGATTACTGGAGAAAAAAGCTGTTGAAATGACTTTGTGTTCCTGATTAGCGGCTCATTCTCACAGCATAACCACATTAACAATAGAAAATGGGTTTCTGAAAATATACTGAGTTCATATGCTCAAAGAATTCCAGCTCTACAAGAGAGAACTTGCTAAGATATTTTCCTATGTATTTTAAGAGGAACTCAGTGTTGGAGAGGATGACAGGCAAAGTCGTTTCTGTTGGTCTGCTGGCTGATCCTGTGCTGTGCTCATGATCTTCCTAAGGCCACAAACAGTTCTTAAGAAGCTCTTTCTCTCTATCTGGTGCAAAGTAAGAGCTCAGTCAATACTTTTTGAGGGATGGAGAGATAGTTCAATGGGTAAGGTGTTTACCTTGCTTGACGCTGGCTTGAGTTTAATACCTGATGCCCCATATTATCCCCCTAGCAAAGCCAGGAGTGATTCCTGAGTGCAGAACTAGGAATAATCCCCAAGTCTCTGAACATCACTGGGTGTGGCCTAGCTCCCCCACCCTCCAAAAAAACCAAAATAAAACCCCTTTTGATAGTGAGTCATAGAAAGATCTTATGGCCATTGATAGTTTATTTGCTTGCAGAATTGATTGATTGTGTGTGTGTGTGTGTGTGTGTGTGTGTGTGTGTGTGTGTGTGTTTTCCATACTAGTTATGCTCAGGAGTTATTCCTGGCTCTGCACTCAGGAATTGCCAGGCATACCTGCTGTGCTATTGCTCTGCCCCAGAATTGATTAATTCTAAGTAGTTAAAAAGAAGTAATAGGATAAAAAATGAAATGATTCATATTCAACCATTTCTAATCTACTTGGTAAACTCTTTTCTGTGTATCCTGCTTCCCTGAAACCCCATACTCAAAGGAATAAACTTTGTTTTGTTAGGAATGTACTTGATTGATGTACTTGATCAATTTTTTGATCCATAAAAACTGGGTCAGGAAAATTCATTGCACCAGGCTAGTTTTGGGGTTCAAAATTGCATGGGCAAAGTGGGCACTGCCAGAATCCAAGTGAATTACAGTTTAGTTTCTGCACTGGCTTGAATTCATAGATTAAAAATGGAAAAGGTTTCATGTTTAGGGCATTTTTTGATACAAGGAGAAACAAATTAGTATGGAGTTAACTTCTCAAACCAGTAATAATTTATGTGGGTCTTTTGATATAGGTCTCTTGAATAAAAAAGGCTAAAGATTATTTTGAATAAATCGAACTATAAAAAGAAGTCTCTGGAAATACCACAGGTCCATTGAACCAGCTGCTTCAGAGAGGAGGTCAAATTGTTGAATTCAGAGATAAATTTTAAGTTAGCCACCTCTCTGAAAGAATAAGAATCCCAAAGTCATGTTCACTACTCAATTTTTGTTTTAACTTCATTGATTTCCTCTTGAGATAAATATTTCAAAGGCAGTATAAGTATTTCCCCAAAATATCATAGAGCAAATCAAGCAAGCTATTTCTTTCTTTTTATTTTTCTTGGTACCATGATCTACAGTATTGCTAATGAGAGATTCATACATATCACATTCCCATACCACCAGAATGTTGGTTTGTTTTCCACCAGTGTCCCACAATCCCATCCTAACCACTCCCTTCAGCCCTGATGGGAAGCTCAGCTCTGTATGCTCACTCAGGTTTTGTTGCCTCTTACCATTTGGCCCTCTTCATCTGTCTGATTTCACTTGGCATGATACCCTCCTGTTCCATCTAGACCCTGGCAATTTGCATGACTCCATCTTTTTTATATTTTAGTAACATCTCATTGTGTTTATATGCACCACCATCAGGGTTTTATTTGAGGAATTATAAAGAAAAAGCCATGATTTTAGCTTAGTTTTGAATTGTGATATATACTGGAGGATTGGGTTCCCTTAGCCAAGGTTTGAATTTCCTACAAAAAGACTCCTGAAAATTGTGTATTTTATGAAGCATGCTTAAGAGACTGGATTCAGCAAAGGGAAAACCCAGTATTTTCCACATTCCTTTACGTTGGAGAGTGAAAGTATTTCAGGTCAGGGGCAATTCACATATTAACAGTATAATGTCATTTAGCTGGGGTTGTTTATATTCTGCATGATATCCATTTTCCCCCCTCTAAATTCTGAAACAAAATAAATCATGAAGAAGGCAAAATCAAGAGCTGTTCGGGATTCTTGCTTGTGTGAGAGAAAGGAAAAAATATAAACACTCGAGAGATCTTGAAAATTATTTTACCAAAGGCTCAGGATTTCTTGCATTTAAAAGGAAAGCTCTAAGCTCACCTTTGGAGATAAATAATATCATCCTAATATTATCAGAATCTTTTAATGAGAAGACCTTTATGTTCAGAATTAGTTTTAACAGACTCATGTAATTCTGCTACCCTAACTTCATAGAATACTAAAATTTTAAATTCATTATAGTTTGATAATTTTTCATTCTGCCTGAGCTAAGTAAAATTTCACTCTCTTGATTTAAGATTCCTCTTGAGTCTGGCGAGATGGAGTTAAAAGGTTTTGTTTGGTGTGAATAGAATGTTATTCAAAGCTTCTTGAGTGGGTGTTGGAATAAACCTACAAGGTGTGAACTATAAAATAGATGTTAGGTCCATCAAACAGCTGTACAGAGCAAACAGGATTGATGAATATTGGAATTTTAACTAAAAATTGTTCTTTTAATTGCTTACTTTTGTTTTCTTTACATCTTTTTAAAAAATTATTTTAGTTAACCACTGTGAGATAGTTATAAACTTTCATGTCTGAGTTACAATCACACAATGATCAAACACCCATCCCTCCACCAGTGCACATTTCCCAACACCAATATCCCTGGTATAATCCTCCTCCCACCCTCCCCCGCCTCCGTGGCAGAAAATATTCCCCATACTCTCTCTGTATTTCCCTACTTAATTGTGAATGATTTATAATTATTTTTTTAAAATTGAAATGGTCTTAAAGCTGTATTGATGTGTATTTCTCTTATCAAATTCTATTCTATCTATTCTTCAATTATATTTTACATATTTTTAATGTATTTCAAAGCAAGATATTACCCTTTACCTCCTAAGTATACCAGCACAATAAATCACAGAGTAGTTATTTTTAAAGGTAAAATTTATACGTGGTGACATTCTCAAATTAAGCATAAAATTTGGTGATTTTCTTTGGAGAAATCAGGATAAGGTATCTGACATTTTGATAAGACAATTTTTCTTGGTAGAGTTTACTCATAGTGGGATTTCTTTGCTATTATTAGCTTTATTAAGCTTCCTGAATATTGGGGAAGTATTCTGGATGTCATTTCATCATTCCTTATTCCAGCCTTTGATAAAATCTGACATATTAGGGGACAGTTGGGGGCACTGTGTCTCTGAAGCGCTGTTGGAAATACAGGGATTTACAAGATGATATCAGGCTAATAAGGCATTAGGATATTAAAGATAAACTTCATCTAGCCTCTAATTTTTGGGGGGATATTTTTAAATGATAAGTTGTGATGGATTTAGAGCAGTTTCTCTTGTGTCTTGGATCACAAATAATGCATTGTGTTATCAAACCTCCTGTTTGTCAGGGTGCAGTCCCAGTTTCTCCTTTCTTTATGTACAAGTATTCGCCATCCTGTAATTGGAAGTTCGAAGGGTTAGACCAGCTAAAAGACTTAAGCACTGTAGCACTGTCCTCCCATGTTCATTGATTTGCTTGAGCAGTCACCAGTAACATCTCTATTGTGAATTCTTATTACTGTTTTGGCATATCAAATACTCCAAGGGTAGCTTGCCAGGCTCTGCCGGGCAGGTGGAATACTCTCGGTAGCTTGCTGGGTTCTCCGAGAGGGATGAAGGAATTGAACTTGGGTCAGCAATGTGCAAGGCAAACGCCCTACCCGCTGTGCTATCGCTCCAGCCTTAAGAAAATAGAAAAAAAAAAGTGTTTTGTTGTTTGGTTTGGGCCACATCCAGAGGTGCTCAGGGCTGAGTCCTGGCTCTATGCTCAGGATTCAGTCTTGGCTGGTTCAGGGGATGCAGAGGATGGATCCAGGTAGGCTTGTGTAGGCCAGCTGCCTTATCTACTGTACTCTTTTTCCGGGCCCAAGGAAAAAAAGTTTTTTATGTGATAATAATAGACCTCAAATACATTTTAATGACGAGATCCTAAAATGACTCAATTTCTTGGTGAATGTAAAAAAAATATAAAATATAGTTCAAATCTCTCTCGAGCAGAGAGGAATGTGATGGCTCTTGCAACTGGCTTAGCTCACGTGCCTGAGGAACCTGGACCTCAGAGGCGAGAAGGGTTCTAAGTACCTCTGGACTCTCTGTCTCTTTCTACCCAGTTTTGATCTCTGCCACTCTCTGATTGGCTTTGTTCTGCACACAAGCCCTTTTCAAACGATGGTGAGGATGCCTGCTGAGAGCCCAAAGTCCTACCATACCAGACTTGGCAACTCTGCTGCATGAGAACTCCTTTCTGCCAGTTCAGTTCGTGGAAGGACTCCAGTATTCCTTTCTGTTCTGTGCTCAAATACTCCATGACTTCTCTCGACAGGAACTGGGTTCCTCCAATTTGATAGTTCTGATCCACATTTCCTTCAGCCTTTTGCTTACCTTTTGCTAGAAAACCCCTGAAAAGGAGATTTTAACTAGAGGACCAAAGGCTAGGGTGAGAAGAGAGAGGCAGAGTCTTGCAAAGGGCAAGCTCAGAACTGTCTTTATTGAAAACGGATACTTTATTCCAAAGCACATGATAAGAAGTTAAAGTGATGGTTCTCCAGACGGGAGCAATAGTACAGTGGGTAGGGTGTTTGCCTTGCAAACAGCCAACCCAGGTTCGACCATATGGTTTCCCGCACCCCCCCCCCCCCCCGCCCCCAACCACCACTGCCAGGAGTAATTCCTGAGTGCAGAGCCAGGAATAACCCCTGAGCATCACTGGGTGTGACAAAAAAAAAAAAAGAATTGACGTGTTTGTCTACGGGACTAATGTGATGTTCTTCTGCCTGAGTTTGAGAGAACTGACACACACCTGTTCTTGGGCACTTAGGTTGTTTCCAGATTCTGCCTAAGCAGATAAAGAAAGAACATTTCTTTTTCCCTTCTGATAAATTTCCTGGTCATTGAGTATTAGAAACAATCCATTGACTTTCTTCATCAGATTAATGCTTGGGATAGTGATACTGAGGGCAGGAAGTACAGGTGTTTGGAAGAGTTCCATTTACATGGATGCTCAGTTTTCCACTGAATCAGGGCAGCAGGAAAGAACATTCTGGATCTTCAATCCTTATAGATTTTAATAAATCAGTATTCACTTCTAATACATGGAAAGTGGTGCAAGCCAGAGTGCCTCTTTTTGTGCGAACTAAAAGGAGTCAGAGAGAAAAGTCTCCACTCGCAGTGACTTGAAAACACCTTTTCTTTATTTGCTTTTACGTAGTTGCAAACCATACTCTAACGAAATACAGTAGGTCTGTGGGTTGACTTTGCTCCTATTTGTCCTCTGGCTCATGGAAATACTTTACATTTGAACTTCCCTGTTTCTCCACTATTGCCAACGCAATAAAACAGCTGGTGTCTACTGGGGAGCTACCGCATTAAGTAGTTAAATGTTGTACTCTGATTTTATGCTACTTGAGTCTTGTCTTAACTAAAGCTACTTCCTAAAATCCAGTTGAGGGGGAAATCTTAGTTAAATAAGGAAATTTTGTACATGCCAAGAACCACAACAGCTGCTGTGAATCAGAGAGAAGTCGCAGGGGGTGGGGGTGGGGGGGAGCATTAATAAAAAGCCCTTTTAAAATAGGATGAACTTGAATCAGGCTTTAAAAATGAGTTTTCCAAGATAAAGAAAAAGTATGAGTAAAGTTATAAACCATGAACTATACATGCTAAAATGACAAAATACTTGATCGATCGTTAAGTCTAGTAGAAGAAAATTACCAAAGCAAGTTGCCAAACAATTGAACATTTTATAAGGAGCAAGTTTTTTGGCTGTTTTCATGGCTATATTTCCTTAAACCTGTGAGGTAGGGATTGACTTCGTTTCACCAATGAAGAAGCTGAAATATATATCTATTAAACATTTTTTTTGGCTACACAGACAGTATTTAAGATATGGAGATAAAATCAAGGTATGTTTGACTTTATTTACTATGTCCTTATTTCAGAAAATATGGTTAAGACAAGGACAGATAGATTTGGAAGAGGAGGCCAAAGAATATATTCTTACCTTTCCTCATTTTTTTAGGAGAAAGCAGATGATGTTGTTATTAAACAGATTTTGTTTGTATGACAAAAATATTTCTACATGTAGAATGTTTAATTTTCTAAACCTACCTTGTACATTCATAGTTTGAGGTATGGGTGAAGAACCTTCCTAAAGCAAACATATGCCTTAATCTTATGGACAAGAAAGACTAGGCAGTCATCTAATGTTTTATTTATAAAATTAACTGAAAGAACACATAGGGTGTTAGAAACATTTGAAGAAAGTCTTTGTGTATCTGCACAGGAATGGGAAACAATCGTTGAAATAACCTCTCATTTTCACAGCAACAATTTCTGTTTTTCCTGAATTGGAGAAGATTAATAAGCATTGCTAAATCTTACCACTAGATGTCATTGTAGACTAAGGGTAAAAGATTCTTTTACTTGTGAGGTCCCCTGCCCTCCCCCGCCCTTGATTTTAGTTTTTCGGTGAAAAAAGTGGGTTGAGAAGTAATAGAAGGATACATTTTAAGGGTACTTTTGGAAGTTTAGGAAAATGAGTGATTTTTGTCCAAAATATATCTTTAATTCCACCATAGTGCAATTTGAAGAATATTACAATGCTCTTTGGAAAATATTGTATCACTTAAAGAAAAAGTGGTTAAGTACCATATAATGCCTAATATTTAGAGTTAAAATTTTAACTCAGTTTGAAAATATATTCACTCACTAAAATATAGATATGCTTTTGCTGTAGACTTTGGGATGTCCGTCTATGAGGGTATTTTAAAATGTGGCTTTAATAAAAAAGAAAGCGAGTGTCCTGTGACTACCACAATCCACATTTATGAAAACAGTACATCTTCCAAATGACACAGAGCTGGGAAGATGTTCTTTTCATTCTACATTCTAACAAAGTCTAATCGAAGGCTGCTCTGCGACCTTTATGAATGCCATTTCACTCAAAGATTGCTTACATGGTTAAAATTCACAGAATTTTATTACTTAAATTATGTGAGGAGAATTTTTCAAACAAGATTTGCCCCTTTTTCCCCCTCTTCATGATATAAACTTCACATTCATATATAGATTTTATTTGGAACAAAATGGTCAGGCTTTGGGGTTCTGATTTCACTTTTTAAATATTTCAGAATATGGTAAAGTGTTGTTTTACTACACTTTCTTCATGCTAATGTTTTATCATATAGCATCTCTGCTGACTCATGCATCCCTTTGGCTTTTTTGTTGTGTGAGATTGTTTGCTGTTGGCTTCTCTGGTTTCCAGTAGAGCAATCCCATGGAAATTCTACTCTCTTGTCATCATTACCCCACATCCCCTTTGATGGATGGATTTGTTTATCTTTACATCATTTTCTAGTTTAATTTATGATGGAGTTTTATCTTTTCTTATTGGCCTTTTTTTCATAGCACTGTAGCACTGTTCTCCCGTTGTTCATTGATTTGCTTGAGCAGACACCAGTAAAGTCTCCATTGCGAGACTTGTTGTTACTGTTTTTGGCATATTGAATACACCACAGGGAGCTTGCCAGGCTGCCACGTGGGCAGGATACTCTCAGTAGCTTGCGGGGCTCTTCGAGAGGGATGGAGAAATCGAACCCAGATTGGCCATGTGCAAGGCAAACGCCCTACCCACTGTGCTCCAGCCCTTTTTCATAGCACTTTTCATTAACCTTGGACAATCAAAAGAAGTGGTGAAACTAATGATTATTTGTCATTCCCAATTTTATTTTTTTCCTCACATTTTTTTGATGACATTGCACCAAAGGAAATGGGTGAAGCATAAATTTAGGTGATCTATTGTTAGTTTTTCTTCCATTCAATCAAACACTCCTTGAAATTTGTATTTATTCCCAGAGAGAAGAACAGACATTTAGAAATGTGGAGTAAGCCTTTTATTCTCTCATTTCACACAGTTTCCACGCTATTTACTTTTAGGACTCAATTTTTCGAACAATTTCCTACTCACTTAGTGGACCTTCTTCATTAAAGTTCTGATTCTTTGGAATTACAGGCAACATGAAAACAGAACATCTCACTTAGGTTTACCCTCGCCTTCCAAAGAACATTTAGGAGAGATGAGATCATATATACTCGAGATCCCGGTACAGGTTAATCCTCCTTCCTTCACTTTGTATGGAACATTAAAAATCTTTGCACCATGTAGGCTACAAAGAAATGAGAAATAAGGTTGAATTAAGTACTCCTGATTATTAAAGACATGGCACAGGAATGTTTGTATCTATCTGCTGCCAATAATTTTACTGTCAAAATATTTTTGTAGGTACCAGGATTGGCACCCCAAAACTTACTTTCTATCACAGAAGCAGAAACTTCTTGTAGTTCTTCTCCTGGAAAAACTCACCCTGCCTTATCCAGTTTCTTAGGTGTGGCCTGTGCTGACTTGTTAATGAACTTGCTACTCAATTATCAGATCAGTCAGCCAGAAGCTGCCTCCTTTCTGCTGTTAGGAGAAGATAGATTTTGAATGTTTCATCAATAATCAGACAGCCAATAGGTAGGATATACAGGACACAGGGGAACAAGTAATCAAATACCAATGATCAAGCGCTCCCTGGCTTCTAGGGAATACAGCTAGGAAACATGAAGAATATGACTGATAGTACACAAAAGAAAAATAATTGAGAAATCACGAAGTTAAATAGTAAGTGTATTTTGGGCACCTTAGGGTAAAACAGGCAATTACAGTTTTTGTTTGATGAATCTGTGTCGGAGAAACTTCTGTCAATATGGAAGGTAGCTGGATCATTAGCCAAAGTAGGATCATAGGCTGGTAGAGTAGGCCGATAAGGACATTGCCCTGTTTATTTTATTTTAGCTTTTGCTAGTGGGCACAGGGGGCCACCCTACAGTGCTCAGGGCTTACTCCTCGCTCTGTAGTCAGGGATCACTCTTGGCAGGTCTTGAGGGACCACGTAGGATGGCCAGGATTGAACTGGGGTTGACCATATGCAAAGCAAGTGAGTGCCTTTACCTGCTTACTATTTTTCCAACCCTCAGCCCTTCTCCTTTAAAAGTTTTGGGAGCATTATTAGAAAAAAGAAGTTTTATGTCTGAGGTGAGGAGAGGAGGGTGGAGGTTGTGTCACACCAGCAGTGTCAGGGCATATTTCCAATTCTATCCTCAGGAATGACCTCTGCAAGACCATGTGTGGTGAGTTTAAGGGACCATATGTGGTGCTGGGAATACAATCAGAGTGCGTTGATCCAAGGCAAATATCTCACTTCCTGTACTATCTCTCCTGCAAAGGAAGTTTATTTATTCATTTATTTTTGACACAATGGGAACAAAAAAGAGCTCTAAGCTTTTTCCATTCCAAATGGAGATTTGATGAAAGGGAAAATATAAAATAGCTCTACCGGCTTGAGTAACAATACAAAGTCAAAATCTGTGTAAAAGTTTATCCTCATACAGAATGCAAAAATCCCACTAAATTTGCATTTAAAATTTTTCATTGTCTTCTGTGTCTTCTAAGTTTCTTCAGTTTTTCTCCCATGTTTCACCTTCTCAGTTTCAGCTGGTAACACTTTGTTGAAGCAAGTTTCAGTGCTAATACCTTAAGATGGTTTCAATTGCTGGGTCTTTGGGAGGTCAATGTCAGGACTATTTTACTAGGAACATTTGACATGTAGGGTTTATCTGGGCATATTCTGAACTTCTATCTCTTAACACCACAGGAAACCTTTTAATGATAGGTGTCTCTTCCCATGATGCATTATTGCTGGCTGGGGATATTATAATAAACATTCTTTTTCTAGTCATATAATTAGGACAATTATAAGACTTACTTAAAATTACTAGTGGACTAGATGTGGAATCATTGGGATACTCTGACATTTTAAAATTTAATGCAATCAGAATTATGGGTTAAAATTGGCGGGTTTATGTAACTTTCATTTTTAACAGGTGAGACATTTTAAATTAAAATAAAAAAGGAATATTATTTTCTCAAATTTTATCATATAACCATGTTAGTTAGAATTGTTTAACTTCACTAAGAATTTTGGCATGGACGTTGATGTTTTAGATTTTAAGGATACTTAAAGTATTTGGAAATATTTTTTAAAATCCAGTAATTTATTAGATTTTTA
The DNA here is from genome assembly GCF_029834395.1 of Sorex fumeus. Classification (NCBI taxonomy): domain Eukaryota; kingdom Metazoa; phylum Chordata; class Mammalia; order Eulipotyphla; family Soricidae; genus Sorex; species Sorex fumeus. The sequence continues at coordinate 10,725,089 of NW_026606075.1, read as the reverse complement.
TTAAAAGAAAAATTTTACCTTATTAAAAGAAAACGTTTCTTTTAATAAAAATCCAACAAATCATCCAACAAAATAAAGGAAAGAGAGAAAAAATTTTAATTTATTAAAAATAAAGTTTTTTCTTTTTTAAAAAAAATTGTTGTTCAAGAAACATACATTTCCAGTTCTTCAACAGTGAGAAAAAAGAGGGTTAAAAACATTCTGGTAGTGCCAATATTATTCTGTTTCAACCAAATCTAACTTTATTTCTTTCTTCCATAAAGGAAAATATAGTGTGTGTGTGTGTGTGTGTGTGTGTGTGTGTGTGTGTTTCACGCGCTTTTTTAAAAGTTAATTTAAACATGTATTTCAAGTGGTCAAATTTTAGTCTTGCTTGAAAGGTTAACCACAGGCCAGGACTGTTTGTTTCTTTAATATTGACTTAACTTTGACTGCTGTTGACATTTTTTAATGTCTATTTTGTTTAATGCTACATAATTTAAGGGGGAAAATCAAGACTAATTAGTTGTTAATGAGAAATGCATATAATGAGGAACAAATGTAACATTAATGTCATGTACAATGTATGTCTGTGTAGTTTAAAAGGTAGGAACACAACCATTATTCAAAATTAGGGAATAAAATCGTTGTAATAATTACTAGCAGATGTGTTGTAACTTGTATTGCAAGACAGAATTTCTCAGAGCAATGTGTCGCAATGTTTGAGATAATTTTTTTTAAGATTTTTTAAAAAAAAAAACATTTAAAAAATCCAGCTGGCTGGCATCCTTTGGGGACGGGGAAACACTTAAGTGAATTATTTTCTTTTCCTCACCAAGTTATGAGTTCTTCATTCCCACAAAGATATACCTCTTCCTAGTATGATGTTCAGTTTGGTTGTGGACCATGATGCTGCCGGGTCATCTGGTACTTGTGGTCTAAGAAACATCTAGTTGTATTTCACAGCTCCATCTTGACAAATTACACTCTAACCACTAGAGACTGTTGAATTTCACATGGTGGCTGGAAATTACCAGATAACATGAGGGTTTTCTGCGTACCTGAGGCTGCTCACCTGGATCCACTATCCACTACCCAGCCTGGTGGGCATTGATGTAGTTCTGAACGATGTCTTAAATTTCAGCGATATTGCTTTTCCATTTCAGAAAATACTAGAAAGAGTTAACAGGAAACTGTATTATTTTAGAATGAAGAACTGCAGTGACTATGTCTTGCATAGGGGTGGTGCAGATTAGAGTGAGGAGGACAGGAATGTCCTCAGAATAGTGAATAGTCTAAAGTGGTCACAGCGGGCTGAGGAGGTAACTCAGTGGTAAAAGATCTTGATAATGCCTGCCCTACTTTGCTGAGCACTATCCATGGGGTTCCCTGTGCCATAACAGGTGTATCATCCACAGTTACCTATAATGATCCCTGGAGATAACAACAACAATGACAACAGTAAGAAGGAAAGTGAAGGGGAAAAAACCCACAATGAGCAATGAGTGTAGGTTGTCATTCTTCATCTTTGGAATGGCATGTGTAAGGAATATTCCTAATAATGCACGTAAGTAGATGATAGTCATGATAATTTTCAAAGTCATCCTCAACCATCCAGCCATTAATGGAGTTTTCCAGCCATCCAGCAAACAGAGTTATCAAGTGACCTTTAGGTATTAGAGCCAAAGCTGTAACAATGAATGAAACAGAAAGTCTCTGCTCCCATAAAATTTAGGTTCCAGTGAATAATATGTAACATTGTTGGCTACTACATTCCAGCATTCTTCTAATTACATAGTTCATATCTCATTTAATCTTTATAGCAATCCTATTTTAATCAAAAAGGCAATAAGACAATGACCAATATACAGTATCACTTATATTAAAGAGAATGTGTGAGAGGATGTTTGATATTCATGTTGAAGATGATTACTAACTGGCATATATCAAGGACACTTTTTCCCCTTAAAAGCACATGACATAGAATACTTTATCAGAATCACCTGGGATGCTTGCTAAATTTACCCATGCATGTGAAGAAATTCTCTAGATACGGTATACACAAATAACTGGAGTCAGGCCTTAGGAATCTGCATTTTCCCCACCAAATCCCTAGATGATTCTTATATTGAAGTTTGAGCACCACTGATGTAGTGTTATTTTCACAGCCTAATATCTCAGATGGTATACCTATTTGAAATTCTCATAGAGTTATATTGTCAGCTGGTGAACATCTGTCTAGAATTCTAATACACGCAACAATAGTGCATAAAACATACAATATCCATTAATGTTGAACAGGGGTATTTGCTCTCTGACATTATGAAACCTAGAATATTGCTTTTCTTTCTACGTATGCTATGAACCAGTGCCATAAATCTCAATTTTTTGTCTGACTTTATCTCTGATAGCTGTTATTTCATTTATCATATCCAGTTCTTTGGTTTCTTTGTTTCCTGCTAGTTTCAAATATTCTTTCAAAATCTTTTATTTTTTTTCTTTAAAGTGACTTTAAAAATTGTTTTTACAAGGGTAAGAACACTTAATTACCAATAAATCAATAAACAGAATATACTGGTACATATTTATATATTTATATTGGTAAGACTAAGACAGTCTGAACTCTGGTATAAAGAATTTCTATGTCTTTGTGGCTTAACACATGATTACAGTCTTGAGATTTAATTTTTACTTATACTACTAGTCTGCCATGACTATGTAGGTTTTTTCTCCTCTTCACAGTGAGAAAGAAACAGAAGCTAATGAGATGGTTTCTTTTTGCTATACCATCTAAAATGCGTGGCCTCTTTCACAAATTTTGAAGTCAAAGAATACTGCATCAACTTAAAAGCTTTGGTTCAGAAAACTTGCATACCATTTCTTTCCATAGATTATGAGCCATTATTGATCAGAAGACTTTATGTAATAAAACAGGACAGGAACATGTGAGTGAACTCTTGTGATTTTGATTGACTGCAACACTTTGGCTATATTTTAGGTACATTTAAAAGTTTTAAATATACTTCATTGCCATGCTCCAAGAAGATATAGGTATTTCATTTAAATAAGAAAGAGGAAGAAAGAAGGCACCATTGCTAAACAATTTGAATTCGTTATTTGAATCGGTTAGTGAAAACAAGTTTTCTTAAGCTGTTGGTATTTCAATAGTATAAAAAGATACCATACCAATAATGTGTCAGATACCAAAAGAGAAAAATCGTGACACAAAATAGAAACAGAGTACTTGACAAAATAAAACTTAAGGAACAGTTTTTGAGTTAAAAACAAAATATTTTGGGGCCGCTCTCAGCAGTGCGAAGGGCTTACTCTGGCTCCGAGGTCAGGAGTCACCATGCCCTGTGCTTCCCAACCATACTGGGCTGCCGGGGATCGGACCAGTCTGTGTTGGCCATGGTACACGACAGGGACTGTAAGCACTGTACTGTTTCTCCAGCTCTAAGGGATAGTTTTTAATCCAATAAAAAGCATTCTTAAGTATACAGTACAGACAAAAAGACATATAGAGTGGGCAATGCGGGAGGAAAGAAGTATGTTAGGTTTGAGTTTTTGGTTTTTCCTTCTCCTCCTTCTGTTGTGATGATCGTGGGGGTCTTACACTTACTTGGTGGCAGGGCTCACATTCTTGGTTGTGGTGCTCACCACTGGATCACACCCCTGGTCACAGTGCTCACACGTCTTTTTAGGTGTGGCGCTGCACACATCTGCGTTCAGTGATCTGGGGGTCTTCCACTCTTGTGCGGTTAGGGCCCAAAATAGCAGAGCAGTGAGAAGCACTGGGTGCATGTGAATGGCACTTGTGGCCTCACAGTCCCTGACCCTTGGTTTGAATTTTTAAGTATTTTAAGTATTTTCACATAAGTGTTTTATGTGAAAAAAAATTCTTGTGCATGGGAAGTTTACAGCAATGAATAGAACACCTGAAGTTGCTGCTGTCCAGATTCTGACGTTAAAGAACATCCTGATGATGGCTAACATGGGCTAAGGTTTATTTTTTTCTACTCTTGTTGCTACTTTGCATGCGTTATCTCACTTCTTCTTTACAGGAGTCACATAAAGTCATTGCATTGGAGCAGAAATGCTATTATGAATGTTGAGGAAATAGGAATTTGATAATGCTTTTTATTCTTCTGAGTCTGGTGCCTTAGACCATAGCACAGCAGGTAGGGCGTTCACCTTACAAGCGACCAACATGGCCGACCCGAGTTCGATTCCTCTGCCCCTCTGGAGAGCCTGGCAAGCTACCGAGAGTATTCGATATGCCAGACACAGTAACAACAAAGTCTCCAATGGAGACGTTACTGGGCCCGCTCGAGCAAATCGATGATCAACGGGAGGGCCTTTACCTTTACCTTTTATTCTTCTGAATCATCAGTAAGTTTAGAAAAACTCAATAGGTATAGGTTAGTGGTCACAGTGAAAGGCAAAAAATGAGCAAATATTGCCATTTCCATACAATTCAACCTAATAGTCAAAATTTCTATAAGTTGTTATTGGATAATTATTATCACTATCTAACATTACTATGTTAACTTTTATTGAGTACTTTATGTGTCAGTCAATGTATTAAAATATTCTATATCACATTTTGTGGTCATGTCTCTTAATCTAAAACCCTTCTGGTAACATTGGAACACTTGAACCATACAAGATATGTCCCACTACAGTCCTCTGCTCAACCAGCTGAGCCATCGAAGGGACGAGCTGGACAACACAAGGTAATCTCCCCATCTCATAATCTTTAATCATATCTGCAAAGTTCCTTTTTCATATAAGGTAACCTCATCCATGTTTCAGGGATTAGGATGGGAGTATCTTTGTTGGATAGGTGGCATACAATATTCCACTCTAATTCTGTGCACTGAGTGCTATTACTGTCTGTGAACTAGAGATGAGAAAACTGAGCCCTAGAGAGGCTTGGTGATCTGCCTAAAGTTTTCCTGGGCCCCAAGTCCCACCAGGAGTAAGCCCTGAGCACCACTGGGGGTATGGTTTCACCCTTGTCCCCACCCTGAGCCCCAGCAAATAAGAATAAACAAAAAATACAATCCCACTGGGCAATGAAGGAATGGAAGATTAGGGTGAAAACAGAGGAAAGTACTTAAGATATTGAACTCTAAAAAAAAAATAAAAAGAATATCCATTAAATAAACAATGAATTCTACTTATTAGACCAGGACACTGAGCATGATTGTTCTAGATGTTTACTTAGATAGATATTAAACCAATTCAGTCCAGCAAGTGAGAAACAAAATATTCTCTTGTAGCAAAAGGAAGAATTTCACTCTATCTATAATGATGTTTTCTGGATCAATTTTTTTTCTTTCATGATTTAGAATATAAAATTATGTAGCCTTTAAGATACCTGAGAATTTATAGAAATTCAAAGCTTTCCTTTGATTACTTGACTTTTATTATATGTTCCCTTTTTTCAATTACCTTTACAAAATATATAGTGTTTTTCTGCTCAGCTAAGACACTGTCATTAATTTTTGACTAATTCTAGAAAAAAATCATCCCTTTATAATTTTTTAATCTAAATGTACTATTCATAAAAATATTTTTATTATCGAGGTATCATAGTTTACAATAGTATTGAAGACATTATCTAAGTGGAATATTTTCTATCCAAAATCTTTAAATCTATTTTTATATGTCAGGTTTCTCCATCACAACACATTATATTTGTCACTTTTACCCACAAACACTTTTAAATCTATATTCATTCATAGTTGTTAAATTAAAAACAGAGTTTTTATCCATCATTAATAATCTGTAAATACAACATTGAAATAATCCCCATAAGACTTCTACCAAAAGTTTTGGGGTAATTGAGATGACCATTTTAATGATTATTTTCTCCAGGTCTCTAGTCACTATTCCCTCAGTATTTCATAAGAATGATAGATAAAACACATAAGGTAAAGCTCATAACTTTTATAATTTAATGACATTACAAAGAACATTTCTGCATCTTTTATAAAACTGCCTTTGTATACATTATTCTTATAATTTAACATTCTTTGTATATATACAATATGTGTTGTACAAATGGTCATGTCTGGTTGGGATCAGGGGCTACTTTTTGCTTTGTCATCTGGGGTTACTCCTCATGGTACTCAGGGGACCATGTCTTTCCAGGTCTCCTATACGCAAAGGGAGTGCTCAACCAATTGAGCCATCTCTCCTAACCTTTAATGCAAATATTTATAGAAAAAAAATTCCTCAAAGTTAAAGATCAACATGATTCATTATTTTTAATTTTCTGGCTGCCAGTAAAATTGGAGTCTAAACTTGTGCTTGGTTACAGGACAACTTTTCTTTCTGTGCAAATTCATGTTTGTGCTTTGAGTTATTTAGCAAACAAGGTCAAGGTTATATATATATGTGTGTATATATATATATATAGATATAGATATGAGGTAATACAGCAGGTAAGATGCTTGTTCTGCTTGCAACTGACCTCAGATCTATCCTGACACAACAAACATGTGGTCCCCTGTACCCCTCCAGAATCGATCACTGGGTGAAGAGAGCCAGGAGTAGTCCCTGAGAATGGACAGGTATAACCCAAACCCAAACACACACACACATACACACACACACACGACGTGTATCTAAATAATTAGTTATAGCTTATGATGAATGTTTTAGAATGCTGATTTTAGAAATTGATAAATTTAAAAATAGGAAGGATTGAACAAGAAGTGTTATTGTTGATTAGCATTTGGTGAGAAAAAACCAATAGCATACTGATGCTGACTATGTAAATGAGGGAGTAAAAGCTATTTTCTGACCAGTCTATGGAAATGGTATATATAAATTTTTATCACAACTTGTAATTGTTTTACAATGTTATAGAGTTTCCAGGTTTTTGTCTTATTCATTTACACAAATGTATAGTTGTCAACACCTTTACCACCAGAAAGAGCCTTCTCATCATTTCTCCAAAGCCCTTGCCCTTTTATTCTGATGATCACTATAGTTTTCATCAAGTTCAGAAATTAGCTTTGTTATTTTCTGCCTGTTCATTCACTTCAGCAGTTCGTATTCTACAAAATTTGAATGAAACCTTCTGATAATTGTCTTTGACTTCTTTATTACTTTTACTTGATACAATTGCCTTAGATCCTTTGATTTTTGTCCCAAATGATCTGAATCCAACCCTTTTTAGTGACAGAGCAGTAGTCCTTTATGTGTCATGTCCATCAATGGACATATACTTCAATCCCTGTTTTGATTGTTGTGAATAATGGTGCTTTATATAAGCTTGAGTGAAAATATAATTTTGAATTTATTTTTTATGTTCTTTTGGTAAATGCACAAAGTATTGCTCAGTCATATGAGATATCCATTTTACCATTTTAAAGGCTTTTTTTCCATAATGTTTTATGGAACTAGTTTTGAACCAAAAGGAGAAATGTTTGAGGGGGAGCCATTGTTAGCCTTGATGGTACTCTAGGCAAAGCTAGATTGATGTGGAGCTGGGAAAAGTACCATCAGTTTCCCTACTAGAGAGGCAGAAATCATTTTCTTCTTGACTGCTTTAAATCTCTTGCTAGCTTCGGTTTCCTGAGGTTCTGCGCTTCTATGACTTTGATAGTCCTGCATTTTCATGGAGGACCTGAGTGGCAAAGATTGTGGCTCCAAAATGAGGCATTATTCTTGAATAACTGTGAAACACTTTGGGCAATTTACAAACAGTACTGGGGAGAAGAGTTTTGAGTGAAATCTTTGTGTTCTGGGATATATTTATCTCCTATCTTGATCTACTTTCTCTCATGCATTTGGTCCATCTTCTCCAACTTAATCTGTTAGTAAATTTTACTAATTAATTAAAATATTTATTTTAAAGTTTATATTTTTATTTTCAGTAATAGAGATCTAACAGAGGACCTCCTACGTATAAAACATGTGCTATTACTTTACTACTGAGCTACATCTCTGGCCCAGTGACCAGATTTTTAAAGTAGAAGATAGATATTCATGCTGATACTTTTCCTCTTATTTTTCTCTTGGGAAAGAGACAGTCTGGAGGAAACACAAATCTTGTTGTTTTATTTCCCTTTCTGCCAAGCAGTGAGAAGAACCTGTTTTATCTGGGAAAGTCAGTGTATTTCTGCTGCTACATATGAGTTAGGGGTAAGGATGTACATGTCTAATTGTAGTGTTTAGACTCGTGACAGTTCCACTTATCTGCAGATTTGTAAAAACAAGTGATAGATAATAATGTAAGAAAGATGATGTTCTGTACTTCTGCTTTATTTCTCAGATATTTCAGGACACAGGCAATGACTGTAATAGTCAACAGGGTTGTGAGACATATTTTTTGCATGAAAGAAGTCAGGAAACCAAAGGCAATCTCCTACTTCAGGTGACCTGTGGCAATGTTTGAAGATGTTCTAGGTTGTCGTGACTGGGGATGTTTGTGTTATTCACTAGTAGTAAGTAGGGAGCTGCCAAATGATAGCTCCCCACAATAAGTAGTGACCAGGCTCAATATGTCAGTGGTGCAGTGGCAAAGTTGAGAAACCATTATTATAATCTGGTAGAAGATATGAGAACCCAGCAGAAATTCTATTCTATCTGTTAAGATATAAGGAATTTCTGGTGCTCGCACAACAGCATAGCAGGAAGAGCACTTGCCTTGCACTCAGCTGATCCTGGTTCCATCCCTGGCATTCCAGTTGCTCCCCGGAGCCTAGCCATGAGTTATCCCTAAGACCAGAGTAAGGAGTAAGCACTGAACACTGCTGGGTTTGTCCCACCCTGAAAAATTAAAAATAAAAATTTCTTTCAGGGAAAACTTAAATAGAAACAATAATCATCTCAGTACACAGGAATAGACCTCACAGTAAATGTGCCAAATTTCTCTGATAAAAACAGTGAAAGACTCTGACTTAAACTGAATTGGCATTCCATTGCTTGACTAGGACATCTCAACATTATCAAAATGCCTGTTTTCCCTAAATTGATTTATAGGTATAATATATTCCTAATAAATATACCAGTTGTCCTTTTTTTAAAGTTAACAAATTGATAGCAAATTAATGTTGGAAATAACATGCAAGGGTAGCTAGGAGAATGATGTCAAGGAAAAACTATGAGGAAGACCAGTTACCATATTTTAGAATAACTTACAAAACAAAAGTAGTTAAAAGAGTGTGGATCTGATGCATGAATAAGCACCAGACCAGTGGAATAGTTCTAGGCACATATGCAAATTATAGTGTATATAAATGTACTATCCCAGTGTGGTGTTGAAAAAACTGGATAGATTTTCAGAAACACAAAATTATAACTGTTTTTGCAGTGGTAGACAACATGGCTTGGAAATCTTTATAAAATGAATCCATGCAAGAACTGAAGTAAGTTTATATATGGGTTTAGAGAAATGCTTGCTAAATATTATTCAAAATGCAGAACAATGAAAATTGGATAAATCTGACTGTAAAAATTTAACATTTTCTGAAAAATATATAACAAAGTAAAAAGGTTTCTAAAATCTTTAATGACATTAAGAACTTTTGGAAATTGTAGAGGGAAAAGACTAAAAATTCTATAAAATAATGTGCAAAAATATATGAAAACAATTGTAGAAGTATAATTAGGGCCTTTAATAGTTGAAAAAAGTTCAACTTGATTTATACTAAAAGTAATTTATCTTAAGACTGCAAGGAGTGGGCTGGAGAGATGTAATGGCCTAAGGCCCTTGCCTCGTCTGTGGTCCCCTGAGCACTACCAGGGCTGGCGGTGATCACAGAGTGAGGAGTAGCACTTAACACTCACAAGAATGGCCCAATCTCTTATGGCCCCCACAGAGTAAAAGAACCTCCAAACTGAAATGAGATGTCACGTAGTACACAAAAGTATAAAAGCCTGACATTGCGTACTTTGTTGACAAGTACAACAAACTGTTGTATGTTTGAAATGCAGAAAGGAATGCAGAACTGTTAAGTGGTCAAGATCTATATTGAACAACTATTTGGCTCAATGGTAAGTTATCTGTCTCTTCTCTTTGTACATCATTTTGTCTTAATAACGCAGAGATTCCTTTCCTCAATGAAATGCTATGCTCCTGTGGTTTTCCAGCTCCATTATTTCATAGAACTTGTACACTATGACTGCTTTATAATTTCCTTAGACTTTTTTGGAAACAGAACATATAAGAAAAGACCTTTTTCTTTCTCTCCTTTTCTCTGTCTCCCTTCTTCCCTCTATCTTTCTCTCCCTACTTCTTCCCTCCCTTCCACTCATCTCTCTTTCCTTCTCTCCCTCCCTTCTGTCCCTCCCTCCCTCCCTCCTTCCTTTCTTCCTTCTCTTTCTCCTTCTCTCCTTCTCCTCCTCCTCCTGTCCCTCCTCTATTCTTCCCTTTTCTCCTTCTCCACCTCTTCTTCCTACTACTCCATCTCCTTTTTGTTCTTCACCTCTCTTTTCTCCTCCTTTTGGGTTTTGAAGTCACATCCTGCTGTGCACAGGGCTTATCCCAGGCTCTGTTCAGTAATCACTCCTGGTGGTGCTTGGGGGACCATATGAAATGCCAGAGATAAATGTTAAGCACACACGGAAGGTGCTTGACCGCTGTACTATGTCTCTGGCCCCACATTTGAGATTTCTTCGAAGTAAATTTTAATCATGCAACGATATGATATATGGTGATCTATCTAGTGGAGTTTTGGCATTTCTTTTCTTCATCTCTTCATGATCCTCCTGGATAATTCTACTTAGTCCCACAACTTCAGCTGTCACTTACATGCCTATGGTGTTAAAATATTTTCACAGCATCTCAATAAGTCACAATGAAATTTCTCACTCTCTTGTATGTATCACTTCAAAATCTATCCTTTCCTTTCTATTTTAATTACTAGGATCTTCATATACTACATAAATTAGAAACATTGAGATTGCAGTTGTACTTCATTCTTCCTCACTACTCATATTAAAGTATTACCATATTCTTAATATTCTTCCAGTTGGTCTCTTTTATTTTTGTGCCCATTGGTATTTCCTTAGTTTTGGTTGTCATCACCTTTCACTTGAGTTAATGATTATTGAACTATTCTCCTATTTTTACTTTCTTCTCATTAATTTTTTAAACACTGAGAACCAAATTATCTTTCTAAAATATCTACATCATGTTTAAAGGCTTTTAAGAATTTTTTTATGGTCATGCATGCATTCACTCATTTTGTTGGCTCATTAATATTCTTTTTAGCAGGAGTTGTATTATTCCCAAGGATATGAAGATAAGACACCATATTTTTCAAATTAAAATGACTCCATTACTATGTAGCTGTTAGGAAAGACGAAGTCATGAAGTTTACATACAAGTGGTACTACATGGAAAGTATCATGTTAGGCGAAATGACTCAGAAAGAAAGGGATAGACATAGGAAGATTGCATTCATCTGGGGAACATAAAGTAACAAAATAGGAAACTAACACCCAAGTACGGCAGAGATTAGTACCAGGAATTTTACTCAATGACCCGGGGGACAACCACACATGTTAGGGGAAGGGGGAGCTCAGAAAGAGAAGGGAACACCAAATAAAGGGTGTTGGGAGGATCCGCCCATGATGGGAGAGCATGCTGAGGGTAGACTGTCGACCAAGCATGGTTGCCACTCAATGCCTCTTTTGCTGACCATGGCACTCAAAAGGAGAGAGAGGGAAATGCCCTGCCACAGAGGCAGGGTGGGATAGGGGCTGGGGGCGGGGAGAGGGGATGCTGGGATCCGAGGTGGTGGGAAATGCGCACTGGTGGAGGGTTGGGTGTTTGATCATTGCATAATCGAAACCCAAGCACAAAAATGTGTAAGTCTACAACTGTACCTCATGGTGCCTCACTATTAAAAAATAAATTAAAAAAAATTAAAAAAATAAAAAAACACACACACACAAAAATAAAATAAAATGACTCCATTAATAACATATTTAGAATAAAGACAATAATGTTCTTCTCTTTCAAGACTTAAACTTAAAAAATATTATATTTATCTATCTTATTTTTCTTTTATGCCAAGTTTTACTTTTTGCTGTCCTGAACAACATTTTTCTCGGCAAATATATTCTATTCTTTCATCATTTTCATCATTTTATGTACTAGACAATTAACAAGAGAGGAGTAATGAAGTTATTATGATAATAAAAATACTTCTAAAATTTATCAGGTATTTATTAAGTGCTAGACATAAACAGTTGTATTACTGAATGCCTAATTCTTTCACTAATTCTTTGTATTAGTTATTATTTACTTCATAAAGAAGTATATCAAATCATATACATTCCAAAGCATAAGGCATAAAGCAAGGTGGATTAAATAATTAGTAATTAGATATGAATTCATAAAATACATTGAAGATATCATGATATTGGCTTAAGCTATTTAACTCTGTTGTCAAGGAAAACAAAAGAACACCTAAGTGGGATTACATCAAACAAACAACAAAAAGCTTTTTCATTGTAAAAGAAAATATTGCTAAAAGAAAGATAGCCTAGTGATGGGAAAAAAAAATTCACACACCATACATCTGACAAAGGGCTAATATTCAAGTTATATCTGTAAGGCAAAACTCAATGACACAATAAACAACCTCATCCAAAAAGTGTTGAGCAGACAGTTTTCTAAAGAAGATATATAAATACCAACAGAGAAATGAAAGAAAAAAAAGTCATGTTCATGTATTACTAGGGAAGTGCAAATCAGAATGACGATGTAGTATCACTTCATACTACTGACAGTGGCCTGTATGAAGAAGACCAAACACAAGCGCTTGAAGGGTTATGGAGAAAAGGAAACCTAATTCACTCCTGGTGAGAATGTAAACTGGATTAGCTTCTATGGAAAATAGTGTGGCATTTTTAAAAAAAAATTAGAAAAAGAACTAGGAAGCAATCCTAGTTGTAGGTATCTGCTGAGGCAACACAAAAATATTAAATTGAAAAGATATATGCATCCCCATGATCACTTAAGTACTAGTTACAATAGGGTGGGTATGTACACACACACACACACACACACACACACACACACACACACACACACGGGATACTACTTAGCTACAAGGAAAGGTGAAATCTTGCTTTTTTTTTTTTTTTACTACAGCATGGTCAGAACGGAGGATATCATGGTAAGCTGAATAAGTCAAAAGGAGTAAGACAAGTATGAGATTATTTCACGCAGAGGTGAGAAACAAAGCAAGAGAATAGATAATGTCCAATGTGACGCCTTTAGACTCTGATGATAGAAGTGAGATTATCAGCGTAAAATAGAAGCATTAAACAGCTCTAAGCACAATGGTGGTGGGACAATATTGGCACTTTGGTGGTAGAAAAGGTGTTGTCACTTTGTACTCCCAAGACATTTATTCTCTGAAATAATGCTTACCTCAATGTAAATAGATTTAAAAACTAAAAATGTTACCTCAATGTAAACAAATTTAAAAAATCTAAAAGTCACAAAAAGTCAAATTCTTTTTATTAAAAAAATTAAAACAATATTATTTTTGTATTACAAAATAAGCTACAGATAATACATAAGCATGATTCTTATATGTTTATTATTTGGGGGCAGGACACAGATTTTTATCTTTGTAAAATCAGCTACATTAATAGCACATAGCATTCTCCAAATTTATGCTCAACAAACACATCAGACATGTATCCATGTAAATAGTTTACATTTTTTTAAATTGAATCATTGTGAGATACAGTTACAAAGCTTTCATGTTTGAGTTTTAATGATACAATGATCAAACACCTATCAATCCAGCAGTGCACATTCTCTACCACCAATATCTCCAGTATATCAACACCCCCTTCCAACTCTCCCCCTACCTCCATTGCAGACAATTTTCCCCACACTCTCTCTATTTTGAGGCATTATGGTTTGCAATACAGATACTGAGAGGTTATCGTGTTCGGTCCTTTATCTGCTTCCAGCAAACATTTCCCATCCCAAACGATTCCTCCGAACGTCATTGACTTAGAGATCCCTTCTCTAATTCCAGCTGCCTTCTGTCCCAGCCATGAGACAGGCTTCTATGGAGCAATATTCCTTGCCCTTGTGTCTGCATTCTTGGGCTATACCTGGCAGTGTTCAAGACTTTATTCTTGGCTCTTTACTCAGGGATCAGTTCGTTTGGGTTTTGGGAAATTGTCTGTTGGAGATAGAACCTCATTTCTATGACTGTGCAAGGAAAGTGCCCCACCTACTGTACAAGGCTCAGGCCCTTATAAATAGGGTTTTACACAAAAATATAATACTATCAATAGCCTACCTATAGGTTTATTTCACAACTTTAGAGTTTTCACTTAAAATACTATTTGCAAACCACAATGCCCATAAGGAGAGAGAGAGAGAGAGAGAGAGAGAGAGAGAGAGAGAGAATAAGAGTGAAACTATCTGCTATAGAGGCAGGGGGAGCAGAGGGATGGGGACAATTGTGGAGGTCATTCTGGTGGTGAAATTGGTATTGGAAAATTGAATGCCAGTGTTAGGGATGGACACTGGTGGACGTTGGTGGTTGAAAATGTACACTTATGGAGGGATGAGTGTTCGATCATTGTATGACTGAAAATCAAACAGAAAAGCTTTGTAAGTGTTGCTCTGGGTGATTCAATTAAAAAATAAATAAAATGTACATTGTTGCATGAAAATATTATACTTATTTGCTTCCTGGGAGGAATTTTTTAAAATCGATTAATTAATTAATTAATTATTTAAATTTTTATTAGTGAGACATCATGAGGTACAGTTGTAGACTTACAAATTTTTGTGCTTGGTTTTCAATTATACAATGATCAAATACCCATCCCTCCACCAGTGCCCATTTCCCACCACCACGGATCCCAGTATCCCTCCCACCCCCCATCTCCCCCATCCTACCCTCCCTCTGTGGCAGGGCGTTCCCCTCTGTTCTCTCTCCCCTTTTGGGTGTTGTGGTTTGCAAAAGAGGCATTGAGTGGCAATCATGTTTGGTCTATATTCTACTTTCAGCATGCTTCTCCTACCCTGGGAGGATGCTTCTGGAAGAATTTTAATCATTAATTTTGACATTTTTTACTGTTGATAAATAATATTTTATTTATTTAAAAGTTTTATCTGCTCTTTATTTTTCTAGTTTTTACTTTTTTTAAACACTGGATTACATAGTTGCTCACAATACTGTTGTTTCAGGCATTCAATATTCCAATGCCATTTTCACCATCAGTGTCACCTCCACCATTGTTTCTATTTTCTCACCACTCCCCAAGTCTGCCCCCTTAGCAAGTACAAAATAATTTATATTGTATTGCTTGTTAAAGCTAAATGGTTAATGGAATTATAAAAAAAGCTTCAGTAAAATAAAATTGTTTTGTCTCATCATGGGATCACTAGTCTTTGTCTTAGGGTTTACCAAGGTGTTTGTTGTTAGTTGAGCCTTCTGTTATTGAGCTTAGTTGGTTTCTTGTTACTTTCCATCTCTTTTGGGATGGTAGTTTTGTGGAATTTGGAGGTATCACACGGCTGTGATTGCAGCAGCCTATTCCAGAAACTTCAGAATCTGTTAAACTGGGTCCATGAGTTTACACGGCAGCTACTAGGAATATGAATGTGACTGCTCAGGCTTCAGGAAGTATGGGGTGTGGGGTTGCGGAAAGATGCCCGGTCGCACATGGAGAAGACCACAGTGTTCTTAGCCTGAAGACCTGTGGACCTGAAATTTTCATTGGTTTGGTTTCTGCAGAGATTAGCTCTCAAGCAGTGGAGTTGGGCCATTGGCATGGTGGCAGCTGTCAGATGTGGGTAAGACTTCTGGGACTGTGGCAGGATGAGGACTGGATTCATTCCTTTCCTAAGGGTGCCCCAGAATTTTCAGTTCGAAAACCAGTGTACTTGTGAATTTTAGTGGCTTGGTTTGCATCTCCTTGGAGATTTAATCTTGAGCCTATAAAGCTAGGCTGATGGATGAGTTTACTTACTCAGCAGCTTCTGAGAGATGTCAGTTTTGAAGCTTAACAGATTAAACTTGTTTTAATATAAATAATGGCACAGATGAGATAATAAGAAATGTTTCCTACTGTAGCAAAGGTGTCAGGTAAAATTTGAGCTTCAAGTTTTTGACAACTTTAAGCTCTTCTTTTTTTAATTTTGTTTTTGTTTTTGTGCCACGCTTGGCGATGCTCAGGGTTTACTCCTGGCTCTATACTCAAGAGTTACTCCTGGCAATGTACAGGAAGCCATATGGAATGTTGCAAATTGAATCTATGCAAAGCAAACATCTTACCTGCTGTACTATTAGTCCAGCCCCAGCCTTAGGCTCTCCAGCAATAAATCAAAGAATGATACTTACATTCTAATTATAGAAATACTAGGATCTTTTTTTGCAAAACCTATAGACACAAATACCTGTAGAACAATTACAGTAGACTCAGTGTTTTATTTTGGACCTCTCAAGCGTACTCAGGATTTCTGGGACCCAAGCAGTGGTTCTTTGCCAATGGGCCTCAGTTCAGGCCATGGGCCCACGGATGTGAAGGTGCTTCCGCCTTGTGTGCTGGGGGCTACTGGGGGCACCCAGGTGGTGTTAAGTTCCTTCAGTAACTGCACCTGGAGTACAATGTGGTGCCAGAATAAAGCGCAGCTGTACTATCTGCAGGCACTTATTTTTCACATACTGTTTTGTTTTTCTTTAGGTAGTTAAAATTGTGGTAGAGTTTATGGCTTTGATCGATTACAGCCTCCACCCCCCAATGAGTGCATAATATATATTTATGTATACATGTAATATACATGTATATAAAACATATATATGTATGTATATATGTAGTATATGTATATAGATTTATTTGATGTTTTGGGACTGCATCTGACTGTGCTCAGGTCTTCCTCTTTGTTCTGTGCTCATTGATTACTCTCCTGGAGGTCTTGGGTCCCTATGGGGTGCCAGAGATCAAACCTGGGTCAGCTGTACACAGAGAAATACCATACTTACTGCACTATCCAGTCCCCAAACAGTATATATATTTTTAAAGTAACCAACAATATCATATAATGTGATAATCCATTTAAAAGCATTATATCTGTGTCACAGGATATAGTGAACTTAATTTTTTAAATAAAAATGTTTTCTCTTTGTTTTTGTTTTTTAAAGGGGTCTCCTCCTATGTTGAGAGATTAGAAGTACTCCTGGTGATGCTGGCCTAGCTGTTCAGTGCTGTAACTGAAAGCACTGAACCTGGAAACCATGGAAGGGCTTTGAGGTGCCAGGGATGAAATTGAGGGATACACACTTGCTAGATGTGTGCTGCTTCACCATTCGAGCTATCTCAAGGCCATTTTTGGGTTTAATTTTTAAAAGCTCTGTAGGAGAGAAAAAAGAATCCCATTTAGCCCTGAAGAAACCAAGATACTTTGAAATTAAGCTACTTTTTCATGCTCTCAGAATGAGCAGGACTAAATTCTTTTGCTACTGACCTTAGCCTCTGATCTTCAGCTTCTTTAGGTCTAGTAGAATCTTCTGGATGCTTCACACTAACCAGCAGTCATCCTTTGCCTTTGGCCATTATGCTTTATGAAAATTTTCTGTGAAAAAGTTATAGCACTTTTACTGTACAACTCAGAATTCTCTTATTGCTTGAGACTTTCAAAGAAAATAGAGAATGTTGTGCAATCTCTGTGTCTTAAATGACTAGGGAAAAAACCACAAATGAGTACACTCATTATTACTCGAAACTGTTTTATTTGAAGAAAAGTCTATAGATAATCAAGGAAACTAGCGTTGCATAAAAATCAGAATACAGGAAGCATACCAGGGTAATATAGGAAGTATACCTGGTAAATTCTTTGGAATTTAATTTAGTGAATATATAAAGCTTTGTACTTTTGTGCAATGCAGGGCTTTTACATTAGATCTTAAAAAGTATGGGTTTTAAGAAAATATCCAATGGGAAAAGATTTCAAAGTCACGCTAGCATATGAGATTGCACTCTTTTGTATATACACATGATGTCATATGTATGTAACAGATGAGTCTTTGATTCATGCAATGCCTTCTATGAACGTAGAGAAGATTCACAAAATAGAAAGGACTGACACAAATGTAGGAAAGAAGAACACTGCTTTCAGGTGGAGAGAATTAATGCATAATTCAACAGTTAAAAAGAATAAATTTATGGTCTGCTGATCAGTTAACATTATTTGTGGCTTCCTGTGGTTAATAGATACAGCTAATTCCATTCTCCTTTATAAGCCACAAATACCAATATGTGAATTAAGCCGAGACACTCAGTAAATCTGTCTAAAAACCAACTAAGAAAAGTGGAAGTTTGGGAATATTAACCGATCAGTGTCAGTTTCGAGCTACATACAGAACACCAGGCCTGCTTCCCAGAAATCTCTATTCCATTGGTATTCATTTTGCATTGGACATTATTTACTTATAAAATATGTGCTCATTACAGACGTCTGTGAGTGCAGTTGCATTAATTATTCATCCTAAGATTCTGAAACATGTTGGAGATTCTGAAAGGTAATTTCAACTACTGATGGGAAATGTTCCACATCGGAGTTCATCAGTAGAGTTTCAGGAAGTAGGTACTGTGTTTGGAGGGAGGCAAACAATCAGGTCTTCTATCATTCCCATTAAAGTTCTCCACCAACAATGAAAAGATAATTGGGAAATCAGAGTTCTTCTTTTCCTGAAAAAAATCAATGCTTTAGAAATATATTAAAAGTGCATGTATTATTCCACATTATGTTTCCCCTACTTTCCCTCAAGTGAATATGAACTAGGAATTGAAATATAGGATGATCATAGCTGTTAGATTAGCTTGGCTATTTTCTTTTTTTTTAATTTTTATTAGTGAGACACCATGAGGTACAGTTGTAGACTTACAAATTTTTGTGCTTGGGTTTCAATTATACAATGAGGCTATTTTCATTGTTCGAATGGAACCTCTCTAATCTTTATGACAGAATGACAGAAAACTAAATAGTAATTATCTTTAATAACTTTCATATTTTATATTTTTTTTATTTCTCACAGTGTTGTGTAAATAGTTAGCTCTCAGTACCTTAAAATGCTATATTTTAAAAAGTATTTTTTTCCTCCTTTTTTAAATTGACTTACTGATTTACAATACCGTAGAATTTCAGGAGTCTGACATCACAATTCTTTTTTTTAAAGTTACTTTTATTTATTTATTTTATTTTGTAATGAATCACCATGTGACAGACTTACAAACTTCCATTTTTACATTTCAGTCATACAGTGATCCCTCCCTTCACCAGTACCCATCCCTCCACCAGTGCCCATTCTCCACCACCAATGTTCCCAGGATCCCTCCCCCCCAGGTCCCCCCCCTCCCCCCCCCTACACACACCTCTGTGGCAGGCATATTCCCTTTAAATCTCTCTCTCCTTAGGGTATTGTGGTTTGCACTGCAGGTATTAAGGCATCACACCTTACCAGATAATGTTATATCAGTACCAGAAAGACCTCTCACATCATTCCAAAGACCTTGTCTTTGCTAACCACCATAGTTTTCATTAAGTCTAGATGTTACTTTTGCAATTTTGGTGGGATTCAGTTTTCTTTAGTAATTCATTAGTCATTCCTAAGTGAGGCAATGTAGCAACTGATTTTTTTTTGAGGGGGTGGGGCATCACACCTGACATTGCTCAGAACTTACTCCTGGTTCTGCGCTCAGGGATCATCACTTTTGGTGGGCTCGGGGAACTATTTAGGGTGCCAGGGATCCAACCCAGGTTATCCAGGAGCAAGGTTGTACTATGGCCTAATGATTGTGTTATTTAGTTTAATAACAAGTATCATACACTGGACAGAATAGTATGATGTTTAGAATATTTAGTACAGCTTCTTTTTCTACTTATCTGTTGATGGGCATTGGGTTGAATTGTCATTTCTATTTTGGGGGAGAAATTTCAAGTTTTATTACTCTAAAACACCAAAATATTAATTATTGATTTTGGAAATGCATTCTTTACATAAAATATAAATATATTTCAATGTTAAAAACTCTCCCACTCCTGGCAAACTCAGGGGACCATATGGGATTCTGGAGATTGAAATCTAGTAGGCACCATGCAAGGAAAACACCCTACCCTCTCTACTATCTATCTGGTGCCAAATAAGGTTACAATAAAGATTTTATTTACTTAGAAATATATGGACAAATAGCTTCTTACATAAAAGATGATATTTATAATAATTATAAATCACCAGATTTGATTCCTCCGCTCCTCTCTGAGAGCCCGGAAAGCTACTGAGAGTATCTCACCCGCACAGTGAAGCCTGGGAAGCTACCCGTGATGTATTCGATATGCCAAACACAGTAACAACTAGTCTCACGATGGAGACGTTACTGGGCCTGCTCGAGCAAATCAATGAATAATGGGAGAATAGTGCACTATTATCATTTACTTCTTTTTTCCTTCAAGGTTTAATGATCTATTGTAACTTTGTTGAGGTTCATCATTTCCAGTAAAAATTGCAATCTTTCGTTTAAGTATCAAATTTAAAGTGCGTTTTTTGGTCCTACCCAGCAATGTTCAGGGCTTGCTCCTGGCTCTGCACTTAGAAATCACTCCCGGAGATGCTCAGTGCACATATGGGATGCTGGGGATCAAGCCAGAGTCAGCTGCATGCAAGACAAATGCTCTACTTTCTGTACTATTGTTCTGGCCCCAAATTCAAAGTGCATGGAATGATTACCGATTAATATTTTCTTCTTTCAAATGAAAAGTAATGAAAATATGTTTGGGTTTCTGATTAATTTATCCATGAAGACTCATTCTAAAAGTAGATGCAAGTTTGTAAATGTATAGTCTTTAATCTTTCAATGACAAGTTAGATATTTCTTACACATGTAAGACATTTCTGAAACTCTTTGGAAGACTTAGTGAATTAAAAAGTGGTTTTAAAGTTTTGATGTATTAAGAAAGTCAGCATTTAAGAATATATATAGATGAGACATGTAAGGAGGAAACGGGAAAGAAGGAACAGGCTTCTATAAGTTAATAATATACTCCCCCCCCCCAGAAGACAGAATATTTTATTTTTTGGTAAATTCTTAAAATATTAGTAGTGATTGATGCACAATGGTAAAATAATTCAAACAGCATAGAATGGTAGCACGTGTCAGTGTAATCCTCTGACCTTCCCTGATTTTATGCCCATAAATCCCCTCGTGATCTAGAAAAGAGCATTACATGAATATGTGAGTCCTCCTATTGTTCATTGAATTGCTTGAATGGGCACCAGTAATGTCTCCATTGTGAGACTTGTTGGTACTGTTTTTGGCATATTGAATACGTCATGGGGAACTTGCCAGGCTTTGCTGTGCAGGCCGAATACTTTCAGTAGCTTGCCGGACTCTTCGAGAGGGGTGGAGGAATCGAACCTGAGTCGGCCTCATGCAAAGCAAATGCCCTACCCGCTATGCTATCACTCCAGACCCAATATGTGAGTATGCACAGCAATTCCACATGTAGGCATATAACATATAAGAGATCTTACCATGATATATCAGGAAAAAAATGTAAAAAATATAGTCAGATCACTATGTTTGTAATAGCAAAACTGCACTGGTGGCAATAACAACAGTCATTATTATAACAGTGAAACAGATAAAACTCAACTTTGTATCAGTTGTAGATACAGACTGTATAGAACTGTACCAATTATAGATACATAAAATTGGAGCACTTTCGTACAGAAAAATAACTACAATAGAAAAATAAAAATAAAATCCCATAAATCCTGAAAGTATCAACATAGATGAAGCATAAGAATATGAGGATAAGGGGCTGGAGTACAGTGGCTTGGGTGGTGCCTTGAATGGGGCTGACCTGGCATTAATCTCGAGAACCACTTATATTCCTGTTCCCATCAGGAGTGTTTCCTGAGCACAGAGCAAGGAATAAGCCCTGAATACCACTGGGTATGGCCCAACTCCCCACCCCTCCAAAAATGAACATGATGATCAGTCTTAGAATATGAACTATGTGATATGAAAATTAAGCATAAAGTTAAACATTATATTTTAAAGATACATGTATATATGCAGAGCAATAGAAAAAAATAGATATTGACATTCAAGTAGGTTAGTGAAGGTAAAATAATTATATGATCAAGGTACATCATACACTTACTTCTAAGAAATAACAATATTTTAATTCTCACTTGATCATTTGACATCCCGTTATTCATCGATTTGCTCGAGCGTGCACCAGTAATGTCTCCATTCAACCCTGTCGCATGTTAGTGTAGCCTAATGGCGTCTGCTCATTCTAGGAACATGAAGAGCCTCAAACTGATCGTTCAGGGTCTTGACGAAGAAGTCTGACCATCTTGTAGGTGGGCGGCCATGAGATCTTTTAACGTCCAGTGGAATCCAGTCGGTAATGGCTCTAGTCCAGTCATCTCTTATTAATTCTCAATAGTTTGCAATATAATAATTCCGAAGGTGTATAGATTTCTTGTTCAGCACCATGAATCAGATTGTACATACCTTTTAATTTTTTTGGAGGGGGTGTTGAGTATTTGGGTATCATATCCAGTCTTTCTGCTCAGGAGTGGCTCCTGGAAGAGCTTGCAGAATCATATGCAGTGCCAGGGATCAAACTAGGTTTGATTGTATATAATGCAGGTGCCTTACCTCCTGAAAGATCTCTTTGACCTCATTTACTTACACTTTTGTTAGTATAGTTTCATAAATAAAGGGGGGTATATTGGATAAGGCAGTCTAGTTTTATTAGATTTACTAACAATGAATTTACTTCTATCATAATGCGGAGTAAAAATTGTTTCTTTATACTCCAATTGTCCGTAAGATCAGGTCTGTATAGCTGCCTACTTAAACTCCAAACTCTGTCCATATTGTAGCTAGAAGAAAAATAGTTGGGGGCAAAAAAATTTCTCATAGAGGAGCTGATTTTGTTAAGGAATTATCCATAAATTATTCTAATAATTTCTGTCTATATTCCATTTAAACATCAGGTGTACATGAGGATGTAAAATTTTAGTTACAATATGTCACCCTCAATAAAATAAAGTTCCAGTTCAGAAAGGAGAGTGAAAAGAAGACAAGACTGCATATAAAGTTATCCTTCAATCTTTTGCACATCTGAAAAAGACTCACTTACCCTCACAGTTGTTTGACTTTTTTAATAATAGTTCTAAATTCAAAACATTTATTTTCTTCAAAATCCTCCACCCCTCTCAGAGAGTCTGGCAAGCTACCGAGAGTATCTTGCCCGCACGGCAAAGTCTGGCAAGCTACCCATGACGAATTCAATATGCCAAACACAGTAAGTAACAAGTATCACAATGTTACTGGGCCCGCTCAAGCAAGTTGATGGACAACGGGAGGACAGTGACAGTGACAGTGAATCTTAAGACATTTAAGTCTAACTTTCTGAACCAAAATAGTATTACATGCAACTTAAATATTGATTTTGCTTTAGATGACCTTATTTTTTATTTATTTATTTGCATTGGCTCTGAAAGACTATAAACATTTTTTTGTTTTTTTCCCCTTAAATTTCTGAAATCATTTATGACACGTGCCTAGGTAAGGCTTTTGCATTTAATTTATGTTTAAAAATTTATATATAAACTGTCCAGTGTCTATCAACCTAAAGATAAGTGTTCTTTCCTCAGCTACATCTTGATAATATCTTCATCTTCAAATTGACATTTTTAATTTTAACTTATATATTGTGTATTATTAGTGAAGTAATGTTATTATTAAGATAGCATAGTTTGCCATATTTATGATTTTGACAGACTATGTTAATGTTTTTATGTACAATGTTATTTTACTACAACCACTACCAAGGTTCTGAAAATCCTCAATTATAGCCCTTAGTTCTGTCTCTTTATCTCTACCCCTAACTGATAACTGGTATGCTCCTTCCCACCTTTTTGATTAACTTCTTGGTGGTTTATGTTGTTAGAACCCAGAATTTTTTCCCCCTATCAGACAGTGGTCGGTATCTTGCTCTATTTCTTTATGTACCACGTGTAAAATTATCTCATATTTTTCTTTCTCCTTTGATTTTGCTTAAAATGTTCTCCAGTTCTATCCCAGTTGTAGCAAAAAGGCAAGACTTTATATATATTTTTAGTTATGTATATATTATCATTTCTGCATGCTACAATTTATTTTTATTTATTTACTTATTTATTTTTGTTTTTTTGGGGGGGCATACATGGCAATATCTGGGGATGACTCCTGGCTCTGCTGTCAGGAATCACTTTTAGGGGCGCTCAGGGAACCATATGGGATGCCTGGATTAGAATCTGAGTTGGCAGCGTGCAACGTAACGCCAAGTGCCCTTCCTGCTGTACTATAGCTTTGGCCTATTTTCTTTATTTTTTAATGTAATGTAATTTAACTTTTTTGGTTTTTGAGTCATACTGATGGTCTTATAGCTTACTCATTTCTGGTTCTGCATTTGGGGATTACTCCTGGTCATTTCTTAGTGGACCATATTCAGAGATGAGACTGGGCTAGGGTTGGCTGCATGCAAGGGAATTGCCGTAACCTTTATACTACCTTGCTGACCCTCTTTTTATTTTTAAATTATTTCATAACAGTTTCTATCTTCTTGTTTTATGTTTTCAATGCTACTTCACCACCCCACTACCAGTCCTATTTTGTTTCCACCACTGTTCCCAGGTTTCTTTACATCACCTTTGCAGTCTCATTCACCATGCTGTTGGTTATTTTTCCCACTGGTGATAGTCTAATTTCTGCTTTTATGCCTGTGCTACTAATATGAGTGAGATCCTCAAGTATTTACCTTTTTCCTTCAGACTCACGTCATTAGGCTGATACCCTCTAAGTCAATCCATGCTGCATAACCTGCATGATTTCACAGTTACTCATGGATAAGCAGTCTTCCACTCTGTACATATACCTGAACTTCTGCTCATCTGTTGTTGAGCTCTTGGGTCATTTCCAAATCTTGGCTATTTTGATGCAATGAACATGGGTGTGTGTATATTCTTGTAGATTTATGTTTTAGTGCTCGTGGAGTAGATTCTCTAGAAGGGAAGCATGAATCATGTGGATGTACTGTTTTTCTTTCTGAGGATATTCCACATCATTTTCTCTAAATGCTGAGAGAGATAAGAGCCCCACCAACTGTGAAAGTGGGGCCCTATTTTCATCACCTTCCTGACAACACTGGTAATTTCTATTCTTTTTGATGTAGACTACTATCACTATATTATGTAAGATGTTATCTCATTACCATTTTGATTTGAATTTCCATGATATCGATCATGTTGAACATTTTTATATGCTTTTGGACATCTTTATGTTTTCTTTGAGGAATTATCTGTTCAACTCTTCTTGTTTTTTTAATGGGTTATACTTTTTTTAAGTTGAGTTTTTTCTTATGCTTTATAGATCGTAACCCTCTGGTGTACGCTGTGCAAACATTTTCCAGGGGTGCAAGGATGGTTCAATGTGAGGAACTCAGTTAAAGTGGTATATCATATTAACAGAAAGAAAGATAAAAATCATATGATAATTTCTATAGATGAAGAGGAAGTTTTTATAAGATTCAAGTTGTGTCATAATAAAAACCCACAACAAAATGAGGTTTGAAGGAATTTATCTCTATGGAATAAAGACCATATGCATCAAAACCCAAAACAAACACTATTTAATGGGGAAGTATGGAAACCTTCCCCAAAAACAAGTAAAGTAAAGGCCCTCCCGTTGATCATCAATTTGCTCAAGCGGGCCCAGTAACGTCTCCATTGGAGACTTTGTTGTTACTGTGTTTGGCATATCAAATACATCACGGGGAGCTTGCCAGGCTCTGCCGTGCGGGCAAGATACTCTCGGTAGCTTGCCGGGCTCTCCGAGAGGGGCAGAGGAATCGAACTTGGGTCTGCCATGTTGGCTGCGTGCAAGGCAAACACCCTACCGCTGTGCTATCGCTCCAGCCCCCCCCAAAAACAAAGCATAAGACAAATATGCCCACTCTCATTGCTATTATTTAATATAATATTGGAAGTCTTGGCCGCAACAATAAGACAGGAGATAGAAGTTAAAGAGATTCAACTTTAACTCCAAGTCAGACTTTTGGAAACAATAAATCTATAAAATAGAATATCAGGCCACAAAATTAATTGACAGAAAATCTTTTCATTTTTACATGTAAGAAATAACACAGAAGAGAAAGCAATACCAACATCCAATTCACAATTGTGCCAAACCCTCTCAAATAGGTAGGAGTCAACTTAAAACAGTGAAGACCTATTTAGCAAAAACCATAAATAACCACTGAAATAAATAAAAAAAATACATAGGGATATTTAAAAATACTTTTGTTTGTGATTTTGGAGAAATCGATATCATTTAAAGGACTATTCTACCTGAAGCAATTTCAGATTCAATTCTTTCCCTGTCAAAATAGCTATCATATGCTTCAAGAACATAGAACAAATATTTCTAAAGTTGGCATGGAACCATAAAAATACTGGAATCACTAAGGAAACCCTGAGGGAAAAAGTTGTAGCATCACATTCACTGATGTTTAATGGTACTACAACTATATGCACTGTAGCACTGTAGAACTGTCCTCCTGTTGTTCATCAATTTGCTCGAGCGGGCCCAGTAATGTCTCCATTGTGAGACTTGTTGTTACTTGTTGTTACTGTGTTTGGCATATCGAATACACCACGGGCCACTTGCCAGGCTTTGCCGTGCGGGCAAGATACTCTCGGTAGCTTGCCGGGCTCTCTGAGAGGGGCAGAGGTATCGAATCCGGGTTGGCTGTGTGGGCTGCATGCAAGGCAAATGCCCTATCTGCTGTATATGAAATGTACTAAACTACTCATATTAGTAGCACAGGGATAAAAGCAGGAATTAGACTGCTTTTATTTTATTTATTTATTTATTCATTTTATTTGTCCACACTTATTTTTTTTTTTTAATTTTTGTTAGTGAGACATCATGAGGTACAGTTGTAGACTTACAAATTTTTGTGCTTGGGTTTCAATTATACAATGATCAAATACCCATCCCTCCACCAGTGCCCATTTCCCACCACCACGGATCCCAGTATCCCTCCCACCCCTCCATCCCCCCCATCTCACCCTGCCTCTGTGGCAGGGCATTCCCTTTTGTTCTCTCTCTCTTATTGGGTGTTGTGGTTTGCAAAAGAGGCAATGGGTGACAATCACATTTGGTCTATAGTCTAGTTTCAGCATGCTTCTCCCATTCTGGGAGGATTCTCCCAACACCCTTTATAGGTGCTCCCTTCTCTATCTGAACTCCCTTTTCCCCTAGCATGTGTGGTTGGCCTTCAAGCTATGGAGTAAAATTCCTGGTACTAATCTTGGCCATTCTTGGGTGTTAGTCTCCTATTTTATTACTATATGTTCCCTAGATGAATGCAATCTTTCTATGTCTATCCCTTTCTTTCTGAGTCATTTCGCTTAACATGATACTTTCTATGTAGTACCACTTGTATGTAAATTTCGTGACTTCCTCTTTTCTAACAGCTACATAGTACTACATTGTGTAAATGTACCAAAGTTTTTTTAACCAGTCATCTGTTCTCAGGCACTCAGGTTTTTTCCAGATTCTGGCTATTGTAAAGAGTGCTGCAATGACAAACAATTGCAGATGTCACTTCTACTGTACTTTTTTGCCTCTCTGGGATATATTCCCAGGAGTGGTATTGCTGGGTCAAATGGGAGCTCAATTTCTAATTTTTTGAGAATCGTCCATACTGTTTTCCAAAAGGGCTGAACTAGTCGGCATTCCCACCAACAGTGAAGGAGTGTCCCTTTCTCGCCACATCCGCGCCAGCACCAGTTGCTTTTGTTCTTGTGGATATGGGCCAGTCTCTTTGGTGTGAAATGATATCTCACTGTGGTTTTGATCTGCATCTCCCTGATGATTAGGGATGTAGAACATTTTCTCATGTGCCTTTTAGCCATTCGGATTTCTTCTTTGTGAAAATTTCTATTCATTTCATCTCCCCATTTTTTGATGGGGTTGAATGTTTTCTTTTTGTCGAGTTCAACCAGTACTTTTTATATCCTTGATATCAACCCCTTATCAGATGTGTATTTGTCAAATATCCTTTCCCATTCTGTAGACTGTCTTTGTATTTTGATCACCGTTTCTTTTGAGATGCAGAAGCTTCTTAGTTTAAGATAGTCCCATTTGTCTATCTCTGTTTTCACTTGCTTGGCCAGTGGTGTGTTCACACTTATTTTTATTTATTTTTTAATTTTTTTAAAATTGAATAACTGTGAGAAAAGTTACAAAGCTTTCAGGTTTAAGTCTCGGTCATACAATCATCAAACACATTTCCCTTCACCAGTACTTATTTTTCACCACCAAGAACCCCAATATACCCCCCTCCCAATCCTCCCAATGCCTGTGAGGCAGATGAATTCTAATTAACACTCTATCTACTTCGATTAGATTCATTGTTTCTACAAAAGATGCACTATTATTATTTAGAGTTTACTCCCCCAAATCAGACCTGCAGAAAAGACATTGTGAAATAATTTGTTTTCTACAGCTGGTTACAAGAACCAAATGTTGTCATGTGGCTTTTATTTTAATATGATAATATTTTTCCGAAAGGGAAAAATAACCAACAGAATGGTGAATGAGTCTGCAAAAGTGGCACAAAGAAACCTTAGAACAGAGGTGGAAGCAAAATAAGACTGGAAGTGGGGTGTCGAAAACATTGAAACATAGCATTGAACATAGTATTGAAAACATAAAACAATTAGATAGAAACTGTTGTAAAATAATCTAAAATAAAAAGAGGGTCAGCAAGACAGTACAGAGGTTTAGGCGATTGCAACCCTAGCCCAGTCTCATCACTGAATATGGTCCACTAAGCAATCACCAGGAGTGATTTCCAAATGGTAATCAACTATATGAAACTAGGATAAATACACTCTCAGACCACTGAAATAGAATTAAGACTCCAGAGGTAAACCCCTGGATGTGTAGAGTTAATCTATGACAAGGGAGTTAAGTGAATGAAGTGGAGCAAAAAAAGCCTAGTCAACAAATAGTACTGGAAAAACTGGTTTGCCTCATAAAACAAACAACAAAAGAGAAAGTAGCTCCTTCTCACATTATGTACAAGTTTACTTAAAAATTAATTTAAGATCTTGATATCAGGACTATATCTATTAAAAACGTAGAGTGAAACAGGCAAAACTCTCCATGATACTGACCTCAGGGGAGTTTCCATGAATTTGACCCCATTGGCAAGGAGAACTAAAGCAAATGGTAAACAAACAATACAGTTAGGGCCAGAGAGACAGTACAGCAGGTAAGGCATGTGCCTCGCATGCATCTGATCTGGGTTCAATCCTCAGCATATGGTCCCCCCGAGTCTGCTAGAAGTGATTCTGAGCACAGAGCCAGGAGTAAACCTTGAGCACTGCTGGGTGTGGGCTGAAAACCAAACCAACAAATGATAAAATTAAAATATTTTGCACAACCAAAGAGATGATGTTCCAAATAAAAAGACAGACTACTGAATAGGATAAAATATTTACAAAATCTCTTTTCTCATCCATTTATTAGGTACTTGAGTTGTTTGCATATCTTGGCTATTATAAACAAGTGCTATGATGAACATAGGTGTGTAGATATAATTATTTCTTTTACTTTTTTAAAAAAAATTTTTATTAGTGAAATACCATGAGGTACAGTTGTAGACTTACAAACTTTCATGCTTGGGTTTCAGTTTTACAATGATCTGGTTCCCATCCCTCCACTAGTGCCCACTCTCCACCGACGTGCTGAGAGTAGACTATGGACCAAACACGATGGCCACTCAATACATCTATTGCAAACCACAACACCCTAAAGGAAAGAGAGCAAAAGGGAATGCCCTGCCACAGAGGCGGGGCGGGGTGAGGTGGGGTGGGGTGGGGTGAGGTGGAGTGGGGGGGGTGGGAGGGTTACTGGGATCATTGGTGTAGATATAATTTAGAATCAATGTTTTCATATTACTGAGGCAATATCAATATTGCCAAAGGGAGTGGGTTTGCTTGATCATATCTTAGTTTCATTTACTTTTTTTCTTAAATCACTAAGCAGCTTACAGCCCCACTAACAGTGAGTGAATGTTCCCTTTTCACTGATCCCTACCAGCACTGACTGGTTCCAAAATTTTAAAATTAATTTTGTTAATTTATGTGATTTACTTAACAGTACTGCTAAAGATGGGCTGCAGCAACAGCACAGAGGTTGGACGTTTGCCTTGCGCGCCCCTCTTGGAGAGCCCAGCAAGCTACCGAGAATATCTCGCCCGCAAGGCAAAGCCTAACAAGATACCCGTGACGTATTCAATATGCCTAACACAGTAACAAGAAGTCTCACAATGGAGACGTTACTGGGCCTGCTTGAGCAAATCGATGAACAAGGGGAGGACAGTGCTACAGTGGTACTGCTAAAGATAGGGTTTATACATACAATGTTTCATTACCACACCCCCTCCACCAGCCTACCTGCTTTCTTCTGCCATTGGCTCAGGTCTCTTCCCATTTATCCCTCCCATTCTTTGATAAGCTTAGATTTGTAGACCAGTTCTCCAATTCTATTGCTATTTGCTATTTTCTTCTTCTTCTTCTTCTTCTTCTTCTTCTTCTTCTTCTTCTTCTTCTTCTTCTTCTTCTTCTTCTTCTTCTTCTTCTTCTTCTTCTTCTTCTTCTTCTTCTTCTTCTTCTTCTCCTCCTCCTCCTCCTCCTCCTCCTCCTCCTCCTCCTCCTCTTCCTCCTCCTCCTCCTCCTCCTCCTCCTCCTCTTCTTCTTCTTCTTCTTCTCCTCCTTCTTCTCCTCCTTCTCCTTCTCCTCCTCCTCCTCCTCCTCCTCCTCCTCCTCCTCCTTCTCCTCCTCCTCCTTCTTCTTCTCTCTTTTTCTCTCTCTCTTTCAGTTTTTGGGTCACAGCTGGTGATACCCAAGGATTACTCCTGGCACAGCACTTAGGAATCACCCCTGTTGTTGCTCAGGGGACCATGTGGAATGTTGGGGATTGAACTCGTATCTACCGCTGTGCACAAACAGGCTCTTTTTGCTGTATTATCTCTCTGGCCCTCACAGTCTCTGACTAACTCCACTCAACATAACACCCTCAGTTCCAGTATTGTGGCAGCAAATTGTACGATTTCATCTTTTTAAGTAATTGAGTAGTATTTCATACCACAGCTTCTGTATCTCATCAGTTCTTGGAAACTTAGATTGTTTCCAGATTTGGGATATTGTGAATAGTATTGCAATGAACATAGGAAAGAAAATATCTTTTTCTGAATAGAGTTTTTTGGCTTTTGGTATAGAAATCAAGAAGATATATCATATGGAAGCTCATTACTTACTTGATTTAGATGTCCATACTGTTTTTCAAAGAGGTTGAACAAATTAACATTCCCAACATTAGTGACCTGAATCTGAATTTTTGAACTATGTCATCAAGTTGTGTTCCAACAAGTGTTTATGGTTGACAACCTAAGTCAAAAGTATTGGCTTTTGGGGCAGAGCCACATATAGCAGTTAGGGTTCTTGCCTTGCGTACAGCCAACCCTGGTTCAATCCCTGGCACCCTATGTGGTCCCCTGAGTCCTGTCAGGAGTGATCCATGAGCACAGAAACAGGAGTCAGCTTTGACCGTCCTTGTGGCTCCCCTCCCGTGCCTTTCCTTCCTGCAAAAGCTATGCATTAGCTTTTATTTGGGAGCCAGACCTGGCAGTGCTCAGCAATTACTCCTGGCAGTGCTTGAGGGACCATATGTGATGTTAAGGATTGAACTGAGGTTCATCAATGCAAGGCAAGTGCCCACTCCATTCTATGGAAGGGAATTAGCCCATGTCCAATGACAAATAATTGAATAATGAAGATGAGTTTAGATGCACATTAAATTTAAGACACAAATAATCTAAGTCTGCAACTAAGATCAAACCTCGGTCAGCTAAATACAAGGTGTAACCAGCTGTACTATTATCACTATGACTCGCAGAAATAACATCTTCTAAAAGCTGATGCTGGGACTTTTAGAAGATGTTATTTCTGCGAGTCATAGTGATAATAGTACAGCTGGTTAGCCTTGTACTTAGCTGACCGAGCTTTGATCTTCAGCATCCCAAATGTTCCCTGAGACCCACCAGGAGTGATCTCAGTGCAGAACCAGATGTAAGCCCTGAGCATTGCCAGGTATGGCCACAAAGCCAAAAGCCAAAAAACAAACAAATAAACATAAAGTTATTTCTATTATCTTTCATTGAAAAATTACTAAAAGCTAAATAATTTGCAAATTTATTTTCTTAGAGAATTACTGAAACTTTGGGAGGTATAAGCTTAGCACTCGATAGGATTATATAACTGTTTTTATTGTGAACCTGTACATTTAATAATATATTCCTATAAGTTGTCTTATTGTTTAAGGGATCTGACAAGCTTTATAAATGTTTACCATTCTATGGTAGGGAATTAGCTCATGTCCAATGACAGATAATTGAATAATGAAGATGAGTTTAGATGCACATTAAATTTAAGACACAAATCATCTAAGTCTGCAACTAAGTTGTGTTCAGATATTGTTGGTGCTTATAAAAATTTTGCAGAAGGTCTGAATTTTCTATTTATTTACACTTTTTTGTGTGTGGCAAACCTGATGGAGCTCAGGTCTTACTCTTGGCCTTATGCTCAGGAATCACTTCTTGTGGTGCTCAAGAACCATATATGCTGCTAAATTTTGCTCGTGGGCAACTACTTTAATCCCTGTATCTTTAAGAGTTAAATCTACTCTCTTATCCCAATTTGGTTTGGGTTATTCCAGTTGGGCATCTCAAAATTTAAAAAACTTTTAAAATTTAGGGAAGAGATTGTTTTAGTTATTGCGTTTTTCAGGCATAAAATACCCAGTCATCTTTTTAACCACTAGAATATGTTCTATAAGGAAATGAAATCTAAACTGAGGTACTGTTCTTTCTGTTACTACAAGAAAAATATTCTTAAAAGACATACTTAATAATTTACAGACTACTTTCTAAGTAGTTCATCTCATAGCCATCATTGACTTCCATAACTTAATATAGAGAAAATCTGTTTCTTCATAGATTATGGTTGCAAGATTTACTAGTGACTAAAGAATGTAATTCACATAAATAAGTCAGCTCTGGATTAGATTTTCCAAGGCCAAAGGGCTCACGTGACATTTTTCATTTGGGTACAAACTGGCCATTTGGGTTTATAGAATCATTGAGCCTACATTTTTAGTAGTTAACACTGACCCATTTAAAGTCTATAAAATATAGGAGATGCCTCAGAAGCCTTTAAAGTTTTAAAATAAATAATTTCAGATACTTTATAATTTTTTTTCCTGCTGGCTATTTGAAACTAAGTGAAGGCCAACTTAGTCAGCACTTAAAGTGAAAAGTTGAATAAAGAATGAATCAAGATATGGCTAAAGCACAGATAATCTTTACAGTATATTTCTAAATTTTTCACAGAATAATTTCTAATATAGTGTTAGCATTGTTTTGCTGAACTAGTGTTTTTCAGGTGAATCCTTGTTACTCTTAGTACAAAGTGATGATAATAAAATAAGGCTGCTTGGATATGTTGTTTATTATTTAACGTTTGTCTAAAATAGCCTGCTTGAGATTTAGTGGAACCATTTTCAGATGTTAATATAGTGGGGTTCCTCCCTCCCATCACCAAATTGCTTTTTAGTTACTTTCCTTTCTCTTATTCTATTCATAATTCTCAGATGAGTAAGAAAGGCTATTATTTCATATTCTAAGTAATACAAAAGCAAAATATACTTTGCATTCTTCCCATAATTTTCATATCAATAAGATGCATTTCAACAACTGGTTAAAATTTTTATTTGTTGAAGATATTTTCAGTGTTGAATTATTTTTGAAAGTGTTTGGGATATAAAAAATAAATGCAATAGCATCGGAGATTTTTAATAGGTTTCATGGTGGATACAGTCATCTGTACACATGTTATATGTGATTGTAGGCTGGAATAAAGCATTCACATTTCCTGTATTTGTTTACAGATGGCAGAGAAACGATAGTGTTGGATTTTATATTCTTTATTGTTTTTCAAACATATATATTATTACACAGCCACACTTCCTTAATCATATATATATAAATGTTATAGGAATAATACAATATTTGCAATGACTTTTTTCCTGTAATGGTGGTCTAAAGAAAAATCTATGTTCATTCTGATAGCTTGTATCATATAGTTGTGGTCCTTGATCCTATTTCCAACCAATAATTTTTCCCTGAGACCTAAATTTTGAAGTTCAAACCTCTGTATGACTGCTTTAATGCCTAAATTATAGTTGAAAACAATCTTTCTTTAGGCTCCAGATAAGTGTAAAGGAGTTTGGAAATGTAGCCTATTAGTATGCGTGAGCAGAGAGAGCATGAACTTGATGCAACTATTAGCTGCTGTCACAGCACTTTATCTTTTCTGATTTTTACTAGTTTCATTTTTTCCCCTTTAGTTTTTAAATTTAAACATTTTGGACATATAAACAATTGTTTAACTCTTTCCATAATTACTCCAAGTTGGTTAACAAATTCCACCAATTTTATCTCTTTTCATTCTAATAATATCTTATTATTTCTTGTGGGGCAATTGTTTATTATATCCATGTAAAAAACTGTGCACGCAGAAGGTTGTGTGTTTGTGGGCTCTCTGGACGGCTCTGTCTCATAGCCCATGTTTTGTGCCCTAGAACCGCTGGGTGTGGTCTGGATCAGGAAGGCTGTTGGCCAAGGGCAGACGAAGGAAGAGATGAGGGCCAGGCCGGTCGATCTTAGTAGCAGTTTATTACAAGGAAGTTTATCCCATAGAAGAAATTTATGTTATGGAGGGCCTAGGTTCTCTCAAGCACACGTTCCCCTTGCTAGTCTCTCCATGGTCCCTCTAGCAGCCCTGCTCTCTCTCTCTCTCCAACTCCACCGCAGTCTGGGCAGACACTCCCCCCAGTCAGGTAGCCCAATCAACATAAGAAAGCCCTTCCTAAGGACCCACCTAAAAGGTAATTCTAAAGCCCTTCCTGACTGCCCAAGGGCAAAATACCTCTTAAGGTGTTTTTCTCTTTTCCTCTGTCCAATAAACTATCAAATATCAACTACTCCTGAGGTTATGCAGGAAGGACAGAACAGTGTTATCCTACAAATCCAATTCAACTATATCCTCTTTCCACATTCGAAAAATAATTATATCACACAGAAATTCAATATGAAGAGATCATCTTGCTTCTTGTGAGAAAAATTCTCATGACTCACTAAGTGTCAAATGCAAACAAATTACTTTGAGCAGTGAATGGATAGGTTTTGGTAATTCAATGGTAGGTGTGTATGAGAAGAAAAAATTTGTATAGATATGAAATCATACCGTCAAATCATATGTAGTCTGAAAAACCAACATTACCCTGTTAAAAAAATAAGCAATTTGCTATATATTGCTGTTTTTGCAATATGACTTTCATTAGTATCTGTAACTACTTGTCACCTCATGCTTGTCCCCTGATAGCACTGAACTGTCTATTTCCAAATATTTTATGCTATTTGACTTTTTATAAATGTTTCTTTGGCTATTAATGTTCTTCTCTTGTTTTACCAAGTGGACAACTGTATCCTCATTTTGTTGTTGTGGGGGGGGGCACGTAGGGGAAAGGACATCCCTAAAGGTGTTCAGAGGCCGCCTTGACAGTGTTTGAAGGACCTTGTGTCATACGTTATGGTTGAAACTGAGGCCAGTTGCTTGCAAGACAAGCACCATAACCCTTATACTATGTCTTCAACCTCTATTTATTTATAATATTCTTAAATAAAATATTGGCAAAGATTCTGCTATGTGCTTTTATAACCACGGGCACAGTTTTTCATGTATTTTTGAATAGCACTGATCACATTATTTAGAAACTAATTTGATTGTGTATATATATATATACACACATATATAATCAACATTTAGCATAGTCTGAAATACTACACATACTAAGCACATATTTATAAAATTAATTCTCTTAAATTTGTATTCTCATGAATGCATCATGACTAGTTATGGTATAGTTATCACAAGATTTAATCCAGCTAAAGGATTAAATCAAATTGTTTTGTGTAGTATTTTTCTTACTTATTTAATTTTTAATACATGAATTACTTTTTGTTATCGAGTCTAAAACTATGATTCACACCAAATCACCTCTTCTCCTAGAGAGGATTATGAGAAGATCCACCAAGAGTCAATTAGAAATCTGCAAATTACTCTAAATTTAATAAATTTCTTATGAGTTAGAGTCATAATATTGACCTTCATTCATACCTTTGTATGTAGAAGAAATAGGAATGTATTAAAAAAATTTAAAAATTGAAACCACCACATGACTTTTTTTTTTTTTTTTTGCTCTTTGGGTTACACCTGGCGATACACAGGGGTTACTCCTGGCTCTGAACTCAGGAGGGACCATATGGGATGCTGGAAATTGAACCTGGGTCGGCCGTGTGCAAGCAAACGCCTTGCCTGCTGTGCTATCAGCTATCATGTGCTCCAGCACCATGACTGTTCATTTTTTTTCCCTTAAATTTTTATTAGTGAAACACCATGAGGTACAGCTGTAGATTTACAAATTTTTGTGCTTGGGTTTCAGTTATACAATGATCGAATACCCATCCCTCCACCAGTGCCCATTCTTCACCACCACCAGTCCCAGTATCCCTCCCATTCCCCTTCCCCCTATCCCACCCTACCACTGTGGTAGGGCATTCTCCTCCGTTATCTCCCTCCTTTTGAGTGCTATGGTTTGCAAAAGAGACATTGAGTGGCAATCTTGTTTGGTCTATAGTCTACTCTCATCACGTATTTCCCATCTTGAGAAGAACCTCCCAACACTGTTTATTTGGTGTTCCCTTCTCTATCTGAGCTGCCTTTTCCCCTAGTGTGTGCACTGTCCTCAAAGCCATGGAGTAATCCTCCTGGTACTTATCTCGGCTATTCTTGGGTGTTAGTCTCCTATGTTTTAACTTTATGTTCCCCAGATGAATGCAATCTTTCTGTGTCTGTCCCTTTCTTTCTGACTCATTTCGCTTAGCATAATACTTTCCCTGTCATACCACTTGTAAATGAATTTCATGACTTCATCTTTTCTAACAGCTACATAGTACTCCATTGTGTAGATGCACCAAAGTTTCTTTAACCAGTCATCTGTTCTCGGGCACTCGGGTTTTTTCCAGATTCTAGCTATTGTGAACAGTGCAGCAATGAACATAGAAGTGCAGATGTCATATTAACTATACGTTTTTGCCTCTCTGGGATATATTCCCAGGAGTGGTATTGCTGGGTCAAATGGGAGCTCAATTTCTAATTTTTTGAGGATCGTTCATACTGTTTTCCAAAAGGGCTGAACCAGTCGGCATTCCCAGCAGCACTGAAGGAGAGTCCCTTTCTCGCCACATCCACGCCAACACTGGTTGCTTTTGGTCTTTTGGATGTGGCCAGTCTTTGTGGTGTGAAATGATATCTCATTGTTGTTTTCATCTGCATCTCCCTGATGATTAATGATGTAGAGCATTTTCTCATGTGTCTTTTAGCCATTTGGATTTCTTCTTTGAGAAAGTTTCTGTTCATTTCGTTGCCCCATTTTTTGATGGGGTTGGTTGTTTTCTTCTTGTGGAGTTCAATCAGTATTTTGTATATCCTTGATATCAACCCCTTGCATGACTGTTCATTTTTAAGATATTTTGTTTTAAGGCTACCTTGTCTTATAAAACTTATATATCATTTTAGCTTCCTTTTTCTTCATATGGGAACAAAAAGCACATGGAGATGCAAATCAGAACAACGAGGTATAATTTTACACTGGTGAGAATGGATAGATCAGAAGACTGGCAAAACCAGTGCTGGTGTGAATATGGTGAAAAAGGAAACTTCATTCACTGCTGGTGGGAATGTCAGATTTAAGGGAGAGAGAAAGAGAGACAGAGACAGAGACAGAGGCAGAGAGAGACAGAGAGACAGAGACAGAGAGAGGCAGAGAAGGAGGGAGGAAAAGAGGGAGAAAGAGAGAGAAGAGAGAGAATATAGATTTCTGTAACTTGGATAGAACTGGAGGGTATCATAACTGAGCAAAATGAGGGAGGACAAGTACCATATAATCTCACTTGTGATATATGGAGAAACAAAACAAGAGTATAGATTATATCAATTGATAAAAATCTCGACCATCTCCGAATGCAACAGCTATGTGTACCTAGGTCGAGAGGTCAACATGACAAATGACCTGGCACCCGAGCTGCGCAGGAGGAAGAGAGCAGCTTGGAACGTCGAAGAAATAGCTAAGAGGACGAAGAACCTCCGGCTCCGGGCACATCTCTTTGATTCCACTGTTCTTCCTGCATTAACATATGCCTCAGAGACCTGGGCCCTACGCAAACAAGATGAGAACGCCATTCAGGTCTCCCAAAGAAGAATAGAAAGAGCTATGCTTGGAATATCACGTTTCACTCAAATGAGAGAAAGAATCCGGAGTTCTGACATCCGTCGACGATCAAGGATCAGGGACGCTGTCTCATTTGCCAAGGTGTCGAAAATCAGATGGGCTGGTCACGTAATGAGATTTAAAGACGACCGTTGGACTAGAGCTGTTACTGATTGGATTCCACGGGATGTGAAAAGACCACGTGGCCGCCCACCTACCAGATGGTCAGACTTCTTCGTCAAGATCATGAACGATCGGTTTGAGGCCCTTCATGTTCCCGGAGCGAACAGATGCCATTGGGCTACACTAGCACGCGACAGGGACAAATGGAGACGTTACTGGCGCCTGCTCGAGCAAATCGACGACTAAAGGGAAGTTAAGTGAAGTGAAGTGATAAAAATCTCTAGGTCCTGTAGTACAAAGCAGAGAAAGCAGAGAATAAAAGATGGGGAGGGCAGTAGGAAGAGGCCTGTGATCCAAATCTTGCCTTTCATTGAAGGCAAAACAAAGCAGAGGTGGATGGCATGCTGATGAAATTTGATCCCTCTGGGTCAATTTTGAAACTTTACCTGAAATGCTAGGAGACATACCATTTCCATTTGGGTTAATAAACAGAAAGTCATTTTGGAGATATTGTAGCTTGAATAAGAGGGCATATTTGAAAATAAAAGCAATACAGGGAAAACAGAGTTCAGACATAGGGCCATGTTCTGCTGAATTCACTGCAACAACTGGATTCAGCATGACTTAATCATGTAAAATAAGTTTTCTTTTTTATTTAAAACTGGTTTAATTTTTTATCCA
The DNA here is from genome assembly GCF_029834395.1 of Sorex fumeus. Lineage (NCBI taxonomy): Eukaryota > Metazoa > Chordata > Mammalia > Eulipotyphla > Soricidae > Sorex > Sorex fumeus. Next base: position 10,685,774 of record NW_026606075.1, on the reverse strand, counting down.
TTTTAATTGAAAAGAGCTTAGCTAATTAAGTCCATAATTTAAATTTAGCTTTTAGATAAGAAATTTAATAGTTTTGTAATTAACATGCCTACTTTTCTAGTTGAAAATAATGTAAGGAGTTTTTCTTTTTTACTCTCAGGTAATATGAAACATTTGAGAAGACATTCTTTTGCCAACAGATAGTTGATTAATCTTGTAATAATTTTAATTTGTTTTTGTGTTTTGTTCTTCCTGTTTTTATCTGAAACAACACTGCGTTATAGAATTATATAAATTTCAGACATGAATCTCTGAAAATCAATGTACACCTCTGAACAGGTAGTTCTCAGCTAAATATGAAGACCAATAAATCATCACATGTTTTTCTTGGAGTTTATGGATTACAAACATTTTCTGGATAATATTACAAAGAAAATATTTTCCTCTCCTTTTCCATGATTATATATAAATAGTCATTTGTCCTTTCAAAAATGTACAGAAACATTGGAAACTAGACTTAATCTGTTTAAGAATTTCTCTTAGTATAGTTTGTAGTGTACCTCACAACTGGTAAAGAAATGGTTAACTGAATGATTTTTCTGTTCATTCCATACTTTGGCCCATCACTGTACTTGAAATGATATAATAGCTATTTCTTAAACTCTTGTTTTTTCGTATTACTAAGACTGTTTTTATTAATTTTTATTTTGTCTTATGACTATATGGGTTTGTCTCTTAGTAAATTTCCAGAAAGGAGGAGAGCATGGAAAACATCTCATTATCACAAAAACACAGTTTCTTATGAGCTCTATTCCATATGTAAATACCCACTCATTTGGGTTTCTTTTCAATGTTTGGCATTTCAGTTTGTATACATCTACATATTTATATATAAATTATTCCACACACTTTAGAAGAAACTATTATGGGGGTGGGAAACATTATGTTAAATAATTATCATTTTTACAATTTGAAAGACTTTTTTTCTGTTTTTAGAATACTATATTTTTAGTTTATGTAGTAATGACATTGAAAGTTCTACAGTTCAAATACCTGAAATTCAAATAACAGTAGTTAAAACTTATTGTTAGGTGGAGCTTTCTTAAAAACTGTATAACATATTTTGATGGTCTCTCTTACCTTTTTTGTTTAATTGATGAGTTGTTTCCAAACTTCTAGCTCTAGAGAAATGGCTTGGGATACAAGTTATTAATATAAAGGATTATATACTTATTCACAAAGATCATTATATATAGAGGCACTTGTATATGAGAAAGTTACTATGAACTCAGTTTGCTATCTGAGAATTTTACACCATTGAGTACCTTGGTGAAATGACATTCAACTGTGTGGAAGATCAGTACCAGCTGACGTACTTTGTCTCTTGCATTCTCTAATTTCAATACTCCTTACATATTCCAGCCTCTGATATGACTTCAGATTGTTGAGAAAGGCTATTGTCTCAATCTGTAGAGTTCTCTCTGCTTGCTTTTGGCAAACTTGCCTCAGATTAAGAGTACCATGTGATATAAGGCCTTTAATTGACTCTTCTAATTATTATTTTGCATTTTTACACTTTTGTAATTTTTATGTGACAACCAAAGCAATTATAGAATTTGGATTTGTTGAGATGCAGTATTAATAAGGTGACTTAAGAACTAGGGTAAGCTTTTGTCTATCTTTATTTTGCTGAATCTTGAGACACAGTGACTGATTAAGGAATCATTATTAACACAACTGGTGAAAATAGAATACTTTATGCAACAAGCATATTTCTAAATTTTGATCTCTTATACAACTGTTTTAAATAAGTAATTTTGTATTTTTATTGATCTAGATCTATTGACCCCTTCACCATTCATTCAACTGAAATTCCAATATATGATATTTTACTTTATTATATGATATAGAATGATAAGACAATTGTGCTAAGTTCTCTATATTTAAATTGAAGGTCTTGATTTAGGTGTGTGAAAACATTTGATTGCAAGTGGCTAAATAATCATTTTTTTTGTGCAGGTTCTACCTTATGTACTTAGGCTGAGAATGTCAATACTGAGATGAATTAATTCTTGGCTTGACTAATACCCTCATAAATCTTTCCTTAGGAATGATAACTCTGTCCTCACTGATATAGCATATGCTTAGCATGGTAATTGCCACAGTATTAGAGGTCTCTGGGACCCACCCAACAGCTGCTGTCAAGATGGCTGATCAATCAGTGGAGACCATGCCACCAAAGGTAAAATCATAAACCTTATTCCTGAAAAATTGACTTTTTTGAAGCTGTATGGGCATGTTGGGCTGGAGCGATAGCACAGAGGTAGGGCGTTTGCCCTGCACGCAGCCAACATGGCAGACCCGAGTTCGATTCCTCCGCCCCTCTGGGAGAGCCCGGCAAGCTACTGAGAGTATCTCGCCGGCACGGCAGAGCCTGGCAAGCTCCCCGTGATGTATTCGATATGCCAAACACAGTAACAACAAAGTCTCCAATGGAGACGTTACTGGGCCCGCTCGAGCAAATCGATGAACAACGGGAGGACAGTGACAGCGATGTGCATGTTAGATTGTGATGACATTATCATGCTAACTAAAACACTGAAAATCCTACTGGGAGAACTAAGACACTAAGGATAGAGGTGATTTGTATGTTGGCATGAAGCCAAAAGGATGCCCATGGCAGAGGAGACCTTCCTTTACAGACAATGATGTGTACAGGAATCTGGGATCCCAGTCTCCTCACTGGAAAGATCCTGATCTTGTCCAGAGAAGGTAGCTTCTATAGACTAGACTTTATAGATTTCAAGCCAAGAGACTTTCTTGACACACATATAGCTGCTTTCCTCTTTCTGTTTCCAGTTGGGGTAGAAAGTCTGTAAAGCCCATCAATGGGATATAGTCACTGTGTTGTGAATGACATCACTGAGACCCCAAGGATTCTCAACTTTTCAACTCAGTGTACATAGGCAAGTAACTAAATTTTATTATTTTAATTTTAATTGTTTTTTTTCGGCCATACACGGTGTTGTTCAGGTTTACTACTGGCTCTGTGAGTAAGGGTCATTCTGGGTGGGGCTTAGGAGAATATATGGGATGCTGAGGATCAAATCCAGGTTGGTGGCGTGCAAGGCAAATATCTTACCTGCAGCCCCAAATAACCGTGACCGTGATGAGAAATGATGCATGAAAGGAGGATGGAACTGAGATGTAAGTTCTCCTTTCCTGTACAAAGTTGTATCAGAACAAATATATTGTAGAGAAAAATGATCAGATTTCTCTCTCAGTGTTTCTGGATGGATAAAAATGAGCACAATGGATTAAAAAACCCTGAAAACCATCAGAAAATCTTGGACATCCCTCATAATGAAAGTTGTAAGCTCTGTTACTATGTTCCCTGTAATTTTCCTGACAACATAAATGAATTGAAAGAATACTGAATTGGCTGGAGCTGATTAGAGTATTATCATAACCAGAGAAATAGTCTGAAAGGTAGTCTGATTTTTGATATGGGGAATAGAAATATCTTAAGATTTGGGGGCCTGAGAGATGGGATATTTTGCATAAAGCAGATTTAGGTTCAATCCCCACCACATGGTCCTGAAAGGAGCACTGGGAACAACCCATGAGCAATACATCAGGAGAAACCCCTGAAGACCACCAGATGTGATCCCCAAACCAATCAACCAAACAAGAGCACCCAAATATTTTGCAACCAAATGTTTCCTCTTTCCATATATTTATTTCTATTATTATGTGACTTGAAAGCATAACTATAGGGGTAAATGAGTCCTCATTAGCAGTGAAAACATTATATCTGTCTTTTAAATGATTTTATACTTTCTATATGCACATCGTGTGGCACATACTTTGTTCATGTCAGTATCCTCAGTAACAGCATAATACCCAAATTTCCGTTTGATAAATGAATGGTGGAACATGGTTTCCTTTGATGAAAACGTATATTTTATGGGACTGCTGGTCTATTTATGGCATCAAACACATAATCCCTATGAGCCGGGAACTCTGTAAATATTCCTATATGTGAATTTCTAAGTTTTGTTTTGAAATTCTTTTGAAGTTATAAACTTCAAGATCAATGCATGATGAGTCCAATGCAGAATTCTCTGAATGCCATTACTTTCAGCATTCACTCATTTTAGAAGAAAAGTAAACTTCCTTTCCTCACCTCCTACAGTCTGAAAAAAATTTCCTTTTTGAGAACATAATTAACATTTGTTTAAAGTTTTCTCTCAATTATAGCAGTTTCCACATGTTTTTAAACTATTCTCAGAAAAAATATATTTGTGCTTTTGATACATAGACTAATCTGGTAGGCACAGGTTAATATGCTTTTATCATGCCTGGGACAAATGAATTGGAGAACTTTCCTTTTCTTGCTCTTAGGGTTTATTCATGTTGTCTGTGTACTCAGACACAAGACAAACAGCTGTTTTTCAAGTGCTACTATATGGCTCCCATAAAATGAAGCTTGATATGTATGCTCAAGTAGCTTCATCTTTTCTTAAGGATAAAACAACATCTGCATGGAGGTGAAGTTTTTTCCTTCTGCATTTTTCTATGCTTCACAGACTTTGGTTGGACCATCCTTACAGACTTAGTAGGGAGCATCCTCTGCCATCAACAAGCTGTGGTCTGCCAATTCTAGTTCCTGACAGGTAGCAAGCTGGATTCTTGTCTGGAAGAGTTTCCATTTCGATTGGCTCCTTGGAGGGCAACTGTTTAGCCTGAGCAATTCAAAGAAGCATAATTGTGCTTCACAGTACACAGAAAGTCACCACATCTGTTTCATATTTTTGGCTTTTAGAACTGAACTAGAACAGAGAAATAAAAATACAGCTTTGAATGTAGAGTAAAAACAAGTTCATGGCGCACAGATGAGCATATTGTATGTAACTCAGTGAAAATTTCCTTAATGAGGGTTTCTTTTGGTAAAGTAAGAAATATTTCTGGTGTTAATCAACGATTTTTTTTAAAAAAAGATTTAATAGAAAATATTATCTATTTAAATGTCAAGGCAGCCTATCATTCCCCCTTAAATCTATTACTGCCAATTGTTGAGATGTCGCAGCAGGATTCACGTGACCTATTGCAAATATTTGGGGAGTCATCTGTACTGCATTAGCCTTTCTAGTGCTAGTTATTTCAAAAAATAATTTGGATGTAGTAGGGTAAAAACATTCAAGGCAATGAATTAGAACGTCATTAACCACTTTCATCTTTTATTTTGGTTCAAATGTAAATGCAGTCATTTGATATGTAAGTGTATATAATATGTGATGACTGCCTTTTAAAAATGTAATCTAGCAGAAAATACATCATAATTTGAATGTAACACTGTTTTAAATATAATTTTAACATTCTTCAGCATCTGGCGTCTCAAAGAATGAGGTCATTTGAGGTTAAGAAACTTTTCCTTGAAAAAAATAATAATCTTCAGACAGTGAAAAAAGAAAAGCATTTATTTAAACAATCAGCACGGAGAATAAGGAAAAAAGTTTTTTTTTCCTTTTAACTAAGTAAGGGTTTATATATCTATACTTAAGAATTTTGTATGATAATTATTTTAAGGATTTTTTTGAGGTCTTTCAGATGAAGAATCTGACTTGAAATAATTCAATCAGACATCAGAGATCTTTCCTAATTGGACTTGGGAAGTTTTACTTCCTTTTTATTAGTTTGCAGCAATGCATTTTTGTATTTTTTAAAGTGCCTGTCTTTCCAGTAGTTTGTAAGCTCCATGAAGTCAGGGATTATGGCCTTGAATATATATATCCTTGAGCAGGGACCTGCTTATGTAAGAATTGCAGTTCACTGACAGTTACTGAACAGAAATTGTGCTTGGTCCTCATATAAATTACTAAACTTAAATTATATCTAACTATTAATTTTTAGATTAGTGAAGTCAAGACTTACAGAAAACCAATGTGTGTGTGTCTCTGTGTGTGTTTGTGTGAGAGAGAGAAAATGAGAGAGAATCTTTTTTCTAAAAACCTTAATTATCTTTTTTCTTTAATTGATTAGAGCTATGAGGCTCCAAAAGGTACAGCAGTTTAGTTTAGGTTAAATTCTTTGTTAACAGCAAATGTTTGGAAGTAAGACTTATCCAACTCCAAACTATGTTTATGTCATCATCCAACACTCAAAACTCTGTCCCTTTTCTGATTATTAATAAAAAAGTGGTAGTTCTTTTTAGTCAAAATGTGGTGACATCTGAAAAATAGATTGATTTTCTTGACTTTTTGCTTCAATTTTTCCCCCTTTGGGCTTTGTGAGTTTCACGAGTCCCTCTTTCCTTGCCAGTAGCAAAAGCAGGGTGCGGTGGATACTTATCTTGTGTCTGATTCGAACTGACAGGAGTTTAGTATAGGTCTGAAGTTATGGACCAAGAGCCTTCATGATTCTATGCCACAGCCAGGAAGGATAAATTATTCTGTATCCTTCTTCTGTCATTTTAAATCTGTTAAAGAGTTGTGTGCTATAAAAACTTGAAACCTGCTTTTCTATTGTTAACATCTGATTTATTTTTTTTATAGGCTGTCAGGGATTAGAAGGAGAGGCTGCACAGTTCAAGTGTTATTTTCAATCAGTTACCCATCACATATTTTATATCAGAAAGCCAAAGAGTATTTGTTAATTACAGCGATCATATAATCTTTCAAATGCAAATAGTCTGACTCAGATTTCAGTTTGTTTGGTACCAAGCAATGATGAAAGAATGGTATAGTCTGATCGTTGTTTTACTCCCATCTGTGTGCACCAGGCAATCACCACTTACAGATGGTTGTGATTCAGAGACAGGTTGCCACATGCGAAAAAAGTATGTTTCAGTTATTTTAATAAGATTTATTGCGGTAGTCACAGTTAAATGCTTAAACCTTAATGATAATTGCTGCTAATCTTTCAAGAAAATGATTAGAGTTTAATAAACCTCAAGAACGATATTGTTCTGAAGACTTTAGCAAAATTACAAAGGTAAATTTTACATTTATTCACCAATCTAATACATTGAAACTGTGTACACTTCTCCCCCCTTTCTGAAATTGGATTTTATGCTTGATTGTATTATATATATCATGGGAATTATAACTCCCTAGTTTGTATAAAAATATAATGGTCAAGTGGCCAAGAATTGTTATGAACTATGCTAAAATAATTTTTACTAGCCTTGGACTTTGTTGGGATAAAATATCATAATATAAAATTTATCATTTTAGCCATCTTAAGTATACTCAGTGGCATTAAGTTCACTCAGAGTGTTGAGTACCTGTAGTCACTGTTCTTTTGCCGTAGACCCTTTTGTCTACCTAACCAGAAACCTAGTGCTCATTAAATAATAGCTTCTATTCCCTCTTAGCCCAGCAGTCCCTGGTAATCTTGATTCTGCCTTCTAGCAATATGAATTTGATTATTTTGGGGATCTCTTACAATTAGAATTGCTTAATTTTTGTTCCTTTGTATCCTGCTTATCTCATTTAGCACAATTGTTTCTCAGCATATTTTCAAGGTTTGGTTGCATATCAGAATTTTATTATCTTTTATGGGTGAATTTTATTTTCTTGTTTGTATATACCACATTTTTTCATTCATTGTTGGATACTAACTCAGACATTGGGATGGACACTGGGCCCTTTGTCTCTTGAGAATACTGCTAGAAGTGTGCAAATATTGCTTTGAGTCCCTGCTCTCAATCTCTATATATACCTAAGAGTTTAATTGCTGCATCATATGGCAATTCTATTTTTAACTTTTTCAGGAGCTGACAAATTGTTTTTAAGAGAGACTATTCCATTTCATATTTCTATCAGCAATGCATGAGGATTGAATTTATTCACATCCTTAACAACATATGGTATTTCCCATTTGAAAACTAATAACCACCTTAATGATGTGAACCTTGAGCTTTTATAAGTTAAAAAAGTACTTTGATCACATGACACTTTTTATTTGCTAAATTCATGTGATTTATTATACTGCTGGTAATATAGAATGATCTTGATTTGAATCTTTCCATTTTGATAAAATTCCTTTACTTGAAAGAGATGCAAAATAACCATAAAACAGGGCTCATGTAAATAATGTTTAACCTTTTGTGAAAGCCTAAAGAGAAGAAAAGTTTTATATTGGTACATAAAGTAAGAGCAGCAGTAAAATTCATAATTTCTCAAAAATTCAATTAATAGATATTATAAAAATTTATAATTTCAAACATTTATGATTTTAGATAGGATGCTATAAACTGTTTGCTCTGTATCCTTGAAAAACATGTATTTTTATATAGTTATATATTTATAATTTTTATTTACACAAATTTTTATAATCAGAAGATAGAGAAAAGAAAGTAACTAAAATTTGATCCTGATATATATCCAAATCTTGGATACCCCAGTTGACTTTGAATTTCAGTATGGTTTTACTGAAGATGTACTGTCATTCTGGGGTCAGGGCTGACAGGTGTAGATCTATTTGGTATGTTTTAATCGTGCCTATTTCCTTTTAAGGCCAGGAATTAAATCAACCTTTTGATTGTAATGAAAATTATGACTATTTAAGAGATTGTGCTGTGTCAAGTCTCTACTTGTATGTGGGGAAATGTGGAGACTATGTATTGGGGGAGGAGTTCCATATTACAGAGACTATTCACCGGGGAACAGAGCCTCCTGCTTTTGGGGAAAAAAAATCAATGGGTATTGAGTTTTGATTGAAGATGGCTACAAACCATCTGTTAGACACATTTTAAGGTTTTCTATTTCATTTCTTGAACTAAGCATCAACATTTTATCACCATATAATTCTAGGTTTATATGGCTTTGGAGCTTTAACTTTGAGTTCATGTCTGAAATAAAATATCTTTATTTATTTGTAGTTTAAGATACAATAATTATTTGTACTTTATTTTAAATCATTAAATGTAACATTTTAATAGAACTATTATGTAGGAAATCTTAAGCTTTAATAGAAATTATCAATATTTTTTGATAAGTAAATACACCAAAAAAGCTATTAGTATGCTAAAACAAGTGTTTGTCTCTTGATAGGGCACTGTAAAATGTCGGTTAAAGAAATTGTGTCAATTTAGACAACTTACTCTCCAAACCAGAGAGAAGAGTCACAAGTTGGCATGTTGTACACACATTTAAATTAGAACAAAGAATGAGAGAACACCTTGTCACGAGCAGCCAATATTCTCATTGTTCCAGGACGACACATTAGCCTGGATCGTTGTGGAAATGAATGAATCATAGAACTTTTTTCCAATGAATGAGTCATGGCTGACTGAATGGAGTTAGGAGTTTCAAGCATTTTTTGAGCGATGAAAAGAATTTTTCATCATTTTATATATTATTCAATATCTCTGTCATTATCACTTTTGAAAAATGATATGAAAAATGATCATATATCATTGGAAATCAATGGAGATATTTACAACGTATACTTTACTTTCATAGATCTGGAAGTGCTTTCTAAAAATCAATTAATTTGTGCAATATAATACTGTAAGATTAGTCTTATTATCACCATTTTATGGACAAATTCAAAGCAAGAGAGGTTAATTAACTCATCATAAAGTCCAAAGGGCTGCAGTATCAAGGCAAAATGGACTGAACACCGACCTAAAGGCCAGGAACTCTGCTTTTATCATGGACTTGAATTGATTTAGATTAGTTTCTCTAGCCTAAAAAGCACATGCAATAATTCTGAATTATCATGTGGCAATACAGTGTGGATTAAATAATTAATATTCTGAAGCACTTTATAAATGTGAATTATTATCACTCATTCTAGCTTTAAACCACGAAGTTGGCCAAGCTACCTTCCAGCACTGGTGACTAACGTGCAAATTAATTGTCTAAGTGAGAAATTCATCTCACATATTTCCTGCTGAGAGATAAGAGACTCCTTTGTTATGATTGAAAAATCTATATATACAGTGGTGCATTTTGCTGTTTCTCTTAATGTAGAGTTATTATTTTTTGCATTCAATTCATCAATAAACTGGAAATTTTTTATACATGGGGAGATTTCATGTTCAAAATACCAATATAAAATCTTCATATCATTTCAAAAATGTATTTTCTCTTCTGTAGAGATGTACCTTAAGGACTATTGTTATATTCTTAAACAAAGCAAACTAACAGTAACTTGTTTTGCTTGTCTTTTACATGTTTAGAAAGACCTCTAAAAATATTTTCTCAAAGTTTGTGCTTTTGTTTTCTACTTTTAAAATACAAACATTATTTAAAATAGTAGAAATCCAGGAATTAATGGATTTAAAATTATTTTTCTCCTCACCATTGGATAAAAATAATGTTATTGCTAAGAGATGCAAGACCTCTAAATACTAAATACTATTTAAGAGAAGGAAGGCATGGAAGCTGAATGTTCTGAAGACTAAAACCAAATAATTTTTTTAATGACTTCTTAAAATTTTATTTTCAATACCTTACGAAGAAAAAATAAACCCAACTTGGTTTTATAATGAATCATCTTAGTATTTAAAAAACTTATTTATTTATAACGTCACGCGACGACTGGAATGGGAAGGAATAGGAATGAAGAAAGATGGTTGGCAACTACACCACCTCTTCTTCGCTGATGGCATTGTTCTAATAACACCAAACATTAGCCAAGCAGCACAAAAGCTGGCCGACTTCGACTATGAGTGTGGAAAGGTTGGTCTGCAGCTGAATCTCACGAAAATAGTGTTCATGAGAAACGAACTAGCTCCTGACTTTCCATTTGCTCTCATCAGAATGAACATCTCTAAATGCAACAGTTATGTGTAACTGGGTCGAAAACTCAACATGATAAATGACTTGACGCCAGAACTGCACAGGAGGAAGAGAGTGTGGCGTGGAATTCCTTCAAGAGCATCGAAGAAGTTGTTAAGAGGACAAAGAACCTCCGACTCTGGGCACATCTTTTCGACTCCACCATTCTTCCTGAACTAACATATACCTCAGAGACTGGGCCCTACGAAAACAGGATGAGAATGCTATTTGGGTCTCCAAAAGAGGAATCGAAAGAGCTATGTTTGGAGTATCATGCTTCACTCAAATGAGAGAAGGAATCCGGAGTTCTGATCTCTGTCAATGATCCAGGATCAGGGACACTGCCTCATTTGCCAAGGCATCGAAAATCAGATGGGCTGGACCCGTAATGTGATTTGGACACAACCGCTAGACTAGAGCCATTACTGACTGAATTCCATGGGATGTCAAAAGAACGCCTGGCCACCCACCTACTAGATGGTCGGACTTCTTCATCAAAACCCTGAATGAAAGGCAGCTGGAATAGAGAAAGGATCACTAAGAAAATGATGGCAGGAGGAATTGGTTGAGATGGGAGATGTGTGCTGAAAGTAGATAATGGACCAAACATGATAACCTCTCAGTATCTGTTGCAAATCATAATGTCCAAAAGTAGATAGAGAGTATGGCGAATATTGTCTGCCATGGAGGCAGGGGGAAGGTGGGAAAGGGAGGGTATGGAGGATATTGGTGGTGGGAAATGTGCACTGGCGGAGAGATGGGTATTTGATCATTGTGTGATTGTATCCCAAACCTGAAAGCTTATAACTATCTCATGGTGATTCAATAAAATAAAAAAAGACCCTGAATGAACAGTTTGATGCTCTTTGTGTTCCTGGAGCGAGCAGACACCATTGGGTTACACTAGCACATAGCAGGGACAAATGGAGACGTTACTGGTGCCCGCTTGAGCAAATCAATGAGTAACGGGATGAAAAGTGATACACATGATTTATTTGTTTATTTTCATTGAATCATTGTGAGATAGAGCATTAAAAATTGTTCATGATTGTGTTTCAGTCATACAATGTTTCAACATCCATCTCTCCATCAGTGTAATTTTCTAGCACCAGTGTCCCCAGTTTCCCACTCAGATGTTGAAAGGTTATCATGTATATCCCTTTACCTGCTTTCAACACTCAGTTCTTGTCCAGAGAGATCATTTCCAACTAGTATTGTCATAATGGACCCTCCTCTATTTTAACTGACCTCCATCTTTCATACCATTAACCAACCATTGACTAATCTTCCTGATCCAGTTTTCCTGGCCTTGGATATAAGTTTCAATCTGCTTTTTTATATCCCACAAATGAGTGCGGTTATCCTATATCTATCTCTATCCTTCTAACTCATTTTACTCATCATGCTACTCCAAGTCATTCCATTTATAGGCAAATTTAATGACCTAAATTTTTCCCTAACAGCTGTAGATGTAGCATAGTTTCTTCATTTATATGTCTGTTCTTGGGCACTCAGGTTGTTCTGAGTGCTCTTGTGAATAGTGCTGACTTCTGGCTAATGTGAATAGTGCTGCAGTGAGCATAGAAGTGCAGATGGTTTTTCTGCTGTGTGTTCTTGGACCCCCAGGTTATATTTCCAGAAGTGGTATTGCTGGGTTGAATGGGAGCTTGATTTCTAGTTTTTTGATGAATGTCCATATTGTTTTCCATAAAGGCTGGACCAGTCAGTATTCCCACCAGCAATGAATGAGGGTCCCTTTCTTCCTACATCGGCACTAGCATTTGTTGTTCTTGTTCATTTGTATGTGCCAATCTCTGTGGTATGAAATGTTATCTCATTGTTGTTTTGATTTGCAGCTGATGATTAGTGATGTAGAGCATTTTTTCATGTGCCATTTGGCCATTACAATTTATTATTTGAGTAAGTTTTTGTTTGTTTCTTCTCCCCATTATTTGATGGGATTGGGTGTTTTTCTCTTGTAAAGGTCTAACAGTACCTTATATATCTTGGTATTAATCCAGATGGGTATTGCATAAAGTCAGATCAAAATGAATTAATGACCTCAATATCAGACCTGAATCTATAAGTTACAAGGAAGAAAATATAGGCAGAATCCTCCATGACATTGAAACTCAAGGCATCTTCAAAGATGAAAAACCACCGGCCAAACAAGTGAAAGCGAAGAGTAACAAATGAGACTCCATAAAACTAAGAATCTTCATACTTCAAAAGAAAGAGTAACCAAGATACAGAGACAGCCCATGAAATCAGAAAAACTATATACCCAATACCCATCTGATGAGGGGTTAAATCAAAGATGTACAAGGGTCTGGTAGAATTTTCCAAATTAGTTTTATGCTTGGACATCTACCAGGAGAATTCTTTACTATTAATAAATAGTTGAAATCACAATTAATAAGATTGTACTTAGGTAGCTTTTAATCATTAAAAAATCTTTTGAGCACCTAATATACAATCCATGCTGAGAATAAGTTCAAGACTTCTCTATCCATTAAAGTAAAGGAATATGTGTGTATGTGTGTTATAAGTCACTTAGATAAAGTTTTGCAGATGTAGTTAACATGAAAAGGGACAAAAATAATCAGAGTACTTTCTTTTGTAAAACAATGGCTAAGAAAGGGGGAAAATTAATAATAGAGTAGAGTAGAGGTTGGAACGCAGCAAGGATGCAAGACTTGTGAACTTTCATTCCCAGTCAAAGTAACAGTGCATGCAAAGATGATGAGAAGGTAATATGTTACAGTGTGGTGGTGAATATGTGAGTTCTTTGACCATGAACTTTGAAATTTGAAAGCATGTTTAACTCTCAGAGAACAGCCAAGAAATATTTGAAGGGAGGAATTGTGCATGTTCAAAGAGATAAATGGTAAACACTTCCATGGTATACAGTGAAGAGCTGAAGGTTATCTTGTTTATAGGGAGGTAGTAGAAACTTTGCTTACTAATTTAACTTTAATTTAAAGAATATTTAATAAATTATTAATGACTTTTAAAAACATTAAATTATTGGGAATGGAGAGGTGGTACAGCATGTAGGCTGTTTCTTTTGCATGGTTGGCCTGGGTTTGATCCCTGACACCCTATATGTTCCCTTGAGTTCAGTCAGGAGTGATTCCTGAGCACAGATCCAGGAGGAAGCCCCGAGTACCATGGAGTGTGGCCCAAAGTAAAACAAAACAAAACAAAAACTGAAAACACATTTAAGTAACTTATTTTTAAGACCTAAGAAATACGCAATGGAAAAAACATAATTTGAATTAAAAAGACTAAGAGTAACCTAGACAGAGGTAAACTTGTCAGATAACTTAGATAATTCTATCATGATCACGACCATCCTGTTGTTTGTCGATTGCCTCGAGCAGGCCCCAGTAATGTCTCCTTCGTCCCAGACCTGAGATTTTTTAAAAAGTGCCATATTCAAGGCTGTTTCAGGGTTAGGAGAATGAGACCCATCATTGTTACTGGTATTTGGCACACTGGGTACGCCATGGAAAGTTTGCCAGACTCTGCCGTGTGGGCAGGTTACATTCGGTAGCCTGCCAGTTTGTCCAAAGTAGGAATGAGATAATAAGATGGGAGCTGGGTTTTATAGTCTCTGAGTCTTGGCCGTTGATGGGATTACCTGGTACCGGGGGCCAGTTGGTGGGTGTGACCCCTGCCTACTGGAATTTGGAGGATCTTGGTGGAGGAAGCTCAGCCCCGATCCAAGCAGGCTTGGAGATCTCAGCCCCGGACCCACATGCCTTTGTGTAAACCCATCAACGGCCAAGACTCAGAGACTATAAAACCCAGCTCCTGGAAGAGAACAGCGCAGAGTCTTCTGCTCCCACACCTGGCTGTCCTCGCCGGGGCCCCTTGGAGGGGAGTGGGTTGAATTTCCCTCCCCGCCCCAACCAGGGCTCCGGCAGCCGAAGACCTCCAGAACCAGTCACCACCATGCTGAGACCACTCTCCACATGCATGAAGGTACCGGCAGAGATAATTCTATAAATCATAATATTTTTCTTTGTATTAACACACTATTCACAGGCTATAAAACTTACCCATTAAACATACACTTTAATAGTTTTCAGTCTATGCCAGAGTCTATTTCTTATTGCTATTTTCAATAATGTCAAAAAGAAACCTGTGTTCATTAACTAGCACCTTCTTTTATTCCCCTCCATGAAACCCCAGGCAGCCACTAACCTGCAGCCACTAACCTTATTTCTAGTCCCACTTTATAGAAATTTCATACAAATGGAATCATACAATATGTGGCCTTTTGTATCTGCCTTCTTTTACATATCTATCATTTTAAGCTTCTTCTGTGTCCTAAGAATAAGTACTTTGCTTCTTTTTCGTAACTGAATAAAAATTTCATTATATGGTTCTATCATATTTTGTTTATGGTTGAATCTGTTGGAAGGTATTTGGAGTGTTTCCATTTTTTGGCTATTACAAATAGCATTCATATGAAGCTACCTATACAAGCTTTTGTATAGATACATGTTTTCAATTCTCTTTGGGTATATACCTCAGAGTGAATTTGTTTGTCATATGAAATGTTACAAGGAAACAGGAGGTCTTTGTGATTCTTAGGCTAGAAATCACAGAGAGGCAATATGCACAAGAATGAGGCTTTATTGCAAGGACCCTTTTCCTGGCCAAAAAAAGGGGGAGGGGAGGCAGCAGAGGTGGGAAGGATTCTACCTGACTTTCTAGGGACACCTATAATGAGACTTTTATATCATCTTTGATAGTTATGCAATGCAGCGGTCCGTTATTCATGAGTTTTCTGAGGCATGAAAGCTTCTTTCTCTCTGAAAGCGAGGGTTTCTATCTTTTACTTTCTTAATAGCTCTCAACAGGGGTTGCCAAAGCAATCTTAAGTTTTAATGCTATGGGTAGAGTGTTATTTACCATGCTAATAAATTATAGCTGGAATATAATGTGAAAAACTAGGTCATATAGGGGGAAAAAGTCAATGTGGCCTTATTTTAGATTCTATCATCTATTCTGCTGGTATTGATAGATTTGAAACTTTTAATTTCAAAATCTACATTCTGAAACTCTATGTAATGTGTCAAAGAAGAACATGAGCAAGACTTTCAGTTCCTATCTCAAACATTTTATCATGACTACTATGTTATATTTCAATGTAGTTAACTCATTTGGGCTGGAGCGATAGCACAGCGGTATGGGGTTTGCCTTGCATGCAGCCAACATGGCCGACCCGAGTTCGATTCCTCTGCCCCTCTCGGAGAGCCCGGCAAGCTACCGAGAGTATATCGCCCACATGGCAGAGCCTTGCAAGCTACCCGTGATGTATTCGATATACCAAACACAGTAACAACAAAGGCTCCAATGGAGACGTTACTGGACCCGCTCGAGCAAATTGATGAACAACGGGAGGACAGTGACAGTGACCTCTCTCGGAGAGCCTGGCAAGCTACCGAGAGTATATCGCCCACACGGCAAAGCCTGGCAAGCTACCTCAGATGTATTCGATATGCCAAACACAGTAACAACAAAGTCTCACAATCGAGACATTACTGGGTCCGCTCGAGCAAATCGATGAACAAGGGGAGGACAGTGACAGTGACAACTCATTTGTATTTCTGTAGGAATATATGAGTATTTCAACTTTCGTACCTCTTTTCCTTCGCTTTATCTTTTTTAAAAAAATGTTTTAAATATTTTTTTAATGAATTACATGAGATGGAGGTGCCAGGGATTGAACCCGAGGCATCGTGCATGCTAAGCGCATGCTCTACCAATGAGCTACACCCTCGCAACTGAGCAATAGCACAGTGGGTAGGGTAGCTCTCCGTGCTATAGGGTGTTTGCCTTGCATGTGGCCGAACTGGGTTCGATTTCTCTATTCCTCTCAGAGAGCCCAGCAAGCTACCGAGAGTATCCTGCCCACACAGCAGAACCTGGCAAGCTCCCTGTGGTGTGTTCGTGTTCCATATGCCAAAAACAGTAGCGACAAGTCTCACAATGGAGATGTTACTGGTGCTCGCTCGAGCAAATTGATGAACAATGGAAGGACAGTGCTTCGGTGCTACAGAATGAATCACAATGAGATAGTTACAAACTTACAAGCTTTCATGATTACATTTCAGTCATACACTGATCGAGTACCCATCCCTTCACTAGTGCCCATTCTCCACCACCAATGTTCCCAGTATCCCTCCAGCCCCACACTTCCCTCCCCCGCAACTTCTGTGGCAGACACATTCCTTTTTACTCTCTCTCCTTTTGGGTGTTATGGTTTGCAATACAGGTAGTAAGAGCCATCATGTTTGGTCTATAGTCTACTTTCAGCATGCATCTCCCATCCTGAGCAAGGCCGCCAAGCAACATTCACTTAGTTGTCCCTTCTCTACCCCAGCTGCCTTTCCCCCTAGCATGTGAGGCCAGCTTCCAAGCTGTGGAGTGATCCTCCCGGCCCTTATCTCTATTATCCTTGGGTGTTAGTCTCCCATTATATTACTTTGTATTCCACAAATGAGTGCAGTCATTTTACCTCCACACCTTCACTACCCAGCTGCCACCACGCTCCAGGACGCTTTCCGCTTTTTGCCCAATCTGCCTATTGTCTGTCATCTACAAGCTGTTCACTTGCGTCATCCTGAATAGGATTGGCAGAACACTAGATGAAGGACAACCATGTGAACAAGCTGGATTCTGAAAAGGATTCAGTACCATCGACCATATCCACACAATAACCAAGCTCATTGAGGTTTCTTGGGAGTTCAAGATGCCGCTCTGTCTAACATTCATTGATTTAAAGAAGGCCTTTGATTCTGTTGAGACGGAAGCGGTCATTGAAGCCCTAGCCAATCAGGGCATTCAAATTCAATACCTCAGGATCCTCTGTGAGCTGTATTACGGATTCACTACCAGGATCTCACCATTCTACAAAGAAGTAATCATCCATGTCAAGAGAGGGGTTCGACAGGGTATTCCATTTCACCGAAACTCTTCAGTGACAACCTCAAGAATGTCATGCGACGATTGGAATGGGAAGGAATGGGAGTGAAGATACACGGTTGGCAACTACACCACTTCCACTTTGCTGATGACATCATTCTAATAACACCAAACATTAGCCAAGTGGCACAACTGCTGTCTGACTTCGACTGTGAGTGTGGCTCACAGTTCTCATTTTCAGTTCTCATTTTTGGAGTGTTTATTTTTTATTTTGAGTGATGTATTCTGTAAAATTCATTTTGTGAAATTACTACTTTTTTACTATTTACTATTTTTTCTCTTTTTCTCATCTATTTTTATTGTGTTACATTTATAAATTTTCATATGTTGATTTTTTGCTTTCTTTGATCATAGAATACAATTTTATAAGTTGCTGCATCAGTTGCTAGCATATTATTGATTGCATTTATGATATAGTCATGAGTAATATTGATCTGCATAAATATTCATAGAATGAATTAAGATTTTTATTTCTCTTCTATTTAAAAAGATTGAAAAAGAATTGTAAAAGCTTACTGTTGTTTAATTTTTCTTTAAAAATTATTTTGGAGAGCCATAACTGGTAGTGCTCAGGAATTGTTGCTTTATGTGTGAATTATTTCTTTTTTTTAAAAATCCACTGGTCTATATAACTCTTTTGTTCTAATAATGCTCAATTCTAATTATTAGGGCTTTATATGGGAATATGTTGCGTTGTGTCCATTCTTCTTCTACTTTTTTTTTTTTGGCATCACACCCGGCAATGCATAGGGGTTACTCTTGACTTTGCACTCAGGAATTACTCCTGGCGGTGCTGGGGGGGGGATCATATGGGATGATGGGAATCAATCGGTGTTGGCTGCGTGCAAGGCAAATGCCCTGCCCGCTGTACTATGATTCCAGCTCTCTTCTTCTCCTTTTTAAAATTCAGAATGGCTTTAACTCTTCAGGGTCTTTGGTTATTGTCAATATCTGGAAAGGAGCTTGGAAAAATTTTCACTTATATTGATGTAGTTTCCAGCC
This sequence comes from Sorex fumeus, assembly GCF_029834395.1. NCBI lineage: Eukaryota > Metazoa > Chordata > Mammalia > Eulipotyphla > Soricidae > Sorex > Sorex fumeus. The sequence goes on along the minus strand of NW_026606075.1, from coordinate 10,667,004 downwards.
CAACTGTAGTTTTGGGCTGGAGCGATAGCACAGCGGGTACGGTGTTTGCCTTGCAAGCAGTTGACCTGGATTTGATTCATCCATCTCTCTCGGAGAGCCCAGCAATAAGAGTATCTTACTAAGAGTATCCCACCAGCACAGCAGAGCCTGGAAAGCTACCCGTGGCATAGTTGATATGCCAAAAACAGTAACAAGTCTCACAATAGGGACATTACTGGTGCCCACTTGAGCAAATCGATGAACAGAGGACAGAGCCACAGTGCTATATTGATGTAGACACCACCTAATGTAGGAGATACCACTTTCATTTTACATGTGCTGAAAAGAAATAGGCTAAAGAGCTACTGTTCTATTAGACTTGCATGCAGTACATGAAAAAGAATTATGAAATGGGCATAATGAAGAAAGTCATGTTTAACTTGGTATAAAGAAGTAAGCATACTAATAACAGGTTTTACTTATCTTTAGAAATAGATGAAATTCTTTTGCTGGAATTATTTCAGCATTTTTCAGCAATTATTTCAAATTTCAGAAATTATTTCTAATTAAATTTCCTTTTTTCTGTACAAGTGAACTTGTTTCCAAGCATTAAAATGTTCCCAAATTCTATCAAATATTTCATAATTCTACAGGTATGAATATTAACTAGTTTATTTCTAAAGACCATATAAAAGAAACCTGTTCATATTATAGTGGTTCATAATGTCATACCTGCCAAGTTTGGATGAACAAAAATAGAAAGACAACATTCATACCCTCGTCTAAGAAAAATGTATATAAATCAAAATAAATATAATCTGAATTCATAGATTACTATTTTATATTCAATATAATATATATTTAAAATAAGATAAGTAACATGCATAGTACTTGAATACTATATGGATCATATTTATCTACTTTTTCCATCTTTAGTAAGTTTTTTTCTATAAGAGATTTATGACTAACAGTTCTATTTATAAATTAGTTATTTTCAAGAAACTTTACCCTTAGCAATTATATTCTCCTCAATACTTCAATATTTAAATGTCACCAAATTGTTCTTGACACGTTCAAAAAATATAACTAATCAGGATAAGTTTATTAATAATTTCATACTGTATAGATGTATGTTGAAAATAGACATATGCATGTGTTCTAGTCATCTTTTGCTTTATTGAAAAACAGATTTGAAATGTTCTTATCAGAATTCCATTGCCATTTAGATACTTTTGCTCTGGTAATTTGACATTAATCTTGTGCCTTCAAGAGCACAACATGGATTTGACAAGATATAATGTGATTTAAAGGAATCAAAGCTAAGCATTTACAAAACTCAAAACTAGTAATAAAAATAGAAAGATGGCAATATAATCTGAATTTGAGTTTTAAGGTATCTGACGAACCTCACGATAAGCATTATAGAATTTTTCCAGCATAATATTTGATTACAGGCTCCAAATATATTTTAAGTAGTTTTTCCTCCCAAAGTCTTCTTTTTATAAAGAAGACTTTTTATAAAGAAGACTTTATAAGATATATGTATGTTAGTAATTTTTATACATGACCCTGAACAAACTACTATGGTTGCCACAGAGGTTCCTCAAGAGAAAAATTGACTACATCAATAAGTATATCAATATGAAAAAAAAGATGCTGTGATTTAATGGTTAATCTAGTGGGATATTCTTAAGAATTGATTACACTTTGCATTGCTACAAACTAGATATACTGTTGAGTATTTACTTTTATATTATTTTAAAATATGTGTTACTAAAAACATTATTTAGGAAAGATACATGTGCTTCTATGTTCAATGCAGCACTATTTCTAATCGCCAAAATATGGAAACAACCCAACTGTACAAGAATAGATGCCTGGATAAAGAAACTGGGATTACAGTATAGATGATGACTGAATAAAAAAATTACTTAGAATATACATATATAATATACATATATGTATGTAAATATGTATGTATATATTCACATACTTAATGGAATATTACTCCACTATAGAAAAAGAAACCATACAATTGCAATTTGCTACTAGATGGATAGAATTAGAGGTTATCATGCTTAGTAAACTCAGTCAGATACAGAGGGACAAGTACAGTACGATCTCTTTTATATGTGGAATATAAAGAAACATGGTAAGGAAGTAGCAAATGCCCAAAAGAAACAGAACTTGATAACTGGTCTATGGAACTGAGCTAACCAAGAAAAGTGGCCAGGGACTGGTTGGGAGTGGATCCTGGAATAATGGTGGAAGGAAGCAGACACTCCGGCTCAGGGTGTGGTGCAAGAATGTTATATGCATAAAATCCTGTTATGAACAGTATAAACCACATTGCCTCAAATTAAAATAATTAAAAATGGGTTGTTTGTGATAAGTCACTTATAGTTCCAATATTATTTTTGTTATTTTTATGGGACTATACCAATTCATTGTATTAAAAATTAATACTTATTATTTGGAAGCCAAAAGGAAAGTAATTAGAAGGGTAAAGTAGGAGAGGGAAGAAGCCAAGAGACGCAAGACTGCAAGGAACTCAGTAATCGGTGGGGAGTGGCTCCATTGATTTACACAGGAATCCTAGAAAGTAGAGATATTTTTGCTCATAGTTGATACATGAAAATTCTAGCTTGGAAACATTATTTTCCCATGGCAAACACATAGCAGAGTTGAAATTTAAATCCAGGTCTTTGCAGGATCTCCTAAATCCAGGTTCTTCCCTCATCGCTAGAATACCATAATCTTCAGCCACCTTCTTTTTGATTTATGGATAAAATCAATTCATGCTTAAAGCCAAGTTGTATCCAGTGGAAAAGGTTTAACTCCTTTCCCTAAATCCTTCAGGTGGTCATTTGACTACTGGATATGTGCCTAACATTCAACAAATGTCTTTTCCTCTCTGACCACAGTAAATGACGAGATTTCTCACCTCGTTGACTTCCATTAGCAAACAACGCCATGGGATTGCAATCCTCAAAACCACACAACAAATGTGTTGAAGCTAATGCACAGTGAGCCTGTGAAATGTCTAGGCTGCTTTTCCCCCCTCCCCCTGGGTTTGTCACCCGTTCTCATTTATGATTTATATCATGTCTTGAATGAAATGCTATTAAAGGGGCTAAAGCCTATGCCAGTAAGTTCAGAGACTCAGCCCACTTCCTATGTCTTAAACAGTTTTTGATTCATTAACTTTTTAACTGATGAATCGATGTGTTTTTTTGAGTGCCCATTGAAGGAAAAACCCATCAACCAATAATGAATTGCTGAAACATGTTAATAGGCAAAGGTAAAGGTAAAGGCCCTCCCGTTGATCGTCGATTTGCTCGAGCAGGCCCAGTAACGTCTCCATTGGAGCCTTTGTTGTTACTGTGTCTGGCATATCGAATACTCTCGGTAGCTTGCCGGGCTCTCCGAGAGGGGCGGAGGAATCGAACTCGGGTTGGCCATGTTGGCCGCTTGTAAGGCGAACGCCCTACCCGCTGTGCTATCACTCTAAGTACTAGATAAGGTAATACTTTTTAAATTTTGCCTCACCATCTACACTGAGGAGTCCCCAGGGAGCGCCGTAGTTTATTTTTTTGTCTTTTTGGATCACACCCAGCGATGCTGAGGGCTGACTCCTGGCTCTGGCCTCATGAATCACTCCTGCAGTGCTTGGGAGACCATATGGCATGCTGGGAATTGAACCCAGGTTTGCCCGTGCAAGGCAAACACCCTACCCGCTGTACTATTGCTCCAGCCCTGAGTGCCGTAGTTTACATTAGATGCAGTGCTGGGGCCTCTGCATGCAAAACATGTTCTTTGGTCTTTTGAATTTTCAACCTCTTCCCAATAAAAATATTTTCAATATTTTGTTTTTTGGGGCCACACCCCTTGTCAATAAAGTTTGTAATCACCATCATTTCAATCATTGTATATTCAATTGAAAGGAAGACCTCATTCAACACATTTAAAAACTGTTAAATGCATTGTGATTTTTTCCCGTGGAGATAATTTCCTCTTTAGTTTTTCTTCTGGGGCAATATCCTCTTTGTGCTTTCGGTTACTTTCTTTTCTTTCTCTTTTCATACTGTTATGACATTCCCTAATGATATCTCACTGTTCTTATCTTCTCTTTCTTACCTTACCTCCTGTTCTCAAGCTCTTGTACTGGCTATAGAAGAAGGTAAATGAACACATAGATACGGTTTTTACTACTGAGTTCTGTAACTTCTGCCTTTATATCTGCCTTCTTTCTCTGTGTTTCTCCTTATATGTCGAATTAAATTTTGGTTTTTAAAATTCTAATTATAAGCTGGAGTGATAGCACAGTGGGTAGGGCATTTGTCTTGCATGGAGCTGACACAGCTGACCTGGGTTCGATTCCTCTGACCCTCTCGGAGAGCCTGGCAAGCTACCGAGAGTATCTCGCCCACATGGCAAAGTCTGGCAAGCTACCCGTGACGTATTCGATATGCCAAACACAGTAACAAGTCTCACAATGGTACTGGGCCCGCTCCAGCAAATCGATGAACAACGGTAGGACAGTGACAGTGACAATTATAAGCTATGGAGGGTCGTGAAGCATTACCATCACAGTACAATTTACAATTCATTAAAAGCTCAAGGCTCCATGGGATGTAGATGGCATCTCCTTGTCCAATTATTTTTTGTGTCTGTATGCACGGTCCTTTTGTCCACTGTCCATTATTTCTATCGCTTTTCGGTTCATAATATGGCTCAGCCTGATAACCTGGAATTTTTGGATGCATGAGAGCACACAATTACACAATAGTTTACTGAAAAGGAAAGGGAACATTTTATTACCTTTCTTTCTTAGGGATTTTTGTACAGGATAAATTTGAAAGATTTGCATGATACTCTTGCAAATTAGTAATTTTATTTTTTGTCTCTCTTTAAAAATAGCTAGCATTCCTGGAGCTGGAGCGATAGCACAGCAGGTAGGGCGTTTGCCTTGCACGTGGCCCACCCAGGTTCGATTCCCAGCATCCCATAGGGTCCCCGGAGCACCACCAGGAGTAATTCCTGAGTTCATGAGCGAGGAGTAACCCCTGTGCATCTCCAAGTATGACCCCCTCCAAAAAATTGCTAACATTCCAGAAAATTTAAGTTAAAGAATGCATCTGTGTCTTTTATCTGATAAACATATCACAGGATTGCATGGAGCGATAGCCCAGTGGGTAGGGCGTTTGCCTTGTACTAAGCTGACCCAGCTGACCTAGGTTCGATTTCTCCACCCCTCTCAGAGAGCCCGGCAAGCTACCCAGAGTATCTCGCATGCACAGCAAAGCCTGGCAAGCTTCCCATGGCATATTTGATATGCCAAACACAGTAATAACAAGTCTCACAACGGAGATGTTACTGGGCCCACTCTAGCAAATCGATGAACAATGGGAGGACAGTGCTACAGACAGTGGGGCCACACCCAGCTTTTCTTAGGGCTTACTCCTGGCTCTGTGCTCAGGGATTAAACACGGGTCAGCTAAGTATAAGGCGAGTGCCCTACCTGCCTTATCGTCTTCTCTGGAAATTTTCAATAATTTTTGTCCACATAAAAGTAATATCCTTATTCAAAGATTCCAAGTGCCCAGGTCTGAAGATAGTACAGCAGGTGAGGAGGCTCACCTTGTTTGTGGCTGACCCAGGTTTGATTCCTGCCATCGCATAGCACTGTAAGGAGCAAGCCTTCCTTCCTCCCCCCAAATGAGTCCAAGTGTCACTATCACAGACTGTAATAAAAAGGCCCTCCCGTTGATCATCGATTTGCTCGAGCGGGCCCAGTAATGTCTCCATTGGAGACTTTGTTGTTACTGTGTCTGGCATATTGAATACTCTCGGTATTACACAGACTGTAATAGCAAAGGGAAAATATTATTTGTTACATATTTTGAGGTTTATCAAGGTAAAACAACATACATTACTACTGACTCCTAACATTGGGGCAATTAGGCAAAGTGAAACTCTGCTTCTGGCAGGCTTACTAAAACATGAAACAGGTGTTTCTTATAAGCCAGAGAAGTGAACGAAGGACTATATACAGTTAGTTGCAAGAAGCTGGGAGCACACCAAAAGAATCATCTTGTAAGGTGCAGGGTAGTCCTATTGAGGAAGAGTTGCTCATACCAAACAGTGATACTCTATTAAAAATACCACATGGGCCTGTAGCCAGTGGGACTCCACCTGAAGAGGAAGTGGGAGAACCCCAGGAGGCTATGTGAACAATTTGTGAACAATTTGCCTCAAGATGATTTAAATCCTGAGTATTATCTGTATCTGACATACATTGGACTGGAGCGATAGCACAGCGGTAGGGCGTTTGCCTTGTGCACAGACAGTCTGGCCGAGCCGGGTTCAATTCCTCTGTCCCTCTCGGAGAGCCTGGCAAGCTACCGAGGGTATCTTGCCTGCACGGCAAAGCCTGGCAAGCTACCCGTGACGTATTCAATATGCCAAACACGTAACAAGAAGTCTCAAAATGGAGACGTTACTGGGCCCGCTGGAGCAAATCAATGAACAACAGGAGGACAGTGACAGTGATATACATTATATTAAATTATATACACGTAGAAGTTATCCTTTGGAGTTAATGTTGAACTGCATTAAAAATTTGGGGGTGATGGGAATATGACTCAAATAGAACACACAGCTGACATGTATGTGGTCCTGAGTTTAATCCCTGGCACAGCATGTTACTTCTCCCTGTCCCCCAGCCCCAGAGCTTCCTGCTGTTGTTCTGGTTGCCCCTGAGCACTTTAGTGGAGGCTGAACACTGAATCGCCAACATTGGGCCTTCATTGGACTAGGGTATTTCTCAGTCCCCAAAGATGTTTGTCTATTATGTGTTCCCAATTAAAAAAGAATACTTTTGGGCTGTTGAATAGAATAAGGATTTTCCGGAACCCAAAAACAATACCATGAGCTGTCTCTGTTCTCTCAAAATTTATATATTGAAACTCAAATACCAAAGCAATGATATAGAGAGGAGGCTTTGTGTAGTAATTATGTCATGAGGGTAGAGTCTCATAAATGGATTAGTGCCATTTTAATAAGAGCCCAGAGAACTGTATCATTTTCTTTCTACCATATAAGGGCACACATGACAGGTGATCAGAAGAGGATCCATCCTTATTGAGAATTTGACCCTCAGACACTTGACCATAAGGCTCTTAAAAATAAATGTTAAAGGATGTGTTTTTGTTTTTATTCGATTAAATTTTAACTATGAGGTCTTGAGCCATATTCAGTGGTGCTCAATGATTCCTTCCGTGCTTAGGCGTGACCCCCAGTGATGTGGTGTGGGGATTTTAATTGGGGTCAGCTGCGTGTAAGGCAAGTATCTTACCCTTTGCACTAAATCTATAGATCCACGAATTCTAGATATTTTAGCCACCAGGTTTATAGTATTTTGTTATAACTTCTAGCTCCTTGAGCCAACTAAGACACACTTATTCTAATTAAAGTTTTTTCCCTCAGAGACACTCTAAAACTTTTCTAAATTACCATTCACCTCGACATCATTATATCAATAGTTAATTAAAAATTTTCATCTTAATCGATATTTATTTATAAATTATTGTGATTTATAATTACATATAAACATTATCTTTGTTTTGTATTAATTAATTAATTAATTTTGAATACCCATCCCTCCACCAGTGACCATTTCCCACCACCACGGATCCCAGTATCCCTCCCACCCCTCACCCCCCCATCCCACCCTGTCTCTGTGGCAGGGCATTCCCTTTTGTTCTCTCTCTCCTATTTGGTGTTGTGGTTTGTATAAGAGTTAAGCCTGATTTTCAGGGAGAAACGTTGGATGATTTACTTTCCATTGATCACTTTGTATATAGGAGATGTCTGGTTTGGAGTAAAGGTCCTGGTGCATTCTCCGGGAGCTATGGTGATGCCCAGCGGCCTTTCTTCTCTGCAGCTGTGTGCTATAAAGATGGCACTGGGGGGCGGGTTGTGGGCATGACTTCCGGAATCAGAGGTTACCTGGGAGCTGAGGCAGTCCCAGCAGTTTGGAGGAAAAGTTTAAGTTCTGGTTCCCGCATACTCGAGCTATGCTTGTAGAGGCTCATGGTCACCGGGGTTCCATCTGGAGGAGGCGGGACGCGGCACCTACCCCATCTGGGACTTCCCGGTGATCTCGGCTCTTTTTGGGATCTGGTGCATTCTCCGGGAGCTGTGGTGCCACCCAGCGGCCTTTCCTCTCTGCGGCTGTGTGCTGTACTCATGCCTCTCCTCCCCGGCCTCAGGGCTCCTCCTTCCAACCACGAGATCACAGAAGGTTTCACTCTGAAAAGCCCTCAGAAGCAAGGACAGCTGAAATGCATTGCAGCCCTAACGAGGGTACACGTAGAACCTATAAACACTATTTTTAATCCTACCTGCCTTTCTCTTTTATATTTTCCTCACCTTTACCAGGTTTTCCCTTTTTCGCTTGGTTTGTCTTAACCTACTTCACCGGTAGTTCCTACTCAGTATTAACTGTTAACAACTACTTTTCTCGCAAATGTCTCAGTGTTTGAGTTCTCTGCATGGACTAGTAGGATTGAGTTCTCTGAATCTTCACACTTCTTTGGTGAGATAGCAGGTGCAGTTTTCTCCTTGATAGGATATCATCTACTTTTCTCCTCCTTATTCCTAGCACTTCCTGATATAAAACAGGACAGAGATATTCCTTATTAAATGTTTCATAGCATTTTTTTCTATTTGGATCCTTTTTCTGAAATATTCTTTTGGTTATTCATTTCAATTCTTTGCAAAAATGATACCTTCTCAAACAGACCATCATGGCATCCTATTTAACATATCAACAATCATCACTATTTTCTTAGATTGTACACTTCAATTATGCCATACTATGATTTGGGGTGGGTGGGTTTGGGCCATACCCAGAAGTTCTCAGGGCTTATGCCTGACTCTATTTACACTCAGGGATCACACCTGGCAGAGCATGAGGCATATGGTGCCAGGGATGCCAAACACCAAGCAAATGTTTTATCTATTGTTCTGTCTCTCTAGCCCTGACATCCCATGATTTATTTTTTTATGTCTATCTCACCCAATTATAACATCAACTCCACATGACAAATTTTTGTCCACCAATTAATATGAAGAAATACATCATCTACTAATTTGGATATAGATTTATTTACTTATTCTAAGTGAATATTATGAGGGTAAGAGTTATCCAAATTGGCAGAAAACTTACCTCTAGTACATAATAATGCAGTTATATGACCATCTGCTTGATAATTACACTATTGAACAGATGCTGCAGTTTTTATAAAGAACAAAATCTCAGGACCCACCTAACATCTAGACAATCTGAGATTCTTGGAGGAGAATGGATATTAAGTATTTAATTTTCAAAAATTCACCAGCAATGATTTTTCCTACAAAATATAGGATTTATGCACTGAAAACTTTATCCCTCTAGTCACTTTCTTAATTTATAATTCTTGCCAATAGGACTTCTTGGGAGAAACATATTTTAATATCAATTTAAGTAGTACTTCCAGCTGAAATCAGTTAACTGAATTTGAAATAGTTTTAATAATCTAAAAAACCCCAGCATTTTAAAAACAAATTGAATATAGCATATCATCTATTTATAAAATATCATCTACAAATTTTATATTAAATATCATATACAGTCTCAAAACTATATGTTTTGTCATGTTTTACTTTTTCTAAAAATTTTCTTGCCTTCCATATTCAATCACTAAGTACTTGATAATTGAAACAGTCAACTTAAGTTTGATGATAGTCTCAAACTCACAAGTGATATGGGGGCAGTTTAACTCTGTAAAGACCATTATTTCCAGCACAATTTGGATAAAAATCAGTGAAGAAACACACAATGGGTCAGTAAGTGACCATCTTTCTCTTCCCCGCTTCACATAAGTCACCCGTGGGGCCCACGGACATTAATAGTGCTCCTGAGTCACTCCCATTCCTTTGTTTGTCTGTAACCACTTCTCTATGCGCTCTTTTCCAACCAATCAGAATCTGTTAATTTGTGAGGTCAGATCCTTCTAGGACACTGAACTTGTATTATAAGTTAATATTGCCTTTCTCCTCTCCTTTTGTCTTTTGAATGGTTTACTTTAATGTAATGTCCTTTTTGTATAGATACAGGAAGACAATTAATATTATGCTTTGTAATTTAGGATTTAATTGGCTTTGGATATTATTCATTCCCGGATATCTGCTTTCTCAACTTAAGCCTCAGTTGCCCTCACTTCCTAGTGCCCCAAAGCAGGGTCCAGACGAGGGACTGGATGGAACCAGGGCAAGCAGGTAAGCTATGTGCTAACCTAGCATCGAGATGCGCCAGGCCAGAGCGCTACGATTCTTAACTATGAGTTAGGAGTTTGATCATAGACAAATGCTGTTATGATCCAAAAGTAACGATGAGACTAGGACCCTGCGAGGGATAGGAAAGATATCTAGCCTGGGCACTGTAGTCTGAGACCGAGATGGCCCTAGGAGAGCAATTCTAAAATCTTAAAGTATTTCTTATTTGTAAAATCTTATGCATGCCAAAGGTTGTTGTGCTCGCGGGCTCTCTGGATGGCTCTCTCTCACTGCCCTTGTTCGGTGCTCTTGAGCTGCTGTGTGTGGCCTAGATCAGGATGACTGTTGGCCAAGGGCAGACGAAGGAAAAAACGAGGGCCAAGCTGGTTGATATCAATTGTAGTTTATTCCAATCCTCTTCACTCCTATTTCTCCTCTGCCTCCTTCTCTCCTGGGCCCCAATCTGGAACCTTTCTCCTTCTGGCTCTGACTCTGGATCTCTGGAGCTCGAATTCTCTAACTTCTGACTCTGCTTTCTCCGAGCTTACATTCTTAGTTTATATAGCAATCACGTAGGGTGGTGGCACATAGGTGGGTTGGTTGAACATCGACAAATCAACAAAGAGAGGTAAGACCACTCCTCCAGGAGATTAACTCAAGGATAAAAATCTCATCTAAAGAGATTGCTCCAGATTACTGGGAGATCCGCACAAGGGTGGGATCCCAATGAGGGTGTGTTCTCCCCCCCCCACCATGAGTAATCTACTTAAATAGTTGTAGTAAATCTACTTCTAATATTTCTAGCAATGTCATTCTGTATGAGCACAGTAAGAGATATAAACTTAGTTTGGTTCTTCTTGAGAACATCTCAGGATACATTCCGCAGTCCTCAGGCCAGGTTAGTCTTCCTAGCCCCAGCAGGGTCCTAATCTCATCGTTACTTACTTTTGGATCATGACCGGACGAGAACAGTGCAGTCTTCTGCCCCCGCGCCTGGCTGTTCCTCGCCGGGGCTCCTTGGAGGGGAGTGGGTTGAGCTTTCCTCCCTGCCCCGACCAGGGCTCCGGCAGCCGAAGACCTCCAGGACCAGCCACCACCATGCTGAGACCACTCTCTGCACACATGAAGGTACTGGCAGAGGGACAAATCCACGCGGGTTCCGGGGCCGAGATCTCCAAGCCTACTCGGATTGAAGTCGAGCATCCTCCACCCAGATCCTCCAAATTCCAGTAGGCGGGGGTCACACCCACCACCTGGCCCCCTGGAGCCGTGTAATCCCATCAACGGCCAAGACTCAGAGACTATAAAATCCAGCTCCTGGACGAGAACAGTGCAGTCTTCTGTCCCCACACCTGGCTGTTCCTCGCCGGGGCCCATTGGAGGGGAGCGGGTTGAGCTTTCCTCCCCGCCCTAACCAGGGCTCCGGCAGCCGAAGACCTCCAGGACCAGCCACCACCATGCTGAGACCACTCTCTGCACACATGAAGGTACTGGCAGAGGGACAAATCCACGTGGGTTCCGGGGCCGAGATCTCCAAGCCTACTCGGATTGGAGTTGCGCATCTGCCACCCAGATCCTCCAAATTCCAGTAGGCGGTGGTCACACCCACCACCTGGCCCCCTGGCGCTGTGTAATCCCATCAATGGCCAAGACTTAGAGACTATAAAATCCAGCTCCCGGACATCTTATCAGGACATCTTTTTATGACATCTTATTATCTCATTCCTACTTTGGACAAACTTGCAGGCTATCGAATGTAGCCTGCCCACAGGGCAGAGTCTGGCAAACTCCCCGTGGCGTACCAAATATGCCAAATACCAGTAACAATGATGGGTCTCATTCTCCTAAAGAGCCTTGAATATAATCTCAGGGCTAGGATGAAAGAGACGTTACTGGGGCCTGCTCGAGGCAATCGACGAATAACAGGATGATGAAATAAAAAAAATGAAATGACAGCATTTGTCCGTGATCATGTCATCAACTTATAGTTGAGTATTGTGGCGCTTTGGCCTGGCCCATTTCGATGCCAGGGTAGCTCACACTTGCCCTGGGTCCATTCAGTCCCTCATTGGGACCCTGCTCTTGGGTTGCTAGGAACTAAGGGAAACTGAGCCAAGAAAGCAGATGCCCAGGAGTAAGTATTGTTCAGAGTCAATCAACACCGAAGTTACAAAGCATAATATTAACTGTCTTCCTGTGTCCATACAGAAAGGACATTGCTTACAATACAAGTTCAGTGTCCTTAGAAGGATCTGATCTTACGAGCCAACAGAATCTGATTAGGGAGAAAAGGTCATTAACTGTCTGGGGAGGAGAGCATAGAGACGTAGTTACAAATAAACAATAGAGTGGGAGTTACTCGGGAGCACTGGGATGGGTATGACCTGATAAACCTAAGCTACCTGAGGAAGGACAAAACAATGTTATTCTATACTTATTGTCTCCATAAAAAATGATTTATATTATGTATGCTTATATGTTTGTTTTGTTGGACAAAGAGAGGAGAAACACACCCAGGGGATTCCGTTCTAGGGTGAGTCGATCTGCTAAATGAGAATCTGTCCTAGAAGCAGCTTTCCCGTGTGTCCTGACTAGTTTAGATGAGACTGAATATTTCTCCCCTTCAACTGCCTTCAGTAAGTAATTTCAAGGCAGTTTCCCTTTTCTCACAGAAACCTAGCTGGTCTTAGATATGCAGATCTCAGGTGCTAGCCAGGACTGATCTTTGGGATGTAGATTCCTGGCTCTAGCCAGGCTAGTCTTTGGGATGCAAAGCTCAGACACTTGTCTTTGGGATGTAGATTCCAAGCTCTAGGAGACTGGTCTTTGGGATGCAAATCCAAGTGCTTGTAGCTTGTAAAAGTGCTTGTGAAAGGTTTAAGTCTTGGTTTTATATCTTCTTTCTGGAGGCCAAAATTACTGGCCTGCAGATGTAAAGAAGCAATGTATGTTTTGGTACCTCAATGTTCCTTCTGGAACTCCTTTTTTATTTCATTTTAGGGTGTTTGCCTTGCACGCAGCCAACATGGCTGACCCGAGTTCGATTCCTCCGCCCCTCTCGGAGAGCCCGGCAAGCTACCGACAGTATCTCGCCCGCACGGCAGAGCCTGGCAAGCACCCCGTGACGTATTCGATATGCCAAACACACAGTAACAACAAAGTCTCCAATGGAGACATTACTGGGCCCACTCGAGCAAATCGATGATCAACGGGAGGGCCTTTACTTTACTTACTTTATTTAGAATACCCATTCCTCCACCAGTGCCCATTTCCCACCACCATGGATCCCAGTATCCCTCCCACCTCCCATACCCCCTATCCCACTGTTCTCTCTCTCCTTTTGGCTGTTGTGGTTTGCAAAAGAGGTAAGCCTGATTTTCAGGGAGAGATATTGGATGATTTACTTCCATTGATCACTTTGTATATAAGGAGATGTCACGTGGCCACATAAGCCACGGTTTGGAAGAAATGTCCTGGTTCCCACATGCCCAAGCTACGCTTGTAGAGGCTCATGGTCACCGGGGTTCCATCTGGAGAAGGTGGGATTCAGCACCTACCCCATCTGGGACCTCCCAGTGATATCGGCTCTGTTTGGGACCTGGAGCATTCTCCAGGAGCTGTGGGCCCTCCAGCGGTTTTCTTCTTTGTTGCTGTGTGCTGTAAAGATGGCGCTGGGGGGCGGGTTGTGGGCATAACTTCCGGAATCAGAGGTTGCCTGGGAGCCGGGGCGGCCCCATTGCAATTTGGAAGAAATGTCCTGGTTCCCACATACCCAAGCTATGCTTGTAGAGGCTCATGGTCTGGAACTCCTTTTGATGACATCACTGTATTGAGCCCTTTAGAGGGATCATGATCTATGTAGGAGATTTTCGGGGCTCTCTAGGGAACACATGCTTTAGAGAACATGGGAAGACGCGGCTGAGAGAACCGAAGAGACAAGCCTGAGAGAATGTGAGAACATGTGCTTGAGAGATCCTGGGCCCTCCATGACATAAGTTTCTTCCTTGTAATAAACTGCTACTAAGACCAACCGGCCTGGCCCTCGTTTCCTTCCTTCTCCTGCCCATTCGCCATTGACCTCCTTGGAGTGGGGGAAATGGCCTGAGACTACCGAACGTGAGTGGAGGGAGAAATAGGCCACCACTGTCCCTTTTTGTGTTTACACAGATTATAAATAGCATAGTAGAAATAATAAAGGCTTATCAAAACTTTTAGTTGATCCCACTCATATAAGCTAAGGCAATGCTTAAGGCAATGCTATCTACAGTAAAAAATTTAAAAATTTATAGCAGCACAAGCCCAATAAAATCTTACTTTTTAATAGAAAATTTATTTCTTATATAACCTTACATATTTTTATTTTCCTAAGCAGCAAGATAGCTTCATTTAAGGAAAAATTATATGGGTCAGAGTTTGTTCTTTCTGTGACTTCATATCTAAGATCATTAGGTTTTGTGGTTTCTAAGATCATTAGGTTTTGCCTTGTGAATTTAGTGGATTGCATCAGTTTTACAAGCCACATCTAGGAATAAAGCTTGTCATTTTGGCTCATGTGGCAATGGATATGTCTCCAAAACACGAAAAGGAGACTGGGAAATGTGGCTTAGCTTTGTGGTCAAGGAGAAGTTTATTCAGTGGTTAGTACCTATTATGTTAACTGGAGAGGTCCAGTTAGATATCTCATCGTCTTTTCTCTATCCACTTCCTTTCACTTACTTTCCATAAAAGGTTGCTTAAAAGTTGATAATTCTGACCAATAACATAATATTTAAGGTATAACAACATAATTATTATGTACTGCATGCAGTCTCAACATTACAATGCTTGTATAGTAATTTTCCCTTTAACAATAATTTTATGCAAATGAACGCACATCCTTTCCATTGTTAACTTTCTACTTATAATTCTTTCTTTCAGAAAAAGGAAAGGGAAATAATCTTCATAGGTATATTTATAAAGAAGTGTAAAAACAAAGTTAGTAAAAGAAAGACTTTAGCTTAGGAACTATTCATTTCATAACAATTGTATAAAGAAACTTGAACAACACAGCTTAATTTATGCACATGCCAAATCTGAATAATAAAATTAGCATTCACTGAATGTCAGCTACACTTATCAGTATAGTAATACTCATTTGCATGAATTGAGAATCATTCTCCATTATTGATAGAGAAAAAAGTGAAACAAAAAAAAAGGGAGAAAGGGAGATAAAGAGACTAATAAGTCTGTCAGAGTGTCTATAATGGAGGAAACAAGATATTAGAGAAAGGTTTGATAAATCTACTTCACTTTTAATCCAACTACTTGATTGTACCAGAACATTGAAGTATGCTTCAGGAAAACTGCTAAATCAATGCTTTTGACCTTCGTCCATCACTTTTTTTTATTCACACGCCCTACCAAATTTCAGCAACTTTTCCGAAGACCTGAAATAACTGAATGTAGAGTAGACTGCAAAGTCTTACAATAGTTTAAAATGTCTCCTTGTTCAATAATTAAATCATGGTGTGGAAAAATTATTGAAATATTAAATATTTAAGCACATACAAACCTGCAAGTCTTTAGTGATAAACTCATAAAATAGAAGTAGCATATACATATATTTAATTTTTAGACTAGTTAGTATCAGCTGAAACTAAAAATCTACTGCTTTTACATAATACTCTACGTTCACGGTCACGGTCCTCCCGTTATTCCTCGATTTGCTCGAGTGGGCCTAGTAACATCTCCATCATGAGACTTGTTGTTACTGTGTTTGGCATATTGACTACGTCACGGGTGGCTTGCAAGGCTTTGCAGTGCAGATGTGATACTCTCAGTAGCTTGCTGGGCTCTCCGAGAGTGGTGGAGGAATCAAACCCGGCTTGGCCAGCCCAGCTGTGCACAAGACAAATGCCCTACCGCCGTGCTATCACTCCAGCCGATAATACTCTACACACTGAAAAATTTAGTATTCTCTAATATTTTTCCAACTAAATATGTGGCCAAAGGATATACACTAAAGCAGGCATCTAATTATTATTTTGTCAACTTGGATCATAAACAACTGCCAAAAGGCTACAGAGGACTATGGAATGTCTACAGAATAAAGATGCTTATCTGGGGGATATAAAGTAACAAAGTATGAGATTAATACCCAAGAATAGCTGAGATCAGCACCAGGAGGATTACTCCATAACTTAGAGGCCAGCCGGGTATCCTAGAGGAAAGGGCAGTTCAGATAGAGAAGGGAGCACCAAATAAAGGATGTTTGGAGGATCCTCCCAGGAGGGGAGATGCATGTCGAAAGTAGACTATGGACTGAACATGTTTGCCACTCAATGCCTCTTTTGCAGACCACAACACCCAAAAGGAGAGAGAGAACACAGGAGATTGCCCTGCCACAGAGACAGGGGGGATGCGGGGATGGGGGTGGGAGGGATATTATCCATGGTGGTGGAAAATGGGCACTGGTGGAGGGATGGGTATCTGATCATTGTATAATTGAAACCAAAGCACAAAAAATTGTAAATCTACAACTTTAAAAAAAATAAAATAAAATAAAGGGGAAAAAAGGTAAAGGTAAAGGTAAAGGCCCTCCCGTTGATCGTCGATTTGCTCGAGCGGGCCCAGTAACGTCTCCATTGGAGACTTTGTTGTTACTGTGTCTGGCATATCGAATACTCTCGGTAGCTTGCCGGGCTCTCCGAGAGGGGCGGAGGAATCGAACTCGGGTCGGCCATGTTGGCCGCTTGTAAGGCGAACGCCCTACCGCTGTGCTAAAAAAAAAAAAAAGAATAAAGATGCTTATACAGCAGAGGCTGGTTTTGGAATAAGTGTTGTATAGAGAAATGCTGTCCTGAGCAACCTATTTCTGATATTTATCATACAGTTCACTCTGTAATGGTAATAATGATAATGTTCTCCTCAAGGTATCTTCTATTTATAATTTAGTTTCCCATTCAGCTCTGCTTTAAATGAGAAAATGTGTTAGTTATGTTAATATATATATTTATCAGTCAATTTGACCTTGTTATGATTGTTTATTAATAGTTTTGTCTTAGGTGAATGATTAGCACCTGAGAAATGATTTTATTCTTAGTTTTCAGTGCAAGAAAGTTTCAGATTCCAAAAGATCTTGCACTGTGATTAAAAAATGGAAAATTCTGTTTTGATATACCATAATTTCTTTACTATTGGCTTTTCATACAATTGATAAGTTATGAGACTTGCCAGGTAACAAGCTAGTACACCTAAATGAGCAATATACAAAGCACACATTAAAATAAGAAATAAAATTTTAAAAAAATTCTGATACACATATTTGAGAGGGAAGAACTAGATTAAGCATTAAGGTTTACTTTCACGTTCTCATTTCTGGGTTTGCCTTTTACTATGGTTCTAATTATTTGTCCTTATTTGCTGATACTGTAAAATGTCTTTATAAGAAATATTCAATCTCAAATGTAGCTTCAGTTTCTTTTTGGTGACAGCAATATTTCATAAGAACATATAGTTATTTTATATCAAACTGTTCTATTTTTTTCTGTATTCTTTTTATGAAAAGTCACTGTATCTATGGCAATAGCCTCTAATTCAAACCTCTTGAGACTGGTCATAAATATTGAGCCAAGTCTTATAGAGGAGGGTTATGGAAAATCAGTGAATAATTATAGATATTTTATCAATTATCTTTAAATCTTAATCCTTAGATGTATATAAAATTTTATATTTCATAAGTACATGGACATTTTATTGCAAAAAATGTTAGTGATATTAAGGAATAGATTATGCAGTCGCCTCAGTTCTTCATTTTCCTGAAACAAACATTGTCATAGTTTGATATGTGGCCTCTGTCTCCATCTTTTCTTTTCTTTTTTTAAAATTAGTTAATTTTTTAAAGTGAACCATAGTGAGATACACATGTTCACAATTGGGTTTGAGTCACATAATGTTCATCTTTATTTTATACCTCTAAAAAATGAATGTGGCAATTAATGTTTTAGGTATATACTTCCACATTATTAGAAATGTGTGTTGTCTTGTTTCATCCACCATCAAAATGCCAATATCCCTCTACCTGACTCTCTGGAGGGAGCATGGATATTAGTACTTTGGGTCCTCCTTGCTTTCAGTCCTCTCTACCTATTTTGGAAACCTCAGTTCTGTGATCAGAGTATAAGCGTTCATTTTCTCTTGGTTATGTTCTTTTGCCTTGACTCTTTATAGCCCATCTATTTATGAAGTCATCCAATATTTGTCATTTTTTTCTGATTTGTTTTACCTTGTATAATCCTGTACAGTTTCATGCAAGTTGCTATAAAGGAAGGAATTCATCTCACCTTATAGAGGACTAGTGGTCCATTGTCTGTATATACTGCAATTTGGCACATAGGTTATTCCAGATCTTGGGTATTGTACATAGTATCACAATGAACATAGGTTTGCATTTTTTTCCCTACTTGTCTTTGTGTTCTTTGGACAGATACCTAAAGTAGCATTTCTGGGTAACATAGTAAATATGTTTTATTGCTTTGAGAAATTTCTATTCTGGTTTATATAGAAGCTTGAACAATTTATATTCCTACCAAGAACATACAAGAGTTCCCTTTTCACCTCATTGTGATCAGTATTTTTCCCCAGTTTTTTTGACTTAGGACTTTCTCATAGATATTAGGTAATAATAACTCATTGCCAATTTTAGTTTGCGTATCTTTGCTAGTGAGTGACAATATGTTTTTCTTCACAGTATAATGTACAGTGAAAATATACAATGTATGATAGCTTTTATTATTCAGATCATCTCATGATCCCATAAAAATTTTAGTAAGAGTTTGTTATAAGTCTTTGGAGAATGTCATTGAAATTTTTATGGATTGTGTTGTATTTGTATAATGCTTTGGATGGATGGTCATTTTTTTTTCTTTTGAGATTTATTTATGAGAACAAGGCCAGTAGTCCAGCTTACATGGTGGTGGCAGTGGGATGTGGGTGTGGCTGCTGGTTCTTCTAAAAGTTTGGTGAGGTGAGGAGGATGATCATTTTGCTAATATTAATTCTTCCAATCTTTGAACATGAATATGTTTTCCATTATTGATGTCCTCTTCTATTTCTTTCAGTTTTTACCTCTGCTGCTAAAATGATTCCTAGGAACTTTATGTTTTTGGATACCTTTAAATGGGGTTGTTTTTTAAATTTTTATTTTAGTTTTTTTTTCTTTCTCTTCTTGTTCATTAACATGAAGAGAGGCAATGCGTGTGTGTGTGTGTGTGTGTGTGTGTGTGTGTTGTTGATTTTATAGACTGCTATTTTTATGTTTACCATTCAAGAGTTTTTCAGTGGAAGCTTTAAGAGTTTTTCAGTGGAAGCTTTATATTTTTCTATGTATACTATCATGCCATCCACAAATAGTGACGATTTAACTTATTTTATAACTTATATCCCTTTTATTACCTTTTTCTTGCTTGATTGCCATGAGGAGGACTTCTAAAAGCATATTGAATGAACATGGAGAAATTGGCCATCTTTGTCTTGTCCCTGATTTCAGAGTGAAAACTTTCAGGTTTTTGCCATCGACAATTATGTTGGTTGTTGTTTTGTTGCAATTGACCATTACTATCTTTTTTTTAAAAAAAATTTTTTAGTGAGACACCATGAGGTACAGTTGTAGACTTACAAATTTTGTACCTGGGTTTCAATTATACAATGATCAAATACCCATCCCTCCACCAGTGCCCATTTCCCACCACCACGGATCCCAGTATCCCTCCCACCCCCCATCCCCTCACCCCACCCTGCCTCTGTGGCAGGGCATTCCCCTTTGTTCTCTCTCTCCTTTTGGGTGTTGTGGTTTGGAAAAGAATCAAGCCTGATTTTCAGGGATAATTGTTGGATGATTTACTTTCCATTGATCACTTTGCATATAAGGGAATGTCGTGTGGCCACATAAGCAGCTGTGCGGTTCAAAAAAAATGTCCTGGTACCCGCATGACAGAGCTATGCTTGTAGAAGCTCATGGTCACCGGGGTTCCATCTGGAGAAGGTGGGACAGCAACACCTACCCCATCTGGAACCTCCCGGTGATATTGACTCTGTTTGGGACCCAGAGCATTCTCCGGGAGCTGTGGGGCTCTCCAGCCAGTTTTCTTCTTTGTTGCTGTATGCTGCAAAATGGTGCTGAGGGGCTTAATTGTGGGTGTGACTTCTGGAATCAGAGGTTGCCTGGGAGCTGCAGTGGCCCCATTGCAGTTTGGAAAAAATGTCCTGGTACCCGCATGCCAGAGCTATGCTTGTAGAAGCTCATGGTTACTGGGATTCCATCTGGGGAAGGCGTGACCATTACTATCTTGAAGTACATTCCTTTTTTTCCTCATTTTTGTTGAGGGTTTAAAAAATGACTAAATATTGAATCTTTCTGCATCTATTGATATGATCATATATTTTTCCTTATGTTAGATATGATATGTTCATTTATATGTATATCTTGAGCAATAATAGCATCTTTGGCATGAACTACATTTGATCATAGTTTATGATTTATTTGTTATATTGTTGGATTTAGTTCACTAGATTATTTTGAGGCACATTGCATAGAAATTCATCAGGAATATGTCTCTAGTTCTTTTTTTAGTTATATCTCTGTCTGGTTTTTGTATTAGGGTAATGTTGGCCTCCTAGAAACTGTTTGGACGGATTCTTGGTTAGCTGATATGTTGGAACAGCTTAAGGAATCTAGGCAGTAAGTCTTCTTTGAAGGTTTTGTAGAACTCACTAGTTAATCCATCTGGATGATGGTTTTTGTTTTTTGGGAGATTTTTTTATTACTGTTTCAATTTTTAAATTTATGAGTGGATTGGTCAGTATAGGTTTTATAAATCCTCCTTATTCAGTCTTGGGAGGTTGAATGAGTCTGAAAAGTCATTTTTTTTATATTCAGTTCTTCAACTTCGTGATACAAGGTTGTTCATAATAACCTCCCATACTCTTTTGTATTTCTGAGGTATCTGTCGTAATTTATCTCCTTTCAATCCTGATACAATTTATTTGTCTTTCTTCTCTCTCTTTTTCCATTGTGAGTCTAGTTGTGAGTCCCATTGTTTATTCTTTTGAAAAAACAGCTCCTGGTTTTATTAACTCTTTCATTTTGTTTATTTCCCTGTCACTGATTTTTACTCTAATTTTGATTATTTTCTTCCTTCTACTTAAGTTGGGATTCATTTGTTATTATTTTTCTATGTTTTAAACCGTGAGTCTAGGTTCTTGATTTGAGCTGTCTTTATTTTCCTGATGTAAAACTGAATTTCTGCATTAGTAATAATTTTGTACTGTTCCATAACATTTGATTTTATGAATGAAGTTTGCATCTTTTTTTTTGTTTTGAGGAAACTTTTTGATTTTTCTTTGATTTCTTCTTTGATCCACTTGTTATTTAACACTCTGCTGTTTAGTTTCCAAATGTTGGAGTTTTCCTTAACTTTCTATTTTCTTTTTCTTCTTTACACACAGCAGTTTGCTTACACACAGCAATAAGTTCTCAGGGTTTACACCTGACTCTGTACTCAGGGATCCCTCTTGGTGGTGTTTTGTGGACCATGATGATTCCGGGGATCAAATCAGGGTCAGCTGTGCTCAGGAAAAGCATCTTATCCACTGTTCTATCTTTTCTGTCCCCCTATCTTTATCTTTGTGATTAATTTTTACATTCATGGCCATATACTGTGGTCTTAAAATATATTGATATAATTTCTAATTTTATGATTTTTTTGATACTTGAATTATGTCCCAGTATGTGACCCATTTTGAAGAATCTTTCATGTTAAGATCACTGAAGAACACTGTATATATTTGGCATTTGGGGGTGCAGCATGTATCTTAGTTTCCATTATTTCAAGTCCTCACTTAAGATTCTTGTTTCTTTATTGATTTTCTGTCTGGTTTATTGGTCTATGGCAAGAATGGGATATTAAATCTTTCCCCTACTATTCTTCGCTTTCATTTCATTCCTTCGCTCTATTAGTAGTTAATTTATAAACTTTTTTGCCTCCATTTTGTGCATATATGTTGATCCTAGTTTAGTTCTTTTATCTATTCTGGGGCTGGAGTGCTAGTACAGTGGTAGGGTGTTTGCCTTACAAGCGGCCAACATGGCCGACCTAAGTTTGATTCCTCTGCCCCTCTCGGCGAGCCTGGCAAGCTACCAAGAGTATCTCACCCGCACGGCAGAGCCTGGCAAGCTACCCATGACACATTAGATATGCCAAACACAGTAACAACAGGTCTCATGATGGAGACGTTACTAAGCCCGCTCGAGCAAATCGATGAACAACAGGAGGACTTTGATCCATGATCCGTGATCTATTCTTTAACCAGTATGTAATGCTCATCTCTGTCTCTTATCATTTTCTTTAGCTTGAATATTATCTGGTCTGACTGAAGTATGGATATCCCTAATTTTTTTTTTTTTTTTTTTTTTTTTTTTTTTTTTTTTTTTCCCCTTTATTTTATTTTATTTTTTTTTAAAGTTGTAGATTTACAATTTTTTGTGCTTTGGTTTCAATTATACAATGATCAGATACCCATCCCTCCACCAGTGCCCATTTTCCACCACCATGGATAATATCCCTCCCACCCCCATCCCCCCATCCCCCCGTCTCTGTGGCAGGGCAATCCCCTGTGTTCTCTCTGTATCCCTAATTTTTTAAAAGCATCTTTTTTTATTATAACACCATGATTTACCCAGTCAGTCATAGTACAGTTGTTTCAGGCCTTAAATGTTCTCACACCAGTTCCACACCAGTGTGACCTTCACTTCACTGATGTTCTCAGTTTCCCACCCACCACATAGCCTGCCCCCTTGTAGACAGAAAAGCTTTATTTTATATTTTTTATTACAACACAAAGCCAAATAAAATGATCAGATCTTAGATCAACTGGAGTCAAGTTGTAATAATTATTATGTATCACGATGGTATGGTATTCCTAAAGTTATTGTCTGAGGATCTTCAGTGCTGTTTATTGTTAGTTAAAGCTGTTATTGTTTAGTCTCATTGAGCTTGATGGTCTATGCAACTTTCCCATCAGATTTGCTGTGATTCTACTGGACTGACAGATAGTACTATCAATTTTGAGGTATAGGAGCTATAGATTTAGAGTAATTTGGAGGCTGGGTAGTTTGATGAGGTTCAGTTGTATAGTTGGGTCATTTCTACATGAGAGGCTGTAAAGTGCAGCATCAGGATGATGTAAGTTTAGGTAGAAAGAGAAAATCTATCTGCCCTCATTCTGAGAATGCCCCAGAGTTTTCATTCCAGACCAGCCTACCTGGGAAGGTTCAGTGGTAGCTTGTTCTTTTGGAGACGTTTTTCTGCTGAAAAAATGATGGGTGCGGGTGGTGGCTGCTCTTTTTTTGTTGTTGAAGAGTTTACCGTTAACCTGTATACTTGGTTTCCAGCCTTTCCTTCTCAGCCTGGGTTTGTTACAAAAGTTCAAGTGTGTCTCTTGTATGCAGCAGAAGGTTGTAATGGAGAAAATTACTGCCCTGTATTTATGGAAACTTTGTCGATGCTGCTTGATCTTTGGTTTTATCTGAAGGCAGTCAGTACCCATAAAATGATGTTTTATTTTATTTGGTTTTTAAATATTTATTTATTTATTTATTGAATCACCGTGAGCTACAGTTAAAAAACTTTCATGTTTGAATTTCATTCATAAATTGATCGAACACCTGTCCCTCCACCAGTGTACATTTTCCACCACCAATGTCCCCAGTATCCCTCCTCTCCCATCCCACCTCTCCCCCTGCTTCCATGACAGACAATTTCCCTCTTACTCTCTCTCTACTTATGGGTATCATGGTTTGCAAAGCAGATAATGAGAGGCCATCATGTTTTGTCCCTAGTCTACTTTCAGCACGCATCTCCTATCCTGAGCAATCCCTCTAATAATCATTGATTTAATGATCCCTTTTCTATCCCAGCTGCCTTCTTCCCCAGCTCATAATGCAGGCTTCCAATCATGGAGCAATCTTCCTGGCCCTTCTCTCTCCTGTCCTTGGGTGTCAGTCTCATGTTATTTTATATTCCACAAATGAGTGCAGTCATTCTATGTCTGTCCCTCTCTGTCTGACTCATTTCACCTAGCATGATACTCTCCATGACCATCCACTTATAAGCAAATTTTATGAAATCATCTTTCCTAACAGCTTCATAGTATTTCATTGTGTAGATGTACCAAAGTTTCTTTAACCAGTTGTCTGTTCTCGGGCACTTGGGTTGTAAAATGACATTTTAAATGCTTCAAATATTTGAGAATGTGTTTATCCCTCTTTCAAATATGCTTGTAGATTAGAGGACTTTTGGTGGGAAAGCCTTTTTTATTCAGTACTATGGATATATTTTTTTCCATCCTCTTCTAGATTATAGAGATTCATTTGAGAAATCTTTTGTGAATTGATGCTTTTCCTTTTGCTGTTCTAAGAAGTCTGTATCAGGATGGGAGTCATAATACAGTGGGTAAGGAGCTTGCCTTGATGCAATTGACTCCAGCACAATCTCCGGCATCCCATATGGCCCCCATGTGCACCTCCAGGAGTATATTCCCGAGCGCAGAGACAGAGGTTACACCTGGGCATTGCTGGGTTTGGCTCAAAAATCCCCAAACAGGTAAACAAGAAGTTGGTCTTTGTCTTTGTTTCTTATCATTTTGATCTTATTATTTGGGTTTACTTTGGTACTCTTCGAGGCACTTTCTTCAGAGCTCCAATTTCCTTCCTCAGATTGGAGAAGTTCTCACATTATTTCTTTATCTTGTCAGTCATTCTTCCCCTCTCCCTCTTTATCATCCCAGAATTTCTAGGATTCTGTGGTTGTTATTTTTAAGTAGCGTCAACAGTATATCATCTTCACTGTTTTCTCACTCTTATTCATGAGTTTTTCCACTCATCTTCATGAATTCTTCTATGGGTATATGTGTCTCTCTGTCTTTACATGGCCTCATAAGAACATTAGTCATTGACTTGGATATCCATCTTAATTCAGCATAAAATCATAATAATTGTTACATCTGAAAAGATCCTAATTCTAAGTAAATCACATTATTATGTCCTATAGAAATATTAATTCTGGAGAGATACATTCCAACCCAACGTGGCCTATCTCAGTTTCTCTTTTAATTTATGTCCATTTCACATGCAAATTATCTTTACCGCATCTCATCATTCTCCAAAGTACTAAAACCATCCTAGCATTAATCCTTAATCCAAAAACTACATTGAGTTTTCAACATGAAGATCTCAATATCTTTTCACCTATCATGTGTAGATATTTTACATATTAAATAAAAAATTTGAATCTGAAAAACTAAAAAGTAATGTCTCCTCTTCCAAAATACAATGTTGGAAGAACAATAGATATATACTCCCATTTTAAAAGGGCTAAATTGGAAAAAAGGAATCTCAACTACAAAATAAGTCCAAAATCTAGAAGAGAAAAATTTGGTGAGTGTCTAGATCTGAGAATAACCTTATATGTGTAAACTGGTCTGCCATGGATCCTCTGCCCCTTTGAACATTCAATTAAAATTAAATTAAAATTAAATCAATACAGTCAATTAAAATTCTTCATTTAAATTATCAAATAGGTCATAACTTAATAGTTTAAAAAAGTATTTAATTTGCACAAAATAAATTTCTGATAGATCTTACTGAATCTAGATCCTTATAAGAGACTAAGAGACTTAAATATCACATATTTTACCTATTCTAAAGAAAAAAAGAAAATTAGAAAATATTTGTAAATTTGAAAATTCTATGCTAATGCACAAACTTTCCCCCCACTTTAGACTATCAGGAACTTGAAAAAAGTCCAAGTCTTCTTGTTTAAATATATATCTTCTCTAAATAGAAATAATAAATTATAAAATGCAATAGAACCTTGCTGTTATCTTTCTATACCCTGGGGATAAAAATCTAATTTTGTCACATACTACTAAAATAAAATAGTTGTTAAGGACAACAGTTAAGGACAAAAATAATGGATTTCAGCATCACTGTACAATATTATCTGAAATTATGGCTTGGAAAAAAATTACTTTCTTGAGCTGTGTAGAGATTGCTCTATAAATTAGTATACATTAAAAATACTATGTAAAGTCTTTAGAAAGCATTCATTAGTCTTCTTCCCCTCCCAGGTCAGTTAATGTGCCAGTATTCGAATCTGGGACTTCACTTTGTCTGCACACACGCCCCAGGCGTTCTCTAGGACCCTGGGATGTCCCAGCATCCCTGAGCCTCTTCCTGTTTGTCCCCAACACAGTGCTGGTCTTTTCCCCCTCCCAGTTGGTACCCCCCCATATCAGGAACCTGTGGGGATGTGGCCCTTTCTAAAGTGGGAGTGGCTTCTGTAGAAGTGGGCGTGGCCTAGTTCCGGACCTGGGCCGCAGGTACTTTATTCACACCAAGAAATTTAGTGTAATGTCTCAGTCCCCATACCTTCACACCAACATGAAGAAACAACGCAAATCCCCACCACGCGGGGAGGGCAACGAAAAGACTCCAGAAGCCTCTGTAGGTACTACTCACCTAAACAACCTCTCTGAGAAAGAATTCAGATATGAAGCAATGAAGATGTTCAATGAACTCAATGAAACAGTCAGACAGATATCCAGTAACAAGAGAGAAGTAATGGAGAAATTACGGGAAGAAATGAGACCAGAAATTGGAAAGCTACACACAGAAAATCACGAATAAAAGATTCCGTAGATGAAATAAAAAACTCAGTCTGTGTCTTCAACAGTAGAATGACCACATCTGAAGAAAGAATCAGTGAGCTGGAAGATCAGCTGCACCAAGCCAACAGGCAACAACAAACAATGACAAGAGACCCCAAAATAGCTCTAGAGCGAATCAGAGTCCTAGGGGATGATTCCAAGAAGAATAACATTAGAATCATTGGAGTACCAGAAGCTCCGGGAAACAATCCCAATGAAAAAGCCACGGTTAAACAAATCATTGCAGAGAAATTCCCAGAGCTGGACAATGCAGCCATTAAGATTCAGGGAGCCCGAAGGGTGCCAGCTAAAAGCGACCCTAACAAAAACACTCCAAGACATATCATAGTTAGAATGATGGATGCCACGAATAGAGACAGAATACTGCAAGCAGCAAGGTCAAAGAAGGAAATCACATACAAAGGAGCACCCCTTAGATTCACAGCAAACCTATCAGAGGAAACCCTCCAACCCTGAAGGCAATGGTGGGATATAGTGAAAAAACTCACTGAAATGAACGCTTCATCAAGAATACTCTATCTGGCTAAACTCTCACTCAAGCTCGAAGGAATGGCACACGATTTTCTGAATAAACGGCAGCTCAGAAACTGCACAGACTCAAAACCAAACCTAAAAGAAGGGCTAAAGGGGTTACTAGAAGACAAGACAAACCCTACAACCACAACAGATCCTTACAGAAAGATGACACAAAACCCAAAAACAAAAATCTCTCTCAATGTCAATGGTCTAAATTCACCAATTAAGAGACACAGAGTGGCAAAATTGGATTCAGAGACAGAACCCAACATTCTGCTGCCTACAAGAAACTCATCTCAACAGCCAGAGCAAACACAGACTCAAAGTTAAAGGATGGAAAACAATCCTGCAAGCAAACAGCTCCCTCAAAAAAGCTGGGATGGCCATACTAGTATCCGACAACATAAATTTCAGGTTGAAAAAGATTACAAGGGACAGTGAAGGCTATTTTCTATTTATAAAGCGATATGTACAACAGGAAGAAATCACATGCTTAAATGTATACGCACCTAACGAGGGAACAGCTAAATATTTAAAACATCTGCTAACAGATTTTAAGGAGGACATTGCTAGCAACACAATAGTAGCCGGAGACTTCAACATCACCTTATCATCTCTGGCTAGATCAACAAGAACAAAACTCAGCAAGGAAACATTGGCTTTGAAGAAAGAAATAGAAGAGAGGGCGTATACACCTATATAGGGCTTTACACCCCCAAAAGAAAGAATACACATTCTTCTCCAATTCACACAGAACATTTTCCAAAATAGACCATGTGCTAGGACACAAAATATGCCTCAATAGAATCAGGAAGACAGAAATAGTATCAACAATCTTTTCAGACCACGATGCACTGAGAATAGAAGTGAATCACACACAGAAAGGGAGAACCAAATCAAACACCTGGAAATTAAACAACTCAGTGTTGAACAATGAGTGGGTCAGGAACGAAGTCAAGGATGAAATCAAAAGATACCTGGAAACAAATGAGAATGAAGACACAATCTACCTGAACCTATGGGATGCAGTGAAAGCCGTGTTAAAGGGAAAATTTATAGCTCTGCAAGCATTTCTCAGGAAGGAAAAAAGGGCCCACATAAACAACTTGACTTCACAGCTCAAGATCTTAGAAATGGATCAACAAAAGGAGCGCAAATCAGGCAGAAGGAAAGAGATCATAAAACTTAGAGCAGAAACCAACGACATGGAAACCAAAAAAAAATCTGAAAGATTAATGAAACCAAGAGCTGGTTCTTTGAGAAAATAAACAAGATAGATAAACCACTAGTAATGCTCACAAAGAAAGATAGAGAACCCTAATAAACCAAATCAGAAATGAGAAGGCAGATATCACAATAGAAAACAAAGAAATTCAAAAGATCATCAGAAAGTCTGTATGCCACAAAACAAGAGAACCTAGAAGAAATGGATAAATTTCTGGATTCCTATAATCTCCCAGGGTGAATCAAGAAGATCTAGACTACCTGAATAGACCTATTAACATCAAGGAAATTGAAACTGTAATCAAAAGTCTTCCCAAAAACAAAAGCTCAGGTCCAAATGGATTCACAAGTGAATTTTTTCAAACATTTAAAGAGGACCTGACCTTGTGCCAGTACTTCTCAAGCTTTTTCAGGAAATTGAAAAAACAGAAACTCACCCAAACAGTTTCTATGAATCCCTTATCTCCCTAATACAAAAAGAAAACAAAGACAACACAAGAAAAGAAAACTACAGGCCAATATCCCTGATGAACATGTATGTGAAGATTCTCAACAAAATACTAGCAAATGACCAAGTGGGATTCATTCCCGGATGCAAGGATTGTTTAACATTTGGAAATCAATCAACATCATTCACCATTATCAACAAAAGAAAACATAAAAACCATATGATCATATCAATAGATGCAGAGAAAACATTTGACAAGATCCAGCACCCGTTTGTGATGAAAATCCTCGCCAAAATGGGTATAGAGGGGACTTTCCTCAATATAGTTAAAGCCATCTCCCACAAGCCTATAGCAAGCATCATCCCCAATGGGGAAAAACTGAAAGCCTTCCCTTTAAGATCAGGGAAGAGACAGGGATGCCCACTCTCTCCATTGCTGTTCAATATAGTACTGGAATTACTTGCAATATAGCGGTTAGGGAAGAAAAATATATTAAGGGCATTCTTTAAAAAAGGAAGAAATCAAGCTCTCATTATTCGCAGATAATATAACACTATACTTAGAGAACTCTAAAACTTCTAACCAAGATACGCCTAGAAACAACAGACTTGTATAGTAAGGTTGCAGGCTATAAAATCAATACCCAAAAGTCCATGGCTTTTCTACATGCAAATTGTGAGAGAGATGAAAGTGACATGAAAAAAAAACAATCCTGTTCACAATTGTGCCCCAGAAAATCAAGTACCCAGGAATCCTTAACTAAGGAAGTAAAGAACCTGTACAAAGAAAACCACAAAATGCTACTTCAGGAAATAAAAGAGGACACGAGAAAATGGAAAGATATCTCCTGCTCATGGATAGGGAGAATTAACGTTGTCAAAATGGCTATACTTCCCAAAGCATTGTACAAATTCAATGTGATCCCTATAACGATACCCATACATTCTTCAAAGAAATGGAGCTAACACTCCTAAAATTCATATGGAAAAATAAACCCCACGAATAGCTAAAACAATTCTTGGGAAAAAGAAAATGGAAGAAATCAACCCTCCTACTTCAACCTCTACAACCAAGCAGTGATAATTAAAACAGCATGGTACTGGAACAAAGGTAGAGCCGCAGACCAATGGAACAGTGTTGAATATGCTGACATCTCCCCACAAATATATGACCATCTAATCTTTGATGAGGGAGCAAGAAATGTGAAGTGGAGCAAGGAAAGCCTCTTTAACAAATTGTGCTGGAAAAACTGGACAGCTACTTGAAAAAAAAATGAGCTCAGATCTCTACCCAACACCATGTACAAAAGTAAGATCAAAATGGATTATATACCTCAAAATCAGATCGGAATCCATAGGGTATACTGAAGACAAGTTTGGCAAAACACTCCACGACATTGAAGCTAACGGTATCTTCAAAAATGACAGGCCACTGGCCTAGCAAGTGAAAACAGAGATAGAAAAATGGGACTATCTCAAACTAAGAAGCTTCTGCACCTCAAAAGAAATAGTGACCAAAGTACAAAGACAGTCTGCAGAATGGGAAAGGATATTTGCTTAATACCCATCCAACAAGGGTTTGATATCAAGGATACATAAAGTACTGGTTGAACTCCACAAGAAGAAAACGTGCAACCCCATCAAAAAATGGGGCGACAAAATGAACAGAAACTTTCTCAAAGAAGAAATCTGAATGGCCAAAAGGCACATGAGAAAATGCTCTACATAATTAATCATCAGGGAGATGGAGATAAAAATCACAAGATATCATCTCCCATAACAGAAACTGGCCCACATCCAAAAGAACAAAAGCAACTGGTGTTGGTGTGGATGTGACCAGAAAGGGACCCTCCTTCACCGCTGGTGGGAACGCCAACTGGTTCAGCCCTTCTGGAAACAGTATGGATGATTCTCAAAAAATTAGAAATTGAGCTCCCATTTGACCCAGCAATACCACTCCTGTTAATATATCCTGGAGAGGCAAAAAATATAGTCGAAGTGACATCTGTACTTGTTTGTTCATTGCAGCACTGTTTGCAATAGCCAACAACTGGAAAAAACCTGAGTGCCTGAGAACAGATGACTGGTTAAAGAAAGTTTGTTGCATCTACACAATAAAGTACTATGTAGCTGTTAGAAAAGATGTAGTCATGAAATTTACATACAAGTGGTATGACAGGGAAAGTATCATGCTAAGCGAAATGAATCAGAAAGAGAGGGATAGACATAGAAAGACTGCATTCAGCTGGGGAACATAAAGTAACAAAATAGGAGACTAACACCCAAGAATAGCCTAGCTAAACCAGGAGATTTACTCCATGACTTGGAGGCCAGCGGCACATGCTATGGGAAAAGGCAGCTCAGATAGAGAAGGGAGCACCAAATAAAGGATGTTGGGGGGATCATCCCAGGATGGGAGATGCATGCTGAAAGTTGACTATAAACTAAACATGATTTCCACTCAATTCCTCTTTTGCAAATCACAGCACCCAAAAGGAGAGAGAGAACAAAAAGCAATACCCTGCCACAGAGGCAGGGTGAGATGGAGGCGGTGGGGTGTGGGAGGAATACTGGAATCGGTAGTGGTGGAGAATGGGCACTGTTGGAGTTGGAGAGATGGGTACTTGATAATGGTATAACGGGAACCCAAAGTCTACAACTGTACCTCATGGTATTTCACTAATGAAAGTTTAACAAAAATATAGAAAGCATTCATTAAAAATAATATAATAATGGGAGTTGAAGACTTAGCTCAGCAGTAGAGCACTTCCCTTGCTTGTGTGAGACCTTGGTTTTAATCCCTATTACTGCTAAAACATGACAACTTGTTATTTCCCACTAAGGGGGAACACTATTGGCATTGCAAATTTACTACCTATAGCTATCAATATATTATATCTATCTATATCTCTTTGTATGTATGTATATTTGAGTTGTTAGAGCTATCAATTATAGTATACATTGTTCAAATTCAGCATGGTTGTGGCTGGTTCTGGAGGTCTTCGGCTGTCGGGTTTCTGCTCGGGGCGGGGAGGGAAACTCAACCCGCCCCCCTCAAGGGGCCCCAGCAAGGACAGCCAGGCATGGGGGCAGGAGACTCTGAGATCTCGAAGCCTGCTCTGATTGGGACTGAGCATCCTCCACCCAGATCTTCCATCTTCCCGTAGGCAGGGGTCACACCCACCAACTGCCCGCTGACACCAGGTAATCCCATCAACGGCCAAGACCTAGAGACTATAAAACCCAGCTCCCTGGAGAGAACAGCGCAGAGTCTCCTGGCCCCTCGCCTGGCTGTCCTCGCTGGCGCCCCTTGGAGGGGGGCTGGTTGAGTTTCCCTTTCTGTCCCGAGCAGAGTCCCAGCAGCCGAATACCTCCAGAACTAGCCACAACCATGCTGAGACCACTCTCCACACACATGAAGGAACCGGCAGAGGAACACAGGCATGTGGGTCCCAGGGCTGAGATCTCCAAGCCGGCTGGTATCGGGACTGAGCATCTTCCACCCAGATCCTCCATCTTCCAGTAGGCAGGGGTCACACCCACCAACTGCCCCCAGCGTCAGGTAATCCTATCAATGGCCAAGACCCAGAGACTATAAAACCCAGCTCCCGGAAGCGCACGGTGGCATTCACGGCCCCATGACATCTTATTATCTCGTTCCTACTTTGGACAACCTGGCAGGCTACAGAATGTAACCTGCCCACACGGCAGAGTCTGGCAAACTCCCCAATATGCCAAATACCAGTAAAAATGATGGGTCTAATTTTCCTAACCCTGAAAGAGCCTTGCTTGAATATGGCACTTTTTAAAATTTCAGGGCTAGGATGAAGGAGACATTACTGGTGCCTGCTCCAGGCAATCAACGAACAACAGGATGATCGTGATTGTGATCGTTCAAATTCACAAAATTTTATATTGATTTTAATAAAACTTGTTTCAAATAGTATCTTTTTTAGCTATTCTCACCAGAACATTATTTCTTAAGCCACCTTATCTTTTGCCTACAGTACTATGAATTTCAGGAGTTTACACTCACACCTCTACATGTGTACAACTGTCAGCACACTTTATATCAAAGCTCCAATGGCCTCCTACCACTGTGGGAGATCACAGTCCACACTTCCCTTTCCCTCTTATAACCACTATCATTTTCACTAAGCTCAGGAATTAACTTCGTTGCTTCTTGCCAGCTTGTTTGCTTTACTAATTCATATCCCACATATGACTGAGACTATACCAAGCATAATCATATCACAAGTTACATTCATTTTTTATTTCAAAGGACGTAATTTCATTATTTTCATTATTTCATTATTTTTAATAGCGGTATAGTATTTCATTAGAATATATGTCACAAATTCTTTATATAGACATTGAGGTTGATTTCATATTGTGCTTGTTGTGAATAGTGCCATTATGAAAGATGCAAGTATCATTTCTTGTTTGTGTTTTTATACTCAGATAAATTGGACACCTCTGCTGGAATATATGGAATTTCCATTTTTTATTATTTTTTTGGCAGAGTCTCCTGCCCCCATGCCTAGCTGTCCTCGCCAGGACCCCTTGGAGGGGGACTGGTTGAGTTTCCTTCCCTGCCCCGTCCAGGTTTCCAGCAGCTGAAGACCTCCAGAACCAGCCCCAGCCATGCTGAGACCACTCTCCACACGTCCAGACAAGCCGCATGCATAAAGAAACCGGCAGAGGAACCCAGGCATGCGGGTCCCGGGGCTGAGATCTCCAAGTCTGCTCGGATCAGGACTGGGCCTTCTCCACCCAGATCCTCCATCTTCAAGTAGGTAGGCGTCACTCCCACCAACTGCCTCCAGTGCCAGGTCGTCCCATCAACGGCCAAGATCCAGAGACTATAAAACCAAGCTCCCGGAAGCATGTGGCTGTATTTGCAGCCACGTAACATCTTATTATCTTGTTCTTGCTTTGGAGAATCTGAAAGGCTACCGAGAGTATTCTACCCACATGGCAGAGTCTGACAAACTTCCCGTGTTGTACTCAATATGCCAAATACCAGTAACAGTGATGGGTCTCATCCTCCTAACCCTGAAAGAGCATTGAATATGGCTCCTTTAAAATCTCAGGGCTAGGAAGAAGGAGACATTACTGGTGACTGCTCGAGGCAATTGACAAACAACAGGATGATTGTGATTGTGATTTACTATTTACAATAATGTTAATGTTTATGTGTTTGGTGAACAAAACTATTACACCTCCACCACCCACCACCATTTTATTTTATTTGTTTGTTTTAGTGTTTGGACTACAACTAGGAATGCTCAGGGGTTACTGACTCCTCATTCAGGAATTACTCCTGATGGTTTCCTAGGAGAACATATGGGATGCTGGGGATTGAACCTCATTTGGCTGTGTGCAAGGCAGATGTCCTGCCCACTATACTATTATTCTAGCTTCTCCACTCTTTTAAAATGAATTGCTTTGCCATTTTCCATAGGGAGAGACTGCACCAGTATACATTTTCTCTAACAGAAAACCAAGATTCCTTTTTATTATACGTATCTAATAGCACTTGCTTGTTCTAAGTTTTTATGATATAGGCCACTCTGACATGTGTCAGATAATAACTCACTGTGGTTTGGAGCTCCCTAATAATGAATTCAGTTTCATACACATGAGGGCCATGTGTATGCTGTTTGGGAGACAAGTCTATTCAGGTTGTTAACCACTATTTTCATCGAGTTGCTTATTGCTATTGTTGAGTTGCATATGTCCTTTGTGCATCTTAGGTATTAATCCTTTGTCAGATGGGTGATATGCAGATATCATCTTCCAATGACCAGGTCACCATTGATTGATTGATTGATTGATTGATGTTCTCCCAAGTGGGGATCCATCGTTAATTCTCAGCGTATTGACTCATGGATCAGTGAGAGGACTGGAGGATGCTGTCTTGCTTGCAACCTGTGGAGACAGGAATGCCTGGCTACAGGAGGGCACGGGGCTGTACTAGGTGGCCCTGCTTGGTATGTGGCGCTTGGAATTGCATCAAGATCATGAAGCATTGCACTCTCTCTTGGCTCATGCCTTTCTTTTTCATAGTGGGGTTTTGGTTATTGATTTTGATGTTTTTTGTTCTGTTTCAAAAGCTTTTCAATTTGATGTATCATTTGTTTATTATTGTCTTTGTTTGCCTTGCCAATGGTGTTGAGTTTCCAAATACATCTTGTAAGTTGAAGTCCTAGAAAGTGCCACCTATTTTCTTTTATATAATTTAGGGTTTGAGCTTAATAGCTATACCTTAAATTCATTTTTTGGTAATGTTTTGTTTCCTCCATGGTGTTAAATAGGAATTTGAGTTTTATTTTTTTCAGGTTTTCCTTTGCTATGTGTCTAACGCCTTTTAGTTTGTCTACAGAATCTACACTTTTTTTCTTTCTTTTTTTGCTCTTTGGGTCACACCCGGTGAGGAGCAGGGGTTACTCCTGGCCTTGCACTCAGAAATTACTCCTGGTGGTGCTCAGGGGACCATATGGGATGCTGGGAATTGAACCTGGATCGGCCGCGTGCAAGGCAAACGCCCTACCCACTGTACTATAGATCCAGACCCCAAGAGGCTACACTTTTGCCATTTATAAGTTTTAACTTTTTTTATAGTAGATTATATGCCCACGAGAAAGGGACACTGTTTCACTGTTGGTGGGAATGTCGACTGGTTCAGCCTTTCTGGAAAACAGTATGGACGATTCTCAAAAAATTAGAAATTGAGCTCCCATTTGACCCAGCAATACCACTCCTGGGAATATATCCCAGAGAGGCAAAAATGTATAGTCGAAGTGACATCTGCACTTGTTTGTTCATTGCAGCACTATTTACAATAGCTAGAATCTGGAACAGACGACTGGTTAATGAAACTTTGGTACATCTACACAATGGAGTACTATGTAGCTGTTAGAAAAAAATGAAGTCATGAAATTTACATACAAGTGGTACTACATGGAAAGTATCATGCTAAGCAAAATGAGCCAGAAAGAGAGGGACAGACATAGAAAGATTGCATTCATCTGGGGAACATAAAGTAACGAAATAGGAGACTAACACCCAAGAATAGCTGAGTTAAGTACCAGGAGGATTACTCCATAGCATAGAGGCCAGCCAGGCATTCTAGGGGAAAGGGCAGCTCAGATAGAGAAGGGAGCACCAAATAAAGGGTGTTTGGAGGATCCTCCCAGGAGGGGAGATGCATGTTGAAAGTAGACTATGGACTGAACATGTTTGCCACTCAATGCCTCTTTTGCAGACCACAACACTCAAAAGGAGAGAGAGAACACAAGGGACTTCCCTGCCACAGAGGCAGGGTGAGATGGGGGGGGATGGGGGTGGGAGGGATACTGGAACCTGTAGTGGTGGAAAATGGGCACTGGTGGAGGGATGGGTATTTGATCATTGTATAATCGAAACCCAAGCACAAAAAATTGTAAATCTACAACTGTACCTCATGGTATTTCACTAAAAAATAAAAAAAAAAGAAGACTTTTGATAAGGAGAGAGAAAAAAAGAGGGAATGTACCTGTCACAGAGGCAGGGGGGCAGATGGTGTGGGGGTGGTGAGAGGGATACCTGGAGCATTGGTGATGAAGAATGGGCACTGGTGGACGGATGGGTGCTCGATCTTTGTATAGCTGAAACGTAATCAGGAGAGTTAGTAAGTGCGTAACTGTGTCTCTTATTTTTAAAATTTTGGTTTATGGGCTACATTTGCTGATGTTCACGGGTTACTCCTGTCTCTGCAGACAGGATTTACTCCTGAGGGTGCCCAGGTAATCAAACTCAGGTTGGTTGAGTACAGAGCAATTGCCCTGTCTGCTGCACTATCTCTCTAGGTCATCGTTTTTTTCTTCTTTTAATCAGTTTTCTCTTTATTTTGGTGAGCCTTGTGAGGAGTTGATCAATTTTATTGTTCCTTTCAAAAACTATCCCTTGGTTTTATTCTATTCTATTATATTTTTGCTTTCCATAGTACTTATACCCGTAAAGTTTCCATTATTTTCTTCCTCCTTCTGAATTTTGATTCTGCTATTAGTGTGAATAAAACTTTAGTAGAGGACTTCAATCAAGTTCTCCTGTTCTACTTAGCAGAGGTTCTGACTATACCCTCTTCTACCTTCAAGTGGAAGTTTAGATTGCTTTCTTTCTTTCTTTTTTTAGTGAGGATCTGTATTACTATGAATGTCCCTTTTAATTCAGCTTTTTCTGCATCCCATAAGGTTTAATAGCATATCTTTTCATTTTGCTTTTCTCTAGGTAATTTTATTTTATTTTTTATTTTATAAAGTAGTTCACAATATTTGATTACATTTAATTTTCAAACATCAGTCCCTCCACCATTATACCTTCCCACCACTATATTTCGGGTGTTTCCATCCCAAACCCCAATCCCTCCCCCAAAGTAGAACCAAAATAATATATTTCCCTCAAAGGTTGTTTTTCTCCTACTTTCAATCCCATCAAATGTGGTGCGGTACTCTTGGAGTATGGGTAGGATGTGTCCTATGAAGTGTCCAGGAATAGGTTCACTCTTGGATGAGGCTTGGCCCAAGCATGTGGAGAAAGCGTGTGAGCATGGTGGCAGTTGATTTCTGGAGGTTTTCAGCTACCAAGGCAGGATCCCTTGGGGTGGGGAGGGGTCTCACCCATCCCCCATTGGGGTTCCTGGGTGAAAACAGCCTGGCATGGGTCCGGCAGCATGGTTATAGCCAGCGTCATGTTGCTCCCTTCCTCAATTTATTTCTTTTTCGACTTTCTCATATACCCAAGAGTTTAAGGTTTCCCGATTTAAAACCAAAACAAAACAAAAAACAAAAACAAAAAACTTCTCTAGTTTCATGTTATTGTGAACAGAAAAAAATATAGAAATGTGGGCTGGAGCGATAGCACAGTGGGTAGGGCGTTCGCCTTACAAGCGGCCAACATGGGCCGACCCAAGTTTGATTCTTCCACCCCTCTCGGAGAGCCCGGCAAGCTACCGAGAGTATTTGATATGCCAGACACAGTAACAACAAAGTCTCCAATGGAGATGTTACTGGGCCCGCTCGAGCAAATCGACGATTTATCATTAAAACTTCATCCATGCAACATTTTTTGTGGTACTTCGAATTAAACTGAGCCTCTCACACATATTTGTCAGTTTTATTTACTTTTCCCTTGTCCTTGTGGTTGGTGGAAGGATTAAAGGTCACAGTCACTTAGTTGTAGTGCTCGTCCACTTGGTTGAGGTGCTTGCCAGGGCCTATATAATTGGTTGTGATATATACAAAGGTACTGCTCAGAGCCCTTATTAGTTGTGCTGTTCATACACATTTTGTTTGGAGTGAGGGTTGCACACTTGGTTGTGGTGCTTATTGGGTATCTCACCTTTTACTTGAACAACTTGCAGTTACTTGTCTCTGCTGTATCACATAGCTTACATTTTGTTATGGTTCTGGGAATTCAAAACAGCAGAGAACCTGAGACTGCACTTGGGTATGTGGAATAATATGTAGATTGAACTTGCCTCCTTCACTGCCTTAGGCTTGTAGGGCAGCTGCTTTTGATACTGAGTTTCTTATTGACTTATTTTGCGTCCTAACAAATGATCTAACATATGTCTGAGAGAATGTTTTATGTATTCTTTAGAAAAATATATATTCATTTTTGGTGTGTAGAAATCTTTACTTATATCAAATAAACCCAATTACATCTCCCTCCCTCCCTCCTTCCCTCCTTCCCTCCCTCCTTCCCTCCTTCCCTCCCTCCCTCTTTCCCTCCTTCCCTCCCTCCTTCCCTCCTTCCCTCCCTCCCTCTTTCCCTCCTTCCCTCCTTCCCTCCTTCCCTCCTTCCCTCCCTCCCTCCCTCCCTCCCTCCTTCCCTCCCTCCTTCCCTCCTTCCCTCCCTCCCTCTTTCCCTCCTTCCCTCCTTCCCTCCTTCCCTCCCTCCCTCCCTCCCTCCCTCCCTCCCTCCCTCCCTCCCTCCCTCCCTCCCTCCCTCCCTCCCTTCCTTCCTTCCTTCCTTCCTTCCTTCCTTCCTCCCTTCCTTCCTCCCTTTCTTCTTCCTTCCTGTTTTTTCTGACTGAACCTTAAATTTTCTCTGTTTTTTCTTATTTTTGTTCTTTTCCATGTTTTCGGGTCTCTATAAATTGATCAATATACTCAAGGTTTTCTGTTTGATGTTCTTTCTGCTTCCCCCTACTTTTCTCGCCTCCCCCCCCCCCCCACCCCAAGGAGTTTGGTACAACTCTGGTGGTAGTAAATTTCATTAACCTTTGTTTGTCTGATAAATCCTTTATTTATCTATAGTATTTAAAAGATAAATTTACAAGGCAGAGTATTCTTGGTTGGAAGTTTTGAACTTTTAGAATTCTGATTATTTTATTCACTTGTACTAGCCCATGAGGTTTCTATGGAGAATTCTGGTAGTCTTGTTGTCATTTCTTTCTTGTATTACTTTTTTTCTCTAGAATCCTTTAATATTTTTATCATTGCCTTCTGATAATTTAATAACAGTAATATGTTTTGGAGTATGTATACATACATTTAGAAATCTAAGTGCTCTCTCAGCTTTCTGGTATTTATGGCTAGTTAATTCTATGTAATTAACTAGTTGTAAGGGTTTGAGACACTCTCAGCTCTAAGTTATAATTTCTTTGAGTAGTTATTTATCATTCTTTCTCTTCACCTTCTTGTATATCCAGTATTGTAATATCATCTCTTCTAATGCAATCTGATACTTCTTAAAAGTGTTTTCATTTCTTTCTAATTCTTAGTTTTCATTTCTCTTTTATTTGCATCACTAATGGGGTTTTATGTTAAACTTCACTTATCCTTTCCTCTACAAATGAACTATCCTTTTTGTGATTTTTTTGGGGGGGACTTTCATTTTATACATTGTGTTTTTCACTGTCACTGTCCTCCCATTGTTCATTGATTTGCTTGAGCAGGCCCAGTGACGTCTCCATTGGAGACTTTGTTGTTACTGTGTTTGGCATATCGAATACATCATGGGTAGCTTGCCAGGCTCTGCCGTGTGGGCAATATACTCTCGGTAGCTTGCCAGGCTCTCCGAGAGGGGCGGAGAAATTGAACTTGGGTTGGCCATGTTGGCTGCGTGCAAGGCAAACGCCCTACCACTGTGCTATCACTCCAGCCTATTGTGTTTTTCATACTCAGTATTTCTATTTGAAGCTTTTCCTTTTATTGCTTCATTCTCTTTGGTGAGGAACTCTCGCTACTCTATTATTTTCTTCTTATTTCATTAGGTTTTGTTCTATGGTAGACTGCATTTGATGTATTTTATTAATTTCATTCATATTAATTATTTTACTTTTTGCTAAAGTTATCTTCCTCATTCCTCCCCTTTTGTTGTTGCAATGAGTTGGGATTGCAGATTAGATTT
Organism: Sorex fumeus; assembly: GCF_029834395.1. NCBI lineage: Eukaryota > Metazoa > Chordata > Mammalia > Eulipotyphla > Soricidae > Sorex > Sorex fumeus. The sequence goes on along the minus strand of NW_026606075.1, from coordinate 10,626,356 downwards.
GTATTGAATGGGAGATGCAAACTTTGTTGTAGTGATATCAGAAGAATTACTTTTGTTATTTATTAATTTTTGATAATTGTTTTTTTCTCTTTTTTTTCCATTTTAATACAGAAATTACAAGTTTATTAGATCACATGCCTTTGTCCCTGAAGTCACTACTCTCTCTATCCAGTTGATCTTATTTGATTACGTTTTAAAAAAAATTGAACTTAATAATTCTCATCTCTGGGAGTTCAACTTTATTACTGATTTGTCTATTTATTTATTTTTGTAGTTTTATTAGGGGGGAGCATACACAGTGGTGCTCAGGGATCATTTCTGGCTTTATGCTCACAGATCACTACTGGCAGGGCTTCAGTGACCATATAGGGAACAGGGGATCAAACCCAGGTCAACTGCATGTAAGGAAGACACCCTACCCACTGTACTATCTCTTTGGTCCCTATTTTTAAAAAATCTTTGAGAATATCTTTTATGTTTATGCTTATCATGCTCTTGTTTTACTCTACACTCTTGTTATTGTTAAAGATATTTATTAGAGAAATTTTAAAATCTTCATTTGGTAATTCGATGACCACTTCACTCTCAACAGGCCTCTTTAAATCAATGAACGTTAGACAGAGCAGCATTTTGAATTCCTGAGAAATGTGTTTATCTTGTGGATATGGTTGATTGTGCTGAATCCTATGTGGAACCCAGCTTGCTTGCATGGCTGTCCTGCATCTAGTGTTCTGCCAATCCTATTCAGGATGACTCGAGTGAACAGCTTGCAGACGACAGGCAACAGGCAAATCGGGTGATAGTTGCCAAAGTTGTGGATGTCTCCATTCTTGTACAGTAGTACAGTCCTGCTTGTTTTCCATTGGGACAGAACCTTGCATTCAGACAGGTAGCATGTGAAGAGCCGAGCCAGTGTATTGATGAGTACTGACGGCAGGTTCTTTAGGTGTTCAGGTCTGACCTTGTCTGGGCAGGGTGCTCTTCGTTTCTTTACCAACGGAATGGCATGTCGGATTTCAGAAGGGAGAACATTGGGAACGACATATCCATCCCATGGAATTTGGTATGTGGGCAGGTGGACATGGCTGTTGAAGAGATCAGAGTAGAATTCATGAATAATCTTCTCTATTACCCTTCTGGAAGATGTGATAGATCCATCAGGACGTCGGAGAGCAGTCATCTTGGTCTTGTAGTTGGCGAAGGATAGGCAGGCATTGCGAATACTTTCCCAGCTTCTGCCACATCTGCCAGGACTGCTGCTCTCTTTGAGGTCTTCCTTTATTGCTTCTCTGCACTGCTTTAAGAGCTCCGATGTCTGCTTGCAGTTGCCTGAGGCTTGCACCAAGCCACGTTAGTGAATGAGCACAAGAGTTTTCGAAGACAGGCATCTTTTTGTGGCTATCACTCTCTCGGCATTCTTCGCACAATCATGGAGGTGCTGACCCAGTTGATTGTATTCCTCATCTATTTTGTCAATGACGGCATCTTCCCATGTTGCCACAATAGGATCAAAGAGCTCCCAGTTGGTGGTCATTCTGGGAATTCTCTTTTTAAACTTTGCAGCCCTTTCTCCCCACTCTAAGTAGAATTTTGCATGAAGGAGACAGTGGTCTGATCCCTTTTGGAATTTTGGGACAACAGCAACATCAGTCAAGCAAGACCGTTGATTGAATATGATGTGGTCAATTTTGTTCTCGAATCATCCACAGGGAGACTCCCATGTCCAGTGTCTAGATTCAGCCTTCTGGAATTGTGAGTTACCATGGATGGTCTTGGTCGACATGATGAACTCAGACAGTCTCTCACCCTGTTCTTTCCATTCTAGGACATGGGTCCCAATGTGGAGTTCTTCGGCTGATCTTCTCGGTCCTATCTTCACATTAAAATCACCAACAATGATCTTGTAGAAGGTGTGGTCTTCTTTATAGAACTTCTCCAGCTCCATGTAGAACTTTTCAATTTCTCCTTCATCATAATTGGTGCATAGACAACAAAGATAGAAACTGCTGGCAGTGAACCACATCTATTCAAGTGTAATTGTCTGTTTTGGATTGTTAGGCATTCGAATGAATCAATGTTTATGGCCAAGTTTGTGTTGACAAGGACTGCGACACCACTGACGCTTCTTTTATCGCATGTTCCGAGGAACAGTTCTTCCCCAGTGTCAAAAATGGCATGATGTGATTGATGTCTAATCGTCTCGGTCAGACCAATGATGTTGTACTTGATCTTTCGTGCTTGTACCATCAGGTACTCAATGGATGCATCCGATTCCAGCGTACATGCATTGAAAGTATAGAAAGTCATTTTTTTCCTTCTTCATTTTGGCAGCCTAGTTCGGCCCTGAGATTTTATCATCCTCTCCTTCCTCATCCTTCTTAATGCTGCTGTATTGGTAACTCCTTCAGGGTCAGGGGAATGAGACCCATTGTATATACTATCTCACGAAGACAATATTTATGAGAAACATTTCATTCCTGATATTCCATCACTCTCAGCGGGACAAACATCTCCGAATGCAACAGTTATGTGTACCTAGGTCAAGAAGTCAACATGACGAATGACCTGGCCCCTGAATTGCACAGAAGGAAGAGAGCGACTTGGAAAGCCTTCAAGAGCGTTGAAGAAATATCTAAGAGGACAAAGAACCTCCGGCTCTGGGCACAGCTCTTCGATTCCACTGTTCTTTCTGCATTAACATATGCCTCAGAGACCTGGGCCCTATGAAAACAGGATGTGAACACTCTTCGGGTCTCCCAAAGAGAAATCAAAAGAGCTATGCTTGAAGTATCATGCTTCAATCAAATGAGAGAAAGAATCTGGAGTTCTGATCTCTATCGATGATCAAGAATCAGGGATGCTGTCTTGTTTGCCAAGGCATTGAAAATCAGATGGGCTGGACACATAATGAGATTTGCAGAAGACCGCTGGACTAGAGCCATTACCAACTGAATTCCACAGGACATCAAAAGATCGTGTGGCTGCCCACCTATGAGATGTTCAGACTTCTTCGTCAAGACCCTGAACGATCGGTTTGAGGCTCTTCGTGTTTCTAGAATGAGCAGATGCCTTAGGGCTACACTAGCATGCCAAAGGGACGAATTGAGATGTTACTGGCGCCTGCTTGAGTAAATCAACGAGTAATTGAATGTCAAGTGATCAAGTGATCAAGTGATGTAGCTCAATTAATTGAGTTCTCCTGGGTAACACAGACATGGGAAATTCCATGAAACTGAAGTAAGAAAGTAACTAAGATTCTAATTGGTTTAATTTCCAGTACAGTAATTGGTTCCGGTTCTTCTTGTCAGGGGAGTCTAGTTTAGAATATTTCACTGTAATGCCTAGAAGTTACCTGGTCATTGGACTACACTAGCACGTGACAGGGATGAATGAAGATGTTACTGGTGCCCGCTCGAGCAAATTGTTGAGTAACGGGATGTCAAGTGATCAAGTGATCATTTGGTAATTATATAATTTTGGGGTCTGTTTCTATTGAATTCTTAGTTAGGGGCCATATTTTACAGGCTCTTTATATCTGACTGAAAATTCTATCAGGTTGCCCGACATTGTGAATTTTTTTGTATGATATAGAATGTTTTGTATTCCCATCATACAGATTAATTCTTTGGGATCAGTTTAATTCATTTGAGAGTTTATAGTTTGTTAGTGAAGAACCAGAGTATCCTTTTACTTAGAGTTCATTAATTCAAACTATAGGAGCTATCCTTCTAAAAATTCTCATTGAGTTGTACCACAAAGTATTGTCTTTTCACTCAGATTGATGGAAACACAGCCCTATGTAGCACTGTTGCCCCGTTGTTCATCGCTTTGCTCAAGCAGGCACCAGTAACGTCTCCATTGTGAGACTTGTTGTTACTTTTTTTGGCATTTTGAATACCAAAAACAGTAACAGGGTAGCTTGCCAGGCTCTGCCGTGCAGGCAGGATACTCTTGGTAGCTTGCCAAGCTCTCCAAGAGGGACAGAGGAATCGAACCTGGGTGAACCAGGTGCAAGGCAAAAGCCCTAGCTCCTGTGCTATCGCTCCAGCCTCAGCCCTATGTAATTTGTAAGAAATATTTTGTTTATATACTATTTCGGTTGTACTTTGGGCCAGGGCTTGGGGCTTGGGATGGAAACATTTCAAATTTGGTAGTGGGAAGGCATAATGGTTGTGGGATTGGTGTTTGAATATTAAATGTAATCAAATAATGGAGTGATAGCACAGTGGGTAAGGCACTTGCCTTTCACGCGGCTGACCCAGATTCGATTCCTTCATCCCTCTCGGAGAGCCTGGCAAGCTAATGAGAGTATCCCGCCCACATGCAGAGCCTGGCAAGCTCCCTGTGGCATATTCAATATGCTAAAAAACAGTAACAACAAGTCTCACAATGGAGACGTTACTGGTGCCTGCTGTGGCAAATTGATGAACAATGGGAGGACAGTGCTACAGTGCTACCTTATAGAATAGAACATTTTTTATAAAAAGAAATATTTTGTTTACATCCCTTAGAATAGAATGAATATTATATCCTGTTCTCTGCCATGTCCAGACATGGAAAACTCTTTTGGTGGTAGGACACTCATGCAGTTCTTGGCCTATGAGCCATTCTTGGTGATACTTCACCAACTGAGCAAGTAGCACCTGGAAAAGCCTAAGGAGGTGGTGCTGGGCACTGCCAGGTCCACCCTGACGGTACTCTGGGCACCTCATCTGGCAGTGTTTGGGCTCTCCAGGGACACATCTAGCAGTTTTCTGAAACTGCACAGCTGGGATTGAACTGACGTCTGGTGCATGCAATGCATATCTCCTTAATAGGTGCACTATCTCCCAAAGAATGGTAATCTCATAGGATATTTCTAATCATCACTTGAACACTTGACATCCCGGTACTCATCGATTTGCTCAAGCGGGCACCAGTAACATCTCCATTCATCCTTATCATGTGCTAGTGTATCCCAATGACATCTACTCGCTCCAGGAACATGAAGAGCCTCAAACCATTCATTCAGGGTCTTGACGAAGAACTGACCCTCTTGTAGGTGGACGGCCACGTGTTCTTTTGACATCCCGTGGAATCCAGTTGGTAAAGGCTCTAGTCCAGCGGTCATCTCCGAATTGCATTATATGTCCAGCCCATTACATTTCAACACCTTGGCAAACAAGATGCATCCCTGATTCTCAATTGTCGATGGAGATCAGAACTCCGGATTCCTTCTCTCACTTGAGTGAAGGATGATCCTCCAAGCATAGCTTTTTCTACTCCTATTTGGGAGACTTGAATATCATTCTCATCCTGTTTTCATAGGCCCAGATCTCTGAGGTATATGTTAGCACAGGAAGAATGGTGGAATCGAAGATATGTGCCCAGAGCCAGCGGTTCTTTGTCCTCTTAGCTATTTATTCGTTGCTCTTGAAGGTGTTCCATGCTGCTCTTTTCCTCCTGCGCAACTCAGGTGCCAGATCATCATGTTGAGTTCTCGACCTAGGTACACATACGTGCTGCATTTGGAGATGTTTGTTCTGTTGAGAGTGAATTGAGTGTTAGGAACGAGTACGCTTCTCATGAGCACTGTCTTCATGAGAGTCAGCTGCAGTCTGACCTTTCCACACTCACGGTCGAAGTCGGCCACTTGGCTAATGTTTGGTGTTATTAGAACGATGACATCATTCCAATCATAGAATATTTAATTGTAAATTACTTTCTTTAAAAGTTATACTGCTATTCAGATGTCCTATTTTTAAAAAATCAGTTTATGTGTTTTCCTAATACTTTTTTCATGTCATGTTATTGGATTTATTTGCATAAGGCTCTTTCTGTATCTCCTCAGTACTTTGTGTCAAGGATATATAATAACTCCTTTTCAATTCCAACGCTGGTGAATTTCAGACATTGAGTGTTTAGAGCATTTCTGAGCTCTCTTCCTCTCTGCTCATCCCCAAGCCTTCTGTCTGCTTTGAAGACTTTACCTTGAGTTGGATCTCCGTCCATCTTTTGTTCTTCCCCTACCTAGTATTCCTCACAAACTCATGAAGATCTCTGGAAGCGGTAAAGACTCATTTTGTTTAGTTCTTGCAGAGATTATAAAATCTCATTCTATTACAGAATCTGTTTAGAATTAGTGAATTTTCCCATTGTTATATTCTAACTTAAGGGTGTGGTGACTTTCACTTCACTCTCACTTCACCTTCAGTGCATACAAGAAGCTCTCCTCCTTTGCACAGGATGACTCTTCACCCTCAGTATCATCACTGGGCTTCTTTGCATCCTTAGGACATTAAAAGAAACGTAGAGGTATCTGTGATATTTTAAAAAGTTTTATATCTTTTTATTAAAACACCATGATTTATAAAGTTGTTCATAATACAATTGTTTCAGGCATTTAGTGGTTCCAATATCACTAGTGTCACCTTCCCTCTACCAGTGTTTTCAGTTTCCTCCCAACTCCATCACGCCCCTTTAGACACCTAGCAAATTTACTTTATATTGCTTTCACCAACAAAACATTAAGAAATGGCAGATAGAGTGATTAAAATATAAATCAGTAAATCAGTAAAAGCCAATCTGTGATTGCTATATGATTTTAGCCTATATAAATAAGGAAATCAAAACCATTTAGTACAATATAGTAAAATGCTTATTCTCATTAACATAAGTAATTTTTCAACTCTGCAATCTAAAATATATTGTATTACATTTTATTTTGTACTTGAACTCATTATGGTAATAATCATATCTTCTTACCTGTCAGTAATAAACCTTTTTTTATGTCGAAGTTTTATTTTTAAAAAGCTCAGGAGGGGTCAGAGCCATAGTACAATGGACAAGGCATTTGTCTTGCACGTAGTCAACTCAGGTTCGATCCCTGGCATCCCATATGGCCCCCCAAACACTGCCAAGAATAATTCCTCTGTACAGAGCCAGGAGTAACCCCTGAACATCTCTGGGTGTCAATAATAAAACTTTAAAAAATTCTGTGCTAAAATAATTTGGAATTTACATGAAATAGGTAAGGTCTTCATATATAATTTTTTTCCATCCTACAATTTATTTAAACACTGTGGTTTACAAAATTTTCATGGTGATTTGTTATAGACATTCAACATTCCAATACCAATCCCGCCATCAATCACTATTACCTTCCCTCCACCATTGTCTCCAATTTTGCCAACCACTCCTCAAGCTGCCTCCATACCAGGCTCACAGTAATTTATTGCTTGTTACCAATAACAGAATGACAAAAAATATTTCTTCAGAAGAAAATGAGTGTAAATTGTATGTCACTGTGGACATTAAGTCCTTGTATGAGGGATTTCTAAGAAGATGTTAAAAGTTAAGACTTCTGTGTTAAAGTTTTTGTTTATCAGGATTAGATGCCTTCTGTGTTACATATATATCTGTGTATATATATATCTGTGTGTGTGTATATATATATATATATATATATATATATATATATATTGAGTCACACCTAGCGATCTGGACTCAGAAATTACTTCTGGTGGTGCGCTTGGGGGACCATATGGGATGACCTAGGGAACTGAACCCAGGACGGCCGTGTGTAAGGCAAACGCCCTACTCACTGTGCTCCACCCCCCTCTATGTTACATATTAACCAATATGATATGTTACATCTTAACCAATATGATGTGATACTACTGGATTATCAGTGTTGTAAAATTTGGAGATGTTGTGCAGCTGCGATTTCTCCAAAAAATCCAGAATATTTGACTGAGTGATAGAGCTGGAGTTTTTAACTGGGCAAAGGCTTTGGAATGTGTCTATGACTCCCTGGGCTTCCGAAAGTACAGGGATATGTGGAGAGGTAATCCATCCAGGCTCTGAGAAACTCTGGAGATTTTAGTATCTGTGATGTATTGTAGGTATTCTGACTAATTATTTTTAGAACATGAGTATGTTCTTCTTTATGTTTCCATGTTGTTTTCGTTATTAACCATGCTGAAGGTTTCAGCTAACAGATCAATGCTAGCCCTGAGGAGAGAGAAGAGCCAAGATGAGTAGAAAGGTACTGCCTTAGTCTCTGCTTTTCATTCCAGCTGCAACTTTCTGACATACCTTCTTTCACCCCTGGTCCCACAGGTCACCTGTCCCTGCAATCTGATGACTTCTTCAAAGATCTTTCTTCCATTTGCTTTCAGCAGGCACCATTTTAATCATTTTACTTTCTGCTTAAACTAGCCGAGTCTTGTTTTCACTGCCTATAACTAACTATTGTAATAGGTAGATAGGCTAAAAAAAAAAAAAGAAAAAGAAAAAGAAGAAAAAGAAACATAACACTGAATGTATTTGTTACCTCAGATTTTCCTTGCACATCACTAAGAATGCATGCATGATTGTGGTTTAATCTTTCTTTACTTTATAGGTAGGCATGATCGTGACAATTATTTAAGATGTCAGTGTCATTACTTTGATGCTTCATGTTTAGGAGAAATTTTTAGAATGTATACTGGATTTCAGACATTTTGTATTAGGTAGATTCATTCTGGTGTTATACCAGCTCCAAAGTGTAGAATTTTCCTTTTGGATACTTAAATGCCACTTGCTTACTTTTGAAAGTCTGCTAAAAAAAAGCACCACTGAAAAATCATTGAAAAACAAATTTTCTTATTGTTGCAATTGTGTGAATAAGGAAAAATATTGGAAAATCTATAATGACTTTTGAATATTTTATAACGTTCATGAAGTCTACATCTTTCCCTTATTTTTCATCTTGGTTAATTGAATTTTCAAGCAACAAGTCAGTTACCAAAGGAGATATTGATGAGTCTTTCCTCATCCTCCACATCCGATTGTCATGAAGTTCCATGTTATGAATATATCATCTCTCCATCAACTCTCTTGCCACTAACCTTCATCACTTCTCAGTTTGCTATTATTGGCTGCAATAGAAGACTTGATATTTGGTTTTTGTAAGTTTCAAAAGGGCGCTCATTACTGATATTTCTTTTCTCTCTTTTTTTGGTTTTGCAATGAAGGCAATTTTCAAAAGTTAAGTGGAAAGAGCACACATGAATCTATCAGCAGCTATTGGTACAAAAGCACTTTTAGCTTTAGCTATCATTTACAAAAAAAGAGTAACCTCGAGCAATGGTATGTTTTAATAGGCAACTTAGACTTTCTGAATGGTATTGACAATGGGCTATTTCCAGGAAAAGTCAAGATTAGAAATGAAATTCTTAGTGCATATCTGAGACCCTAGAGTTATGAGACTGATAGGGGCCTGGAAGAAGTTCTTCATTGTAGGTTTTAACATGTTGGTATATTTAAATCAATAAAAGCAGTCGCCATGTGCTAGACATTTTTCCTTTGCTCTTCTCAAACCAGTCTTAGTCTTTCCTTCCTGTTCTGTTCTCTGAAGAAACAAAATCAAGTTTTGCTTTGATGGGTTTGTCTTGGTCTTTTGCTTCTGGTTGGGTATGGTAAAAAGGTAAGCACTGGCAATTGATCAATGGACGACAGCTCATTGAGGCTAGAGTGTACTCAGTAAGTTTTTCTCAATATGTAGTTTAATGTGTTTAGGATTCATATTTACCATGGTTTTGTAGTTTTTGATATACATAGTTACCGTACCTCCTCACCACCTAGAATCCAAGATACTCTACCAATATCCTTGATATTTTTAGCCTACCTTTATCCTCCCACTAGCCACCAGCCCCTTCTTCCCACCTTTGGTCCTTGATTGGTAATCTCAGTTTTATAATCCAAGATCAAGTGTTTGCCATCATTTGATAGTGTCTGTTCCCTTGTTTTGTTTGTCTATGTACCACAGATGAGTGAGATCATCTAGTATTTCTCTCTTTCCTTCTGACTTATTTCCCTTAACATCATACCCATCAGTTCCATTCAGGTTTCAGCGAACTGCATGATTTCATCTTTTCTTATATCCACATAGCATTTTTTTCCCTTTTTGTATACCACAGCTCATTTGTTTTTGATGTTGGACATTTGGCCTATTTCTATATCCTGATTGTTTTTACTAAGTACTTCAATGAGTATAGGAATTCTCCTTGAAGATACAATACATTGAATCTTTTTCAATGAATGCTTTTGTGTTTGTGGAGGTAAATGCCAAGAAACAGAAAGTCTGGGTCATGTGGAAGCTGTATTCTTACTTTAAATGTCCCCATACTGTTTTCCATGAGACTGACCCACACAGCATTCTCGCCCATACTAACTGAGGTTTCCTTTTGCACCACATTCCTACCAATACTGGTTGTTTGCTACCATTTTTGATATATGTCATTCTCATTGGTATGAGATGTTTTGTTCTCATTTTGAATTTCATAAGAATGCCACATCAAACATTTTTCATATGCCTTCTGGCTGTCCATATTCTCTTTGGGGAAGAATCTGTTAATCTCTCTCCATTTTCTTTATTAGATTACTGCTTCTTTTTGCTATTAACCTTTGTGAGTATTTTATGTATCTTTGGTTATTAGCTCTTGATGTGATGTAGCATGTATAATTATTTTTTATCATTTGGTAGTTGTCTTTATTTTAGTTTGAATCTCTTTTACCATATAACATCTTAAAAAGATTGAAATTTTATTTACTTTAAATTTTGTTATCTTTGCCATCAGAGTCAAATCATTAAAGAGTTCTGAGGTATTATAATAATAATAATAATAATTCTCCATATTTTGGAGAATTATGCCTATATTCTCCTTAACGTATTTTAAGGATTCTGGTTTAATCTCAATTTTGTTTTAAATCTACTTTGAATTACTACTGTGTCTTGTGTGAGGTTTACAAGGCTTTATCCCTCCACATTGCCACAGCATCAGCTCTGTCTGCTCTATGTCTCCTCTCCTTGCCCTTCTGGTCTTAGGGGTGGTGGCAAAATTACTAGTTCCAAGGCACCACACTAGACCTTTCTTCTACTTTTCTTATTCTTATTCTTACTTATACCTTGGTTCATCTTCATTTGAGTATGTCATCTGCTTTCTCCTGGAACTGTGCTAATGTGGGTGATACTAAACTATTAAGAAAGCTGTATGGTGCAAAAACAACTAACTGGAACATATGTAGCTATCAACAGTGGGTCAGCACTAGCACATACAGTGTAAATATCAGTGTTGGTTGTGGAATGTGGAAGAAGTATTTTTTAAAAAAAATTATTTATTGAATCACCGTGAGAACAGTTACAAAGCTTTTGTGTTTGAGTCTCAGTCATACAATGATCACTCATCCCTTCACCAGTGCACATTTCCCACCACCAACAACCCCAGTATACCTCCCATCCCACCCTTACCCCTGCCTGTGTGACAGATAATTTCCACATTATTCTCTCTGTACTATGATTACATTCAATATTTCAACACCAGTCCCACCATTATTATTTGAAATTTCTCCCCAACACTCAGACATGACGAACAGGCAACATTAGACAATTTGTTTTCTATCTAAAATTTTAATAATTACGTCTGGAGAGATCTCTACCAAGAACCGCTCGGTTCTGAGATTTGTTTGTGTGTCTTTGGGATTATGGACCTTAAGGAGCTTAATAAGGAGAGGAAGGGGCATTTGTGGGCATCATCTCAGGATCCCGTAGGGGCGGGAGAGGAGAGAAGTATTTTGTATTGACAGTAGAGAATAAGTCAAAGTCTACAATATTAAAAATGGATTCAAGTTCTATCATAACATCTTTCTTATTGTCCTCTCTGGTGGCAAGCTATCTGCAGAGTAGGGAAGGGAGGCCCTACAGCAGTCAGCAGCGGGAGGGAACTTTGGTTGTGCTTGCATACGCAAGTCTTAAGTGATCATTCCTCTCTGCTGGGCACAACTGCGGGTGTGTTTTTGATTCACATTGTTCAGTGGCCAAGAAAGTAAATGCTCTGGCCTCTTTGCCCTGTTTATGTTTCTAAATTTATTAACCAAGATATCTTATTTTAAAATTCATTCTATCTCTGCTTAAAAATATTCAGTCACAAAGTTATAATTTCACCTATCTTTAAACCTTATATCCATTGCATTCATTACCTACCTAGTGTATCAACCTTTCTAAATACTGTATATTTTTTTCATTTGATTTATCCTTCCCACCAGAGAGCATTCCATCCTCTCTGCTGGTGATATGTTCACAGCACCCAGCGCAGCTATTGTCATGTCTGAGAACCTTTCCTGGAAACAACCAGGCAGAATTGATCACTGTTCTCTGTGCTTGAAAGCACTGCTCACTCTGTATTGTGATTAATAGTGTATGTTTCTGTCACCATTGCTAGATTTTGATCTCCTTGAAAACACGGATCAAATCTTTTTTTATCTTTATAACCTTAGGGCTTACAATACTATATATGATGGAACTCGATAAATGTCTGTTGAACTGAATTCAATGAATTTGGTTCCTGCAGGTTCAACTGTGAGCCTGTTACGGAGCAGGAATTCAAACCCAGTGCTATTGTCACACTGGGTCTAAGCTCTGATCCACTACAATGTGCTTATTATTGTTATTTTTGGGGAAATAATTGATACTCTAATATATTTAAATTTATTTATTTATTGTTTAGTGTTAAGTTGATAACTTAGGAAATGGTGACAACTTAGGAAACAGATGGTTGCTGTTAGATTTTGGGGATCTAATTTCCACCTGCACTGATTAGTTTTGTATTCTTTGTACCTTAAATCCAAATAATAATGGCTTTCAAAACATGTCCTTGAAACTATAATTTTTGCAGAAGCTTTATTTCTATGTCTTTGGCAGTGGGAAAAAAGAAAAATCAGAGGCAGAGATATATAAAGTGTTCATATAATGCCGCAGAGAGCCTGTGTAGAGTACTGGCCCAGTATTGCAATCGTCTCTCTTGGTTCTGTTGCTACTGTCAGATTATTACTGTGTTCTCAGATTCGTTGAATGTGTTCAAGGATCTTCTTTGGTCTGAAAGGTCAGCTGCTTTTAGTTGTGCACTGGTAGAATACTAATACATCCTTATTCAAATTACCTGCTACTGCACTTATTAAATTGATGGCCTTGTGCTCTAATTTAATACTGGTGTCGCTCAGAGGCAGACTGCAGCCGCACTCTTAGCTGAACTGGCTGATGCCAAGGCAAAGTTCAAACTGAAACCGTGGATTGGGGCTGCATTTTCCCACTAAATTAGCAGTCAGTTGCAGTGTATAATTAATTAGCACAAACCAGGGAAAGCTTGTCATTTAATAAGCCTTTTTTATTTCTACATTACACAAACAGTGGGAATTGATCCATTAAGTGCCTGGCTATTAATGCTGTTTAATGTATGTCTGCTTGTTAAATTGAGATGTCTAGGTACATATGACCAGAGTTTAAGAGCTCCTCACAGTTTGTTCAGTATTTGCTCAGATTTTAAGTCATGTTCCAACAAATCGATAATAGCTTCATTACTGAATTTGAACCTGATTCAAACGTGCGTATTGAATTAAACTGATAGACTTGGTATGGTCTCAGAACTGTTTTCATACGTCAATATCTATACGTCTATGTATCTATATAATTGTATATCATAAAATTCAGCTAGTTCTTCTCCCACAACATTACAGATTGCATTGTGTTTGCAGCATTCTATTTAATATATATGTGTGTATATATGTATACACATACATACATAACATAAAATCTTTCTTGCAATTGCCTAAAGCAGTAGCTTTATCTTTTCGGTATTTAGCCATAGTTTCATGGAATTTTAGAGTTGGAAGAAACCTTGTGAAATACACAGAATGAAATTTTGTCTACCCTTGAAAAACAACTGGAAGGACACATTGTCTTACCTGTGATCATCCAAAGAGGGTGTTTTCAAGAGCCTTGAACCTAATTTTTTCCCTTAAAATTATTAAGTATGATTTGTGTCTTTTTGTGAACTGTTGTTTGTAAATATTAGATAATTAACAAATGTGGTCTGTAGAATAAAATCACCACATTTTACATGCATAAATGATAACACTAAATGCTTTTTATAGAAAGTTAGTTCAGTTAGTAAAATTGAAAATATGAATGCAAATCCCTCCAAGAATAGGATATTTTATTTGAGCAGTTGATGAGGGGCATTTTTCACATAAAGAAATTATTATATCTGCCAAACACATTTAAATTAATGAAGACTCCATATCATATGAATTTCTGTACTGAAGTTATTTATGTTTATATACACATATGTAGGAAGATACCTTAAGGTTCTGGAAAAAAACAAACTATTTCCAAAAGTAGGTTAATACCTCTGTTTTTTTTTTTGTTACATATCAAGAAAAAAGTCTTACAAGTTCACACAGGGAATTTTAAGGCTTTTTCTTTTGTCAAGTATTTCACTTGGAAGTTTTTCTTTCTGTTATTTTGATATTTTTGTAATAGTACTGAAAATATTCTTATGAAGAACTGTTGAATAAAATCCTGTGGAAGGAAATAAACATGTTTTGGGGATAGTTCAAATCTTTGTTATTTTATTTATTTAATTTTGGTCTATATTATAAATCTAAATATAATCAAATGTTTCCTTTGCTAGGAGAAAAACCCTCTGTTGGTATAATGTATTTAACATGGCATAATACATTTTATTTTTAAAATTTCTGCAGAATCAAGAATAGCATAAAAATTTGGGTAGTATTGAGAGAAAAAGTTGTGTAAAGAAATGAACAATTTTATTAAAAGAAAATCATACAAAACATATATTTTCTTCATCTAAATACACAAAATGCAAGTAAGGTAATTTATTATGCTAGCTGATACACTATTTTAAATCTTGCATTAAATTTGCTACCTGGGTAATTTCTATACAATACTAGAAATTATCTAAGCACTCTCATGATCTTTTTCTCAGTGAGAATACTTCATAATTATTCACTTATTAACAAATATTTATTCACTCATTAATTCTCCAACAATTATGGAAATGTTTTAGGTCAGTAACTCAAAAAATACACAAATATATTGAGAGATTATTGACATGTCTCTTCCTCTGTACATACTTATTTTGCTTTGATATTATTTAATGAATAAAATACATTTTCATCCCTTGCTAAAATTAAATTTTTAGTTTTAAGTTAATTAAATTAAATCCTGTGGTAGAAGAAGAGTCACTCTTGCAGTATTTTGAATTCTCTGTCTCTTAAGATTAGATATATTTTGCACAATATTGACAAATTGGTTGTGAGAAGTGTATGATCAGTTGAGTCGTTCCAACTTTGTGATCATGAAAGTTTTGAGATCATCTTCATAAAAATGAACAAAAGAACTCTTTATCCTGTTACTGTGAGATATATAGTTACCTGCCACAGAGGCAGGATGGTGGGTTCGAGGGAAACTGGGGACATTGATGGAGGATAGTGGGTACTGGTGAATGGTTCATGTTGAAATAATATACCCCTGAAACTCTATCATAATATCTTTGTACCTTTGTAATTCATGGTGATTCAATTAAAAAAACACTTCCCACCACAATTGTTGTCAAATCATTAATATTTGGATGCTAATTATGGTATGTATAGTCTGGTCAATTTTAATCTACATAATCATTCTAATTTATATTTTCTTCTGATTATTATACATGGAGAATAAGTCAAAATAAATGAAACCTTTGGAATCTACTTATAGCTCCCCATAATAAAATGTTGTGTGGTGTTTTCATGGTTCTTCCCTTCCAAATCCTACTTTTTAGTTGTTGGCTCCGGTGCTTTTGATTTATACAGACACCTTGCCTGTATACCACCAGTGTGTCCACAGCCTCTGACCTTTGCTCTTGTACCTTCAGAGTGGGTCTTCTTAATTCCCTCCTCCATTTCTCTTTCCTTGGTGTTTTCATTTCTGTAATCTAGGGGCAAGGGCTTTCCCAATCTAGCCTCTCATTGTCTTGTTATTCTACATACCACAGATAAATGAGAACATTTGGTATTGGTCATTCTCCTCTGTCTTACATCCCCTAGCATGGTATCTTCCAGTAAAGGTAAATTGCATAATTTCATTATTCCTGTTTTTTTTTTAACTGAATCACCATGAGATACGGTTACAGACTTACAAACTTTCATGTTTACATTTCAGTCAGACACTGATCGAGCACCCATTTCCCTCCACCAGTGCCCATTCTCCACCACCAATGTTCCCAGTATCCCTCCTGCCACCCCCATCCCATCCCCACCCCCCTGCCTCTGTGGAGGTACACTTCCTTACTCTCTCTCTCTCTCTTTTTGGGTATCATGGTCCCTGTGGTTTTATACCACACTTTATTATCCTCTTATGTGTCATTGGACATTTGGATTTTTCAAAATCCTGGCTATTGTACTAAGCATAGTAGTGAACATAGGTGTGTGTGTGTGTGTGTGTGTGTATGATGTATGTATATTTCTTATATATAAGTATATATATTATAGATATGTATGTATACATATACATTATATATGTGTACATATATATGTACAGTATTTTGAATTCTCTCTCTATATATATACATATATACATATATATACGCTTTTATGTTTTGTGGGTAGATACCAAGGTGTGGAATTACTAGGTCATATCACCTTTTCAACTAATATAGTTGGGAAAACAGGATACCTGCATGGAAAAAAAAGAAAATGTTTATATATATCTCATACCTTATATGAAAGTCACTTTTTTTGGTTTGTTCATTTTGGGCCCATACCCAGTGATGCTCAGGTTTTACTCCTTGCTTTGAACTCAGGAATTACTCCTGGTCATGTACTCGAGTTTGCAACATGCAAGACAAGTGCTCTACCTGCTGTACTATGGCTCTACTATGCCCCCCCGCCCCCCCAAAAAGTCGTTAAAGTGGATCAAAGATCTTGGGTTTATTCTATAAACCAGAATTCATAGAATAAATACATTAAGGAGAACATAGGCAGACTGCCTCATGGTTTGGACCAAAAAGTGATATGATATGATAAAAACAGTGATATGATTCCTTTGGAAAACAACAACAAAAGCAAACAAAAACAGATGGGACTACATCAAATTAAAAGGCTTCTAAATGACAAAAGAAATACAGGCTAAAGTTAAAGGACATTCTACAAATTGGATAAACTATTTGCACACACTTCAACAGATCGAAGGTTAATATCCAAGATATATAAAGCACTGACAAAGAGCAAGAAAAATACATTACCATCATCAAAAAATGAACAGACACTTCTCTGAAGAAGACAGATTGATGGCCAATAGGTAAATTAAAAAATGCACCATCACTTATTACCAGGAAAATCCTAATCAAGATGAAAATGAGACACCACCCCACCCAGTTATTACTGACCAGAAATAACTAGTGTTGATAGTGATGTGGTGAAAAAGGAATTCTCATCCACTGCTGGTGGGCATGTTGTCAGGCTCAGCCTCTATGGAAAACAGTATGGTGATTTCTCAACAAAGTCAGAACACAGTAGCCATATGGCCGGTAACAATTTTTACATATATTTTTACATGCTTAAATGCATTGAAGTAGGATTTTTCCCCTCCAATTTTATTTAGGCACCATGATTTACAATACTGTTGAGAAATGCATACCACTAGCATGTTAGCATCTCTCCACCAATAAATTAGGATTTTCTCCCCATTAACCCCCTTGACAAACTTCTAAAATTTTATGAGTCTGAGTTATATGTTTGCAGTAATGTTAACACCAAGACCCTTGAGCTATATCGTTGTGTTCATCTAGTACCTTTCATCATTCCTGCTACCCACTCCTCTACTTTTAATTGTCACTTTCAAATTGTCACCAGAACCAAGGGATTGCCATTATTTGATATTTCTTATTCCCTTGTCTTATTGTTGTTCTTGTTTTAATATACAACACACAAGTGACGTTATATAGTATTTGTCCAGCTCACTTTGACTTATTAGAATGCAATTTCTTAATCAAGGCAGGAGCTATAGATAGAACAGTGGGTAAGATGCTCTCCCTGCATGAGACTTTAACTGACTTTGATCCCTGGCACATCTGGTCCCCTGAGTCTCTGTGATTTATGAGCACAGAGTCAGGAGTAAACATTGAGACTCACTGGGTGTGCTCCCACCCTCAAAACAAATGAAAAAAATGATTTTTTAATCATTAAAAAATAGTTTAAGTTAAGAATTCTGAATATTAGGCCAGACAGATAGTGTAGTGTGTAAAGTGCTTGCCTGGCATACAGTTAACACATGCTTGATCCTTGGCAGCCTAGATCTTCTTGTGGATTCCACAAGGAATTATCTCTAAGCACAGAGAACGGAGTAAGCCCTGAACACAGCTGGCTGTGGCCCAACCAACTTTGCTTCCCCCTATAAAAGGGTTTTGAATATTGTATCTTCTATGAAAAGAGGGAAGGTGCAGAATATTTATTTTAGACAGTTTAATACTAGTAAACTAGAATGGATTGTAATAAATTCTTTTAAATATCCTTCCACTT
Organism: Sorex fumeus; assembly: GCF_029834395.1. NCBI lineage: Eukaryota > Metazoa > Chordata > Mammalia > Eulipotyphla > Soricidae > Sorex > Sorex fumeus. The sequence continues at coordinate 10,607,978 of NW_026606075.1, read as the reverse complement.
GTAGTAATAGGATGTCATTAGATAAACTTAGAAAATTTATTTTATTTTGATAATTGACTGGCTTCTGCATCAACCACAGGTATATTAGAGAAAACAGGGTTCAAATGACTTTACTATAATAAGCTTTTCAATTAATTCTTCTCATACTGTTCTAGTGACTTCTGAATTTCTTTCATTATATAAAACACATCTAGTATGAGACATTACCAAATTTTATATAATTTATATACTATAATCTTATGTGCTAGCATGTTAAATACTTGACACTTGACATAGTCAAATGTGTTGCAATTTAGAACAATAACCTCAACTAATGCTGCTTTAAATGAGCCATATTTATCAAGAATATATATATGTAAATATATATATATATCTTTTTAGTCCACCCATCATTCTAGAATTGGTGAAAAGGACAGAAATCAAACTGAAAACTCTGCTCCCTTGCTAGAAATGGCAGTAAAGTCATATTTTTTTCTCTCATCTGCAAATAAATTTTCTTTCTTTGCCTGATATTTAAAAAGTATTATAAGAAGTAAATATTAAAGAAGGATTATCCATAACATATGTTAAATCATGTATTACTTATAATTTACATTTGCATTATGGGGCTACTGAATTTCTTCTGTGCTCCATTTCATAGAAAAGAAGATACTGATGATATCTCCTTTAAAAGACTTGCTAATACGAGAAGCAGATCATTTAAAACAGACTTTATATCTTTGTATGATGTTAGAAATGAAGACATTACCTCAAAATGTAGGTAATTATTGCCTCCTCTTTTATCAGTGCTATTTTCTGAGGTATTATCATAAGAGAGCACTTTACTATTAAGTAGGTCCTTCCAGTGGCAATAAATCAGTCCAACTGAGTCATCATTGTCTAAGGCATCTGAACTGCTGCAATGTTGTGGATCCTACAGAGAGTGTGAAATCACTTGACCCTTGGCATTAACCTTTGCTGAATGAATAGACACTGCTTTCCACATCGAAGAACAAAGCAGAAGACTATTGATTAAACACCACATTCACTTGATATTAAATACTGGCTGAACTCACTTCTTGCTTTTAGTTCCAGAGGGAAAAACCCAGAGAGTTGCTGAGTCTCAAGGGAATGGATGTTTGTAGTTCAGAGCAATGTTTTTTCTTTAAAGTACTTTCCCTCCTCCTTTGATCAATAACTAGTAGCCATGATCAGCTATGAGAATGTATTGTCAATTCTGACCTATGTATTTTATCACTTAAGGTGAGAGGTCACCATGCTCTGATTTATATTTTAATTCTTGGCATGAATAGTTTCCTGACTTTGAAAAAATCTGCTTGAAAAGTCATATATTAATTTTATTTCTTATCTATAAATCATTGTCTTGGCAATTGATCTATATGCATTAATAAAATACATGATTTTTCTAAAATTCTTTGTTAATTACTTTTGGGGGACAGATGTTGAATGTAGAGATTTTTAGAAGTCAGCATTATTGGAAGAAATTATAATAAAAGGAAAACAAAATGCATTACTTATGTTACTTTGAAATAAATTTCTCAGGTTAGAGGAAAACTAAAGCTTGGAAAAGAGTTTAGCTTCCATATGAGCTTAAAGATATTAAGTCTTAACTAATTATCCTCTGATCCATTGCATGAACCTATACTATTCACAACAGTTTGATGTGTTACAGATATTTTACACCACAAGCAGAACATTGATTACTGATAATTCAATACATTTAACTAGAGCAAAATTTAAAAATATAGTCACAACTTAGACATCATTTTAATTTAATTTTGTTTCTTTAATTACTCTGATTTTGGTTTGGGGGCCATATCTGACTGTGATAACTCCTGGCTTAGTACTTGGGGAACACTCCTGCTGGGACTTGAGTGGGATGAGAGAAATCAAGCCTGGGTTGGCTCCATGCAGTGCGAGTAACTTACCTGCTGTACTATCTCTCCGGCCCCACCATTTTTATTTTTAATTTAGCAATTGCTGTGTGCCTATTTGACTGGAATTTAATGTAAGAAACCACAAAACTGGTAATAAGTTTTTGCATTCTGGTTCTATGGCTTTGCATTAGTAAAACTATAACTGTTTTTGTTGCTAATGTTTTAACTGACTGGGGTTCAGGACCAGGAACTCTATATTAGGTAGATGTGAATCTGCCATAGCTGAGCAAAGACCTTTCCTTATATGAATAATAGAAAATGTTTCATCTAAGGACATAATGGTATAATTTAATACATGCATAGTCTCACACAGTTTGCTCAGGTTTTGGAAAGGAGTATTCCAAGTCTCAGGGAAGTTGATTAAATAAAAATAAACCACGCTGCTAAACTCACTGATCAGTTCTGATCTTCCTGTAGGACATAATCAAATCTTTCTTTGAAAATTTTCTTTGAAAGCTACCAAAGCTTAGGAAAATATGGAAAACATTATGTTTAAACACCTTTTGTTTATATATCATATATACCTTCGTTTTTTTTCTCAGGAAATTTGTGTAGAAGTCATTTTTATTTTGCTATAATCCTGAGTATTCTATATGTCAAAAACAGTAACAACAGTTCTCACACTGGAGATGTTACTGGTGCCCGCTTGAGCAAATTGATGAACAGGAGGACAGTCCTACAGTGACACAGATAATCCTGAGTACATTCATGTCACAGGTACAAAAAAACAACTTGGAACTTACGTTGGCAAATGGGCATATGTATCTGCAGGTTATTTGAATGACAGAGCACAATTCCAACATTTTCTGCATGCCATATAAAATAAAGCTGATAGTTTTTCATAAGTACTTTTTATTCTAGTGAAGAAAACTTTTTGATGTTGTAGACATAAAAAACTGGGTAAAGAAGTGGTTAGTTCAAGATTACAAAGCAGACCTGTGATGCAACTTTGATAAGAATCCGTATAGCACATTCCACAAGACTCACAATCTCTTTCTTAAGTCTATATGTAACTTCTAAATATTTTTAATTTAAAAACATTTTCTGTTTACTTTTATTGTTAAGTAATAGTTTACAAGATTATTTATGGTTCTGAACACAGGGATCAGTTCCGGTGGGGCTCTGGAGACCTTTTGTGGTACAGAAATTGAACCCTAATATGCCCTGCACAAGGAAGGATTGAACCCTAACATACTCTCTGCAAGGTAGAGCCTTACAACTCTGCTGTCTCTCTGATTCCCATGACAACTTCACACTTGTTCTAAATATTTGTTATACCACAGCACACCTAAGTATCAATGTCCCCCCAATACAGTATTTTGGACCTCTTCCCTCTTAATTCTTCCTCCCATTTTCTGATAACCTCAGTTCTGCAGTCACAATATAACAGCTGGTTTTTACTACATTCTCTTCCTTTATTTCTCTATATCCCACATAGGAGTAAAATCGTTTCATGTGTCTTTCCATTCTGACTTTGCTTGAGATGACTCCTTCAGTTTCATTCATCTTAGGGAAAAAGAGGAGATTCTTTTTTTCTTATAGCTGAGTAGCATTCTATTGTGTGCCTTCTTTACTCAGAGATACAATAAATAATATATCAATGAAAATTATTTTAATGGAAATACTGAAATTCCACATTTAGATTGAAGGAGGGATATAAGAGAAAGTAGAAAAGAAAATAAAAAGAGCCAAACCCTTAGCTCTACAAATTTCAGAGATAAGAAAAACCTTTACTTGAGACAGATGCAGATTAGTGTTTATGCTAACAAGGATAAAGAGTTTATTATTGTTTTAATACTGAAAGGTAAATTGGTCTCCATTCAGCTGCTATTTTAACCCCCTGTTTTGAAGACAATCCAGCCATTTTAGAACAAACCAAAAGGAGGAAAGGTAAAAACAGAACTTTCTATTTAGAAGAGAGGTCCAGAATGATTACCCATTGGACATTATTGTATTGCCTCTTGATTAAAAATAAGACTTTGTGAGGTTTTCTTGGCAAACTGAAATAGTGAAAGTGCTGAAAGTTCTATTATGTTTAGAATATTCAAAATCGACTTTAGGAGGCGGGGAATTCATTGGTGTGTTTCCCATTTGTCTTAAGCTACCAGAATTTTTAAGATTTTCTATAACAGCATTTTAAAAGGGCAGTTCCCAAACTTTCCATAGCTTTCCAGACTGTTAGGTACCTTTTTGGTGAGGTCTTTTGTTTTCTTGAATTAACACAGGACTGAAATTGACTACACATTGTTAAATCTTTGTTTGAGACATAGTAAAAGTCCTTGTAGTTTATCTGACACAGTACAGTTTATCTTTTTCCATTTGTCATTCCTCATAAAAGATATCGAACAGAATTTTTGTGACTTTGACCAGCACAAAACCTTAGCTGACAAACTCAAGGCTGAAAATGCAGACAGCGGAAATGGGAACACTTCAACCCTGCCCCTCTGGCAAGAATGGCTTCCCTTTAGACAATCTGGTCAGGTTCTTTATAGACCCAAAGGGAGGTATATGTGCTGGGCATTGCATTTATGTTTCTCCTGACCTACCTGCTCCTTAGAGCTACATTCTAAGACTGCTGCTGTGTAAAACCTTTCAGAACGATGCATCATTGATCTAGCCATAATCACACCGATCTGTTGGCTTTTCACTAAACTTTACTTAAGTGAAAACTAACCGTCTCTTTCCTGCTTGGGGTTATGATTGACGGTATGTATTTTGAATGGTGTAAAGATATTGGCCGAGTGACTAGAGCTCAGCTTTTTAAAATGCCATTAAAAGAAGATAAGAAAAATGTCTCCCCTTAACCACTAGGAGAAAGATAAAAGAAAATGATGTTCACACTGTGTTGGCAATGTTGATCCTTTGGAATCTTCTTGGGGAACATTACAACAGTTTTAAAATGAATGTTCTCTTTCTCTGTTCCAAACTTTATCTTTCCCAAATGATGCTTATTGAAACAAAAATTTTACAAGGGTAAGTTTTAATTCATTGAGGAAAATTTTAAATTATGTTATATTTATTTGAGAGTTCCTTAACTGTTTTGATTTCCTGATTAACCAACATGCAAATTCCCACCTGAGACAGAGAACGAGAATAGATGAATAAGAAAAATAGAAAACAAGGGGTAACGAGAATATGGAAAACTGAGTAAGGTTAAGATTGCCAGAAGATATGGTCAGGATGTCTAGCACAGAAGATTACAAGTTTATCTCTCATGATCCCCTCCCAAATCACTTAGCATCTGTAGGGCTTATATACAAATGTAGAAGCTTCACACACGCTTTAAGTAACAAGTCAGAAATGCATGACAACTAATCTGTGTTAACTATCTTTTATGTAGGCAGTAATGATTTCAAATGCCACATTTTCCTATATGTATAGCATAATTTTATGACACAAATTTAAGTGGCTAAAGCAGTTATGATCTTCAGTCATTTCTCCCAGGATACTACATATATGTATATAATACTTCTATAGCCAATAAAAACATGTTAATTATGGATAATGGGAATGGATTCTTATCATCCAGTTGCTCAGCACTCTTCCACCTTCCAAAATAAAATTTGTAAATATGACAGTGAATACAGAGCTAATAAAAGGGGACATGTGTGCTAACCCAAATTATTAGTGCACCCATCTAGCCAGCAACACTAATGTTTTTTCCATTTTCCATGGAATATCTTTTATGCGGAAACACACATGCATGCATGCATGTTTATGTGCACACACATATACATAAGAATAACCATGATCATTGGTTAACATTTATAGTCTTGGCTTCTTTCCACATGTTATCCTAGCTCTAAATTGGTAACAAAAACTAGAGTAGTTAAAACATGTTAAAAAAAAGTGTTAAAACCTGTTTTAAAATGACTTGGTTTTATTTACATTGTTCTCTAGATCTTTTATAATTTTTGTTTTATTATAAAAAATCACTATAAAATGGTGTCTGAGTATAAAAGTACTCTACTGTGCAAGTATAAGCAGATGAGTCTTTACTATTGTCTCCATATGAATTTAATAAATATGCTAAAGAAGATGCAGGAATCAAAACAATGACTCCAATCCCTTGACTCAAAGGATTTTTTTTTAGCAATAAATAAGTCTTTTAATTTGTTGAAATTGAATATATGAAATAATCAGTGTGGATTTTGTTAAGGGAAATGTTTAATCCCATAATTCAAGAAAGCATATCTGACATCATAAAAAATTAACATCTTATTTAAAGGTCTTTATTAAAAAAAAGAACTTGATGATTATTTATAGTTATGCACTTATTTTTTTCCCATTTTTCTAGTGTTCCAGATACAGAATTTAATGTTGATACTATTAATTCTTTGGCTTGGTAAAAGGTTCGTTTTATGACTTCTAGAATGGCTATGATTCTCAAATCAGGTTACCAGATATTACTAAATTAGGCAATAACATGATCTATTTAGCATTAATGTGAAGTAATGCCCTTCTTAATTTATAGTATCTATTTGAGATGGTGCTTCTGGGACATATTACTGTCATGAGTATAAGAGATAAGGAATATGAAGCAATTTGTCTCAAGGAAACTTCTACATGATCCTCCATGCAAAGAAAGCTGATGCTTAGCAGTGTGTTATGAAAACTTTAAGTAGTGAGAGACAGATCTAGACATATGTTTGGATACTGCATGTATTGGGGAAAAATGACATTGACTAAACACATATTAGCTCACTATATACAACATATAAAATTTATGTTAAAAATGTAGCACTGTAGCACTGTCCTCCCATTGTTCATTGATTTGCTTGTGTGGGCCCAGTAGCGTCTCCATTGTGAGACTTGTTACTGAGTTTGGCATATCGAATACATCATGGGTAGCTTGCCAGGCTTTGCCATGCTGGTAAGATATTTTCGGTAGCTTGCTGGGCTCTCCGAGAGGGGCAGAGGAATCGAACCCGAGTTGGCCACATGCAAGGCAAATGACCTACCCGCTGTACTATCGCTCCAGCCTGTTAAAAATGTAAGTGGTTTTAATGGGAATTAACAAAAACTATGTAGTTTTAGAAGCAGTTGCATTTATGAACCTTATTAGTTGCTGTACAAGCTGATGATTAATACCAACGGTTCCTTGTGAATTATTATTGATGCAAAATATCAATTTGATAGTGATTATAACTTGGCAGAAGGAGCAGTGGATCTGGTTGTCCCAGGTCAGTGTGTCTTGTTGGAAAAAGCACTGGAGACTCTCCTGCATTGTGCACTCAGACTCAGATGGAATGGGGAGGGAGAGGACAGTGAAGACTTCATTCCTGTAGCTTCAGTTCTCACACTTCAGGCAGGTGACGCTGTTGCTGAGCTGCCCCTCAAACAAGAAGCACGATGGAGGACTCGCTGGCCAGCATCTTTCTGCAGCACCTTGGAAAAGAGCTTTTTTCATGCCGTCTCCACTGATACTTTTTCAGCGCGTCATGGAGTTCATTCAGGACATAAATCAAGAACTCCTGCACATCCTGCTGCGTCTTTTTCATAAACTCCGGGTAGAAGCTGCCCAGGGCTGATCGGAAGACTTCGTGTGAGACTCATTCGGAGTCTTTCAGCCACATGTCTGTCATCACGTAGACAAAGGCAGTGGCAGTCCTTCTGGAGTGCGGTGATGTACTTCGGGACAGGAAGCATTCCACCAGCTGTGAAATACTGCACAGGCTCTTCAGGATGGCGTTCATGTTCCATGTGTTGCCCAGTTTGCGTAGGCCCATCTCCCCCTGGGAAAGCTTCTGGTGGTCTTCTGCCTCAACTGTGGGCAGAGAGTTGCTTGTGGTCTGCGCATTCCCTGCTTGAAATCGCCTAGTTGTTACTCAGATGCCCTGCAAAGAGCAGAGCAATGGCTAGAGTCAATTTTGAGAAAGGCAATCCCAGCAGCAGGGCAGACCTCCACTACCTTCGCTACCCAGCCACCACCACGCTCCAGGACGCTTGCCAGACACTCGGCTGATAGAGTCACGCACAAGCGAAGCCCCATAGAACCAGGGAAGTGGAACTCTATGACCTTGAACTCCAGGCTCGATGGACTCAGGAACAGAGATCCTCTGCCTGCTCCCAGCAGCCTGGCAGACCTCCACTACCTCCACTACCCAGACTCCGCCATGCTCCAGGATGCTTTCTGGATGGTGCAGCAGCAAAGCGGTCATGCAACTCATCATCCAACACTTAATGCAAGATTACTGCACCATATTTGATGAGGTTCAAATATGGTTTGAACCATGGGAACACATACAAGGACGATTAGAGGCCACCAAAAAAAGTCTCTATCCCTCTCAGAGAGCCTGGCAAGCTACTGAGAGTGTCCCACCTGCACTGCAAAGCCTGGCAAGCTATCCATGGTGTATTCAATATGCCAAACCCAGTAAATACAATGAATCTCATTACCCTGACCCTGAAAGAGCCACCAATACAGCAGTGTTAAGAAGGATGAGGATGGAGAGGCTGATAAAATCTCAGGGCCGAACTAGACTGCCAAAACAAAGGACAAAAATGACTGTCTGTACTTTCAATGCACGTACACACAGGCATCGTATACATCCATCGAGCACCTGATGGTGCAAGCACAAAAGATCAAGTATGACATCATTGGCCTGACCTAGAGGAGAAGGCATCAATCACATCACGCGGTTTTTGACACTGGGGAAGAACTGTTCCTTGGAACATACGATAAAACTGGCATTGGTGGTGTTGGTGTCCTTGTCCACACGAAGTTGGCCATAAAAATTGATTGATTCGAATGTCTAACAACCCCAATCGGATGATTACACTTGAATAGATGTGGCTCACTGTGGCAGTTTCTATCTTCTTTGTCTATGCACAAACATCCAATTAAGATGAAGAAGAAATTGAGAAGTTGTACATGGAACTGGAGAAGTTCTATAAAGAAGACCACACCTTCTACAAGATCATTGTAGGTGATTTTAATGCCAAGATAGAGCCGAGATCAGCCAAAGAACTCCACATCAGGACCCCTGGCCTAGAATGAAATGAACAGGGTGAGAGACTGTCTGAGTTCATCATGTCGACCAAGACCATCCATGGTAACTCACAATTCCAGAAGGCCGAATCTAAACATTGGACATGGGAGTCTCCCTGTGGATGGTTCGAGAACAAAATTGGCCACATCATATTCAATCGACTGTCTTGCTTCACTGATGTTGCTGTTGTCCCAAAAATCCAAATGGGATTGGACCACTGTCTTCTTCGTGCAAAGTTCTACTTCACAGAGTGGGGAGAAAGAGCTGCAAAGTTTAAGAAGAGAACTCCCAGAACGACCACCAACTGGGAGCTCTTTGGCACTATTGCGGCAACATGGGAAGATGGCATCATTGACAACATTGACAAGGAATATGATCGACTTGGTCAGCACCTCCATGATTGTGCGAAGAACGCCGAGAGAGAGATAGCCACAAAGAGACTCCTGTCTTCAAAAGTTCTTGAGCTCATTCACCAACGTGTCTTGGTACAATCCTCAGGCAACCGCAAACAAACGTAGGAGCTTGCAAAGAGTGCAGAGAAGCAATAAAGGAAGACCTTAAAGAGAGAAAAGCAGCAAAGCTGGCAGAAGTGGCAGAAGTTGGGAAAAGCATTCACAACACTCACCTGTCCTTCGCCAACTACAAGACCAAGATGACCACCCTCTGACGTCCTGATGGATCTATCACATCTTCCAGAAGGGCAATAGAGAAAATTATTCATGAATTCTACTCTGATCTCTTCAATAGCCATGTCCACCTGCTCACATACCAAATTCCGCAGAATGTATGTCATTCCCAACGTTCTCCCTTCTGAAATCTGACACGCCATTTCATTGGTAGAGAAGTGATCAGCACCTGGCCCAGACAAGGTCAGACCCAAAGACCTGAAGAACATGCCATCAGTACTCATCAATACACTGGCTCGGCTCTTCACACGCTACCTGTCTGAATGCAAATTTCCATCCCAATGGAAAACCAGCAGGACTGTACTACTGTACAGGAAGGGAGACATCCACGACATTGGCAACTATCACCCGATCTGCCTGTTGTCTGTCGTCTACAAGCTGTTCACTCGAGTCATCTTGAATAGGATTGGTAGAACACTAGATGAAGGACAACCATGCAAGCAAGTCAGTTTCCAAAAAGGATTCAGCAAAATCAACCACATCCACACGATAACCAAGCTCATTGAGGTTTCTCGGGAGTTCAAGAAGTCGCTCTGTCTAATGTTTATTGATTTAAATGTCTTTGATTCTTTTGAGAATAAAGTGTTCATCAAGTCCCTAGCCATACAGGACATTCAAACTTAATACATCAGGATCCTCTGTGAGCTGTATTGCGGATTCACTACCAGGATCTCACCATTCTATAGGGAGGTGATCATTGACGTCAAGAGAGGGTTTCGGCAGGGTGATACCATTTTACCGAAACTCTTCAATGCCACCCTCGAGAACGTCATGCGACAACTGGAATGGGAAGGCATGGGAGTGAAGATAGACAGTCAGTATCTACACCACCTCTGCTTTGCTGATGATATCATTCTAATAACACCAAACATCAAACAAGCTGCACAAATACTGGCAGACTTCGATCGTGAGTGTGGAAAGGTCCAACTACAGCTGAATCTCACAAAGACAATGTTTATAAGAAACAGTCTCGTTCCTGCCATTCCATTCGCTCTCAATGGAATGAACATCTCTGAATACAACAGTTATGTGTACCTACGTCGAGAATTCAACATGACAAATGACTTGGCACCTGAGTTGCGCAGGAGGAAGGGAGTGGCTTGGAACGCCTTCAAGAGCGTCAAAGAAATAGCTAAGAGGACGAAGAAACTCTGGCTCCGGGCACATCTCTTCGATTCCACTATTCTTCCTGCATTAACATATGCCTCAGAGACCTGGGCCCTACGAAAACAGGATGAGAACGTTATTCAGGTCTCCCAAAGAAGAATTGAAAGAGCTATGCTTGGAGTATCACACTTCACTCAAAAGAGAGAAAGAATCTGGAGTTCTGACCTCTGTCAATGATCAAGAATCAGGGATGCTGTCTCATTTGCCAAGGCATCGAAAATCAGATGGGCTGGACGCGTAATAAGATTTGGAGATGACCGCTGGACTAGAGCCATTACCAACTGGATTCCACGGAACATCAAAAGATCGTGTATCTGCCCAACTATGAGATGGTCAGACTTCTTCATCAATACCCAGAACGATCAGTTTGAGGCTGTTTGTGTTTCTAGAATGAGCAGATGCCATTGGGGTACACTAGCTCGCGTCAGGGATGAATGGAGACTTTATGGGCACCCGCTTGATCAAATTGACAACTAACGGGATGTGAAGTGATCAAGTGATCAAGCTATAACTTGGCAAGAGGGCCCAATATATGATTGCATATTAGCTAATGTTTGGTTCATAGGATAAGAGTGTGACAATTTATTTTTGGAATTGTGATTAATGACTTATTTTTGACATGAGCATATATTTGGTATTTATTTATTTATTTATTTGCTTTTTGGATCACACCTGGCGATGCTCAGGGGTTACGCCTAGCTTTGTATTCAGGAATCACACCTGGTGGTGCTCGGGGGACCATATGGGATGCTGGGAATCGAACCCGGGTTGACCGCGTGCAAGACAAATGCCCTAACCGCAGTGCTATTGCTCCAGCCCCTGAGCATATATTTTTTAAATAGAATTACAGACACAAAGTCATTCATTGTTGTTTCAAATAGACAATGTTCCAACACCAATCTCTTAACCACTGTCCACATTCCTCAACCAATATTCCCAGATCTTTGCTGCCCCTTCCCCATCCTGTGCCAATGGGAATCACTTCTCTCCTCCATCATTGTTCTAGTGTTCTCTTCCCAATCTTCTAGCCCCACTTAACTGGCAAGCTTCCTACTAAAGACTAGTTCTTTTACCCTTCATTTTTATTGCGTTTGGACCTTTATGTTACCCACCTATGACGTTACCTTATATCCTACATATAAGAGAGATTATTCTGTGTCTTTCTCTTTATGACTGACTGCATTCAATGTGATAGTCTCCAGATTCATCTACATAGCCACAAATTGCACGATTTAATCTTTTTTATGGCTGACTAATATTCCATTGTGTATGTGTAGCATAATTTCTTTATTCAGTCATCTTTTCTTGAGCATTTGGGTTGTTTTCAGATTTTGACTATTGCAAATAGTATTGCAGTGAACTAGGAGTGCAGATGTCTTTTCTATATTGTGCTTTTAGGTTTGTGAAATATATTCCAAGGAGTGGAATTCCTGGGTGATATGGGAGCTCAATTCCTAGTTTTTTGATGATTGATTGTACTGTCTTCCAAAAATGGCTGGACCTGTCCATGACATTTCCACCAGCATGAATGAAGGTTTCTTCTTTGCCACATCCTCGCCAATACTGATTGTTGTTCTTTTTGATGAGTGCTAGTCTTTCTGGTGAGAGGTGATATCTCATTGTTTTGATTTGCCTTTCTCTGATTGACTACCGATACAGAGCATTTTTTTTCATATGACTTTTGGCTATTTGTATTTCTCCTTTGAGGACATTTTTCTTCATCTCTTCCCATTTTCTGATAGGATTGGATTTTTTTTGTACAATAAAGTATTAATATGAACCAGTGATTAATGACCTTCTTTATTTCAGAATGCTTCTCCCCACTCCTCTTTTGCAAGTGGCAATTGTCAGTAGGAACAGTTTTTATTTGCAGAAAGGAATATAAAGGAAATGGAACTAGAGAGAAACATGTATCTAATCAGTTAATTTTTCTAGGACAAAAAATTAGAGAATAAATCAAGATGTTTGTATTAAATATGGTGTATTTAATATGTTGTACACCTTAAACTTATATAAATCAGAGTCACTTTTATTAAAAAATTCTTTGCACCTGTCGGCTTTGAGACATTTTCTTACTAGAGAGTAGAAAAATAAATAATTATCACAATTTTGATTTGCTCGAGCTCGAGCAATTTTGATAATGTACTTTTATGTAAGAATATTTATCAAAGAATGCTATTATTGATTTTAAGTTATTTTGGTTTTATTTAAATATGAAAAGAGTTTTCATTATTAAAGTTATGCTAGTAATGTTGAGTTTGACAACATACACTTTATTTTTTAAAATTATTATTTTTTAATTTTTTATTAGTGAATCACCGTGAGGTACAGTTACAAAATTACGAACTTTTGTGACAACATATATTTTTAAAATGATAGAAAAACTGACTGATCTAGTCAATGACATTATTTTCATAACAATATAATTGCCTAGAATTTTAAATTCCTTTTAATATTCTTTAAATAAAATTTTATGTAAATAGGTATATCATATTAAATTTATTGAAATATACTTTTTATAATTATAAAATATGAATATTTATCCTTGCAATTAAATACACTTTTTAAAAATTAAAAAAATGTGGACCACATCTGGTGGTGCTCAGGGCTCTTGGCTCTGTACTAGGAATCACTCCTGGTGCTATTCCGGGGACCCTAAGGGGTTCCAGGGATCAAAACTGAGATGTTCACATGCAAGGTAAGCATTGTGCCTGCTGTATTATCTTGCCAACCTTTATACAATTATTTCTAAGTAATTGCAAATATTATCACTTAAAAAGCAATGTATCACAATGACGACCCACTATTTTATTTAAAAGAGAATATTACAATGAGTTAATTTAGAAAGGGGCTTTTTATTACACACTGATTTGGTATATATAGATACATAGATATATAAAAGTGCTCTAATATACAAAAAGTCTTGTTCCTTTGAAACATATATAACAATAAACAAGATTTCTAAGTAAAATATACTTTAAGTGGGCAGAGGGGATATTCAGGATCGGCAGTTTAGATGTAGTGGCCAATAAGGGCCATATGAGATGGTGAGAAAATGAGAATTTTTGAATCTTTTTAGAAGTGCAAATCAGTATTTTAAAAAAGGTATTTGTTTTAATATTATACAAATTAATGTAAATGATTGTTGATTAGTTGTGATTAAGTAACTGGAGATTAGTTGTGTTTAAATATCTTGTTAATAAGTTCAATTTTAATAATTGTTAAAAGTATTTGTGGCAGTATTAGACGACATCGTTTTATTAACTTATGATAATGGAGACAGAATTTATAAGTGTTTTAATAGAGTATAAGCATTTTATAAATTATATAGTTATTAGTGTTTAAGGAAAAATAGTATCTTTATTATTAAATTGCTAGCTGCTAGGATATTAGGATATAAGCCTGAATTCCAGGCCATAGTTTTATTTTCTAATTAAAGAAATAGATAATTATGGAAGATAAGAGAAATCCCCAAAGGACATAACCTCTAAGTCACTTGTCATATCCAACTCTAAGATCACCATTTTCTTTAATAGTTTCTGAGGTTTCTCATGACTAGAGTCCCTCAAACCAAAACTCACCTGAAACCTACATGACCAATATATACATAGGTGAAGAAAAGTAGATGTGCAATTTTATTACAAATGTTGTATGTGAAACCTCGTGGTATATGTGTTGCACAAAATTTAATATACATCTTATGAGTAATTGTTTAGCATTTGAAGCTCTTTAGTTGGCAGCACATCCACTAGAATTCACGCCCACTATGGCAATGATAAGCTCTTCAATTATCTTTATCTCACCACCAACAAAGAACTTATTAATTAAGATAATCGACTTTAGAAATGATTACTCATTCGTGAAATAAGTGATGTTAAAGATATGTGAACTGTGTAGAAATGTTATACACTTACCTTTGCCCTTGCAGGAAAAGAGTCCAAGAAACGGATGCTTTGAATAGCCTTTCCTTTCCGTTTGTTTCCAAATCCCTTCTAAATGCTCTTCTAGGTTTGGGACTTTGTATACAGAGGGACTCTGACATGATCCAACTCTAAAGATGGTTGAATTCAACTCGGAGAATATTTGTTTCTGATAATCCTCTCAGACATGGTGCAGTTAGAATACCTAAAAGAAATGGAATGTGATAGTTTGTTGTAACCATGGAAAAGGTTGTATATTAGTACATAATTATTATATTGTGTGACAGAATTTGAACTCAGTCTTGTATGATTGTGGGAGGTAAATACTGACTTCTATTCCTTACCTATTATAGGCCAAAGGTAATTACGAAAAAGAAATCTAATAATTGTGAATGACCCTACTGGTGTCGGTGAGTTCACAATTGTCACAGTTCAAAAGCCCTACTGAAGAAGCAGAGAAACACGTGCCAGTCACATGACACATAGCTGTAATCTCTTTGTCAGGACCAGTGGGATTTCTATATGAGCAGCTCTGGGTCCTGTTTTCTCTCTACTTGGAACTTCCCTGTCCCTGGTTTTCTTGGCTACACCTGAGCTGAACTGAGCCGTGGGAGTGCGCTCCACAGCAGCGTGTGTTCCTTCCTATAGCGCCGAGCTGGAGACCCAGGGACTTTTTCTGCAGAGTGCACATTTATGAGCTGTTTCCTGCCAGCATTTTTGTTTAATAATTCAGTTCCCTATAACCTCAGTAGAAATTTAATCTGTTTCTATCCACAAATAATCACAGCCAAAGATTTTTCCTGGCTGAATCTTAAGCCAAATAATTTTGACTTGGTGCTGAACACTTTGTTCTGGTGCTGACCACTTTTGTCCTTTTATTTTAGATCCACAACCTTGAAGTTATTTGAAAACCTGGATGTTCTGGTTATCCCTTGCCCTAAACTGCCTGGGTGAGTTTGCTTCCATTGTTTGGAAGAAGTTTAAAAAGTTTTCCTCCAAATGTTTCACTGAGGTAACAATTTAAAAGAGTAACTTGGCACCAAAGTACCAATATCTTTCTATCATTGTCAATAGACGATGCCCTGCCCAATGTAGCATAATTTCTGTTGTCAGCATCTGTGATGTGTTTTCTTTGGACATTGTCTATTCCTTTGCTGTATCTCTTGATATACCACATATGATTGAGATAATTCAGCATTTATCTTTCTCCTTTGATGGATAAAGTTGTTTTCTTCAATTGATTTTATGGACCCAGGTCGAACATCAACATCTTTAATTCATTTTGAGTAAACTAGTGTGTATGCTATTAGATAGTGGCACAATTTCGTTCTTGTTGCTATGTGACTAACAAGTATCCCCAACACCATTTGTTGAAGAAATTTTCCTTTACTCACTGTGTGTTCTTGATTCCAGGTATAAATTAACTATCTCTATATCAGAGAGTCTATTTCTGGGCTCTAAATTCTATATCATTGCTCTGCATATATTCTTCTGCCACAGTATTTTGATCACTATAATTTAGTTTAAAGTCAGAGAATACTGTTTGCTTTCTCATTTAGTCATAATTGCTTTTATGATTTTTAAAAAAATTACAAATTCTGAATTTTGGGGGGAGATATTTGGAGCAACACCTGGGAGAGCTCAAAGGCTATTCCTGGCTCTGTGCCCAGGACTTCACTTTGGCAGAACTTGGGGACCATACATGGTACTGGGGATTAAACAGAGATCAGCTGTGTGCAAGGCAAACTTCTTTACTTCTGTCTAGCTCTGTGGGTTATGGAGTATTTGGGATTTAGGTTCCACACAATGTTTAGTAGCGTTTGTTCTATGTACTTAAGGATGTCATTCGAATTTTGATAGGGACTTCACTGAAACTATATAGTGCTTTGGATATGGTGGTCAGTTAAACAATGTTAATACATCCAGTCCTTAAATATAGACTGTATTTTATTTCCTTGTATCTTCTATTTATTTAATAGAAGTTATAGGTGTTGGGAGGAAAGTTTGGGGGCATACCTGGAAGTGCTTCAGGCTACCCCAAAACCTGCGCTCTTGGTGATGTTCTGGGGGATCAAAACAGGATCCAAACACCCTGGTAATTCGCCAGGACAATTCTCATGTAAGGCGAGTACCTTAACCTCTATATTATCTCTGGCCCTATAATGTGATGCGTAATTTTTTTCTTACTGTGCTATCATAGTTTAAATAGTTCTGATATAATTATTTTATAGTTATAGTGCTGCTATGCCCACTACCAATATCAAAATCCTGCCACCATATTCCAGGGGTCTCTTTTCTCGCCCCCCCATTCAGCTCATAATTCTTTTGAATTTATGTTAATCTTAGATGATTCCTTACAGAAACACCCCCAGACCTATGGTCAGTAGATCTAATGTGATCAGAAGATGCTAATGAATGTTTGGGTGGGTGGGTGGCAGGGAGAGACTTGGGAATAGTGGTGGAGGGGTCATGGCATTGTGTTATGGGCATGAACAGCCTGGAATTTATACTGTTGTGGGAAATCATCCCCTTAACAAAAATCTCAGGGTTGGGATAGTCCCCCAGGAAAAAAAGTTTGGGTCGGGACTAGAGTGATAGCACAGTGGGTAGGGCGTTTGCCTTGCACGCAGTCAACATGACCGACACAGATTCGATTCCCAGCACCCCATATGGTCCCCTGAGCACCGCCAGGAGCAATTCCTGAGTGCATGAGCCAGGAGTAACCCCTGAGCATCGCCGGGTGTGACCCCAAAAAAGCAAAAAAAAAGTTTGGGTCTCTTAGGAAAAAAATGATACAGCAAATGTGTGCTCTGGAGAGAATAGAGTAGATAATAGGGTAGCAAAGGTGGGTCCAGAAAAGGATAGAATAAAACAGTTTAGGGTCTTCTGGATGTAGATGGCAACATGAACAAAAATAGAATAGAAAACCACCAGAACTTCCTACTTTAAGGTTACCTGCTGACTGGCTATGTGAATTATCTTAGGCTCTGATCTCTATGTACCCACGGAATTTTGATGTGCTACTAACTGTCCATACTGTCTCTGTCAACTTAAACAATGGCTCACATGCAGAGAGCCAGGGTTCAGGGGAGTGATTTTGTATTGAATAAATGCTCAGCTTGGGAGCTCAACTGAAGACTGCTTAGGCAACTGCGGAGTGTGGACAGTCTGATGTGTTTGTCTCCTTGTGTGTTTGTCTTGTTCTCTGTGACTGACCCACCCCTGCTGGATGGGGGTGGAAGTTGTGAATCCAATTGGCTTTATTGTGATAAATTGCCATGATTTAGCAGTAATATGGTGCTATTATAAAAATAATGTCAATAAATAATAGGATTTCTATTTTTCCTATTTGTTGATGTGGTATTTGCATTAATTGATTTGCATAATATACATTTATCCCTGGAATAAACCCCACATGATCATGGTGTATAAAGGCCCTCCCGTTGATCGTCGATTTGCTCAAGCGGGCCCAGTAACGTCTCCATTGGAGACTTTGTTGTTACTGTGTCTGGCATATCGAATACTCTCGGTAGCTTGCCGGGCTCTCTGAGAGGGGCGGAGGAATCGAACTCGGGTCGGCCATGTTGGCTGCTTGTAAGGCGAATGCCCTACCCGCTGTGCTATCGCTCCAGCCTGTCATGGTGTATAATTTTTTTTAAACAATGGTTCACATGCGGAGAGCCAGGGTTCGGGGGAGTGATTTTTTATTGAATAAATGCTCAGCTTAGGAGTTCAACTGAAGGCTGCTCAGGCAACTGCAGGGTGTGGACAGTCTGGTGTGTTTGTCTCCTTGTGTGTTTTTAAGCAGTTGTAAATGGTCTTTCAAAATTTGGCAGTCTTCAAACATTTTTGGATCTGAGCTTCGTTTAGGGGGAGACTTTTTAAAATTTAAATATTTTTATTAAGATGCCATAATTTACAAAGTAATTTGAAGTTGTTTTAGGTGTAATAAAAGAAACTTCTTATTCTACTCCCTTCAATTTTTTTTTTTTTTGCTTCTCTGTCTTTCTCTTTCCTGTATTCTGGGATTCAGGGTGATTAGGTTATCTCCTCTTTAATACCTTGAATTCCCCTATCCGACTACTCTATATACTGCAGGTGAGATTATCCTACATTTTGGTTTTAGTTTCCTTACTACTGTTAGTTCTGTTCATATTTCTTGTTTCCTCTTGAATCAATCTAGGAAGGTTGTATTATTCTAAATATTTACATATTTCTTCTAGGCTTTCTGATTTAGTGGTGTAAAAAATATCTTATGATCATAATCTCTTATAATTTTTTTATATGTCTGTAGTTTCTGATGGTTGTAATTCTCCCCTTTCATTACTAACTGATTTGTGAGGGTTTTTTCTCTCATTTTTTTTATTCATGGATCTTGTTTAGGACTTGCCAATCTTTTTTATTCTTTCTAGGAAATATCTTTTGGTTTCATTATTGATCCTCAATAAAACCTTAATGAGCCAAATTAAACAGTCTATAAAAATGGTCAAACATGATAATCATGGCCAAGAGGAATTCTTCTATGTATGCAACATGGGTTCAACATGTGCAGTGAAATAAAATTTAATATATGATATCAATAAAGTAAAATACTAATATATAATTATTTTTATAAAATCCAGGATGTATTTATTATAAAAATCAACTAAATGGGAAGAATATTATTCTACATAAATGATATATGACTAACTGATCACTCACATCACAGTTAACAGTTAGAAACTATCATCTTTTGCTTTAAAATCAGACACAAAACAAAAATATCTGCTCTCACAATTACTATCCACCTTTGTACTGGAACTCCTAGACAGAGTAACTGGATATGTAAAAGAACCAGAAGAGATCTAATTTGTAAAAGATGATGTGAAATTATTACAATTTTTAGATCATGACATACATAAAGGTAAAGGTAAAGGCCCTCCTGTTGATCATCGATTTGCTCGAGCGGGCCCAGTAACGTCTCCACTGGAGACTTTGTTGTTACTGTGTCTGGCATATCGAATACTCTCGGTAGCTTGCCGGGCTACATATAAAATATTAAATACTAAACTAAACATTACTAGAATTAATTAACTAATATAGCAAAGTGTCAGGGTTCAGAATCAATATATATGATGGAGAAATAGCTTGATATGCTGAGCCCATGCTTTGCAAGGTGGAGGACCGGGGTTGATCCCCAACGTTGCATGGTACCTGGAAAAACTGGGAGTGATTCCAAAGCACAGATAAAGGAACTGCACCTAAATACTGCTGGGTGTGCTCCCCCCCAGGAAAATAAATATAAAAATTTGGTTATATTTTCTTATAAGCAGATCCAAGAACTGCCCCTAAACACTGCTGGGTGTGCCTTCCACCAGGAAAATCAATATAAAAATTTGGTTGTATTATAAGAAACACACTAAAAAATCTAAAAACATCTTATTTATAATCATAGCTAATAGATTTTCATAGGAATAAAATTTATAAAAGAGGTGACACATTTGTACAAAGAAAAGTATAAGTCACTGTTAAAAAATGACATGAGGACCCGTGGTGATGGATGACGGGCACTGGTGGAGGGATGGGCACTTGATCATTGTATAACTGAAACCCAAGCACAAAATTTGTAAGCCTATAACTGTACCTCATGGTGTTTCACTAATAAAAAAAGAAAAAAAATTAAAAAAGAAGAAAAAAAAAGTTTATAAAAAAAAATGACATGAGATGAAAAGATAATCCATGTTCATGAATTGGATTCATTTGGAACATTGGAAGAACCATTTTAATCCCCAAGAACCAGACAGATTTCAAGCAGTACTTGTTGATAAGTTTCTTTAAGAAAATAAAACTAGGTGCCAGAGAGGTAATAAAGGAGGTAAGGCACTTGTCTTGCATGTGGCTACTTCAGCCATCTCTGATTCAAACCCTGGCACCACATATAGTGCCCCTGAAAACACAGACAGGGCTTCCTCTTCAGCACAAAGCCAGAAATGGTCCCTGAACATCACCTGGTGAGGCCCAAACACTTCTTAGTCCCAAGGAAAAGCAAAATATTTACCTGACATATCATAGTGGCTTAATAAATAGTTGTTTGAATAAACCAGAAGAGCAGTGAAAAAATATAAGTAACTACACTAAAGTTTGTATGTATCATGAAAGACTGAATCAAGTCAGTAGTCAAGATAATTCTCAGGGAAAAAAAGCAGTGCAATTATACTTGAAAAATTCAAAATATTCTACAAAGGTAGAATAATCAAACTAAAGTATTAGACTCAAAGTATACATATACTGGATATGTAAAAGAATGGAACAGAATTTAAGGTTTAGTGTTAAATTCTCACATAAATAGTAGTTAAACTACTATTGATAAAGTGTCAGTAGTATAAAATGGAGAATGAACAGTTTGTTTAATAAATCTTGGTAAAGCCACATGCAAAAGAAAGAAATTAGATTACTATTTCTATACTACACACAAACATTAGCCCATATGGTTAAAAACTTAAATATTAGATACCATAACCCATAAAATACTTGAAAAAACACAGGGAAAACATTTCTTATTATGTTCTAGCTGTAATGATGTATTTTCTTGTCAACAGGAAAACATTAGCAAACATAAATAAATGCAATTCCATCAAACAGGAAAGCTTCTGTGCAGTGAAAGAAACTATCACTAAAACAAAAAGATATCCTACTGAAAGAAAATGTTTGCATACCACTTATCAGACAAAGGGCTTACATCCAAGATGAAAAAGGATCTCTCAAAACTCAACAATAATAAAAATCAGAAATGGGGAAAAGTGCTTAGCAGACATTTCACCAAAGAACACATGAATATGACCAACAGACAAATGAAAAAATGCTCATAATTACTCTCAGGGTAATTTAAGCAGAACAATGGACCTCATTCCTGAACAAAAAATAGCTTACATTAAAAAAAAATTAACAGAAACAAGATCGGTGCTGTTATGGAGAAAAGGGACCCTTATTGTCTGAAATAGTGAATATAAATGGGCTCAGACTTCATAGAAAATCGTACATATATTTCTAAAAGTACTAAACATGGGATTACTCTCTTCAGCAATTCAAATTCTGTTATTTATACAAAGTACAAAAAAACTCTAGTTTGTAAAGACATACACACCTAGGTTATTGCAGCAATATTTCCAATAGCCCCGATATGTAAACAGCTGAAGTGCTCATTGGCATGATACTATTTATTCATTACAAAAGATCAAGTTTTGTAAAAAGACTTTGTCTTTTCCTTTGACAAAGTGTATGTGGATTTGACGGATTTGTGGAAATAAGTCAAAAGAAGAAACACAAATACAGAATGATTCCCTTCTTTGTGGACTAGAGAAACAAAAGATAGGAAGAACAAACCAAGTGGTGAGTCAAAGAACATCTTTGGACTCAGATCACAGAACTGAGGTTAGCAGTTGGGAACGGAATAGGAAAAGAAATGCGGAGAGGGACCAATAGACTATTTTACTTTTAATTAGAATTTTTTAAAAGTTTTTGGTCCATACCCAGTGATACTAAAAGATTTACCTAGTGTGCACTCAGAAATACTCCTGGTGCTGCTCCAGGGACCATATAGGATGGAGAGATCAAATACTGCATGCAAGATAAGCACCCTACCTGCTGTGATCTCCTCCAGTTCCTCAATAGATTATCATGGAGGAATATTAATACTTTTCTGGTGGTTTTTGTGTTGTTAACATATATTTTTTTGAAGTGTGAAATTGTATCCCTAAATTAAGTGCAGTCTTTAAGTTAATGTTACCTTATTAGAAAGTAAATCAGCAAAACGCTTCTGGGATCTTGTATGAATTTTTCATTTCTCTGATTTTTATTTTGTTTATTATTATTTTTTGGTTTTTGGATGATACCCAGTGGTACTTAGAGCTTATTCCTAGCTCTGTGGTGAAGGATAACTCCTGGGTATGCTTAGGGGACCATATGCAGTGCCAGGGATCAAACAGGGGTTGGCTGCATGCAAGGCAAACCTCTTAGTCCTTGTGCTATCTCTCTCTCTCTATGTATATATCCAGTGAATATAAACATATATTACACATGTGTACATACATATATTCATATATGTATATATAACATATGAATGACCACTTTATGAGGTGTGTCTTTTCATTCCAGTGATTCCTTTGCAGCAGAAGCTTTTTAGTCAAATGTAGTCTCATATGTTTATCTTTGTTTCTGTTTAATTGGCCAATGGCATTCAATCACTGTAGATACTCCTAGATTTAATGTTATGAGAGGTTGTAACTATATTTTCCTCAATATAATTTATAGATTTAGGTATAATATGGAGGTTTTTAGCCTACTTTAAATTACTTTTGTACAGGATGTGAGATAGGCTTTTGAGTTCATTTTTTTGGCATGTGACATCAATTTTTCCAGAACCATTTGTGGAAGAGAATTTTATTTCTCCACTTATACTCTTTGTGTCTTTGTTGAAGACCAGCTGTCCATATACTGGAGGGTCTATCTCTGTGCTCTCAATTCTCTTCTGTTGGTCTGAGAGTCTGTCTTTATTCCAGTCCCTCACACTTTTAATTACTACCACTTCATAGTATAACTTAAAGTTGTGGAAAGAGAACCCTCTTATCTTCTTCCTTTCCCCTAGGAATACTCTAGTTATTCAGTGTGTTTTATTACTCCATATTAATTTTCACAGCATTTGAACTAAGCTCTAAGAAATGTCATGGATATGTTTACACAGATTGCATTGAACTTATATAGTTCTTTAGGCATGATTGTTATTTTGACAATATTAATCCTTCCAATCCATTAGTAGGAGATGTTTTTCTACTTCCTTTTCTTTAAGTAGTTATTTAGTAGTTTATTTTTTCTCTTTTCTTTTATTGTTTACATATAGAAATGGCCTGGATTTCTGCATGCTGTTTTTGTTGTCTGACACTTTATTTAATAGTATGGTTAAATGTTAATAAATTTAAATTGTAAATTTATTGATTGAATTTAAAAATAGCTTCTTAGGTATATTTTAGTTGAAAATTTTGCCTCTAAATATTATCTTCTTAAATAACAATATATACAAATATAGAACATGCAATTCGTGATATAATATATAAAAGATGTTTGGTAACCAGGCAATCAGAAATTTACACTGGAATTCATTAGGTGTAAATAGTATATAAACTGATTAATAGTTAGTACGTCAATGATTTTGAAAGTTAACAATATAATTTATTAGTAATTTTTAAATCAAAAGACTTCCCAAGAAGTTGCCTTTTGTGTTCAAAAAAATTTATGCTTTTAAGTTAATTGTCCAAAGACAAAAAATGCCAAAAAAGTATTTATTCATCTAAATGAAACACATGCTTAGCCATTTCTCACAGTTATTCTAAAAAAACATTGCATCTGGACTGAGAATTTTTATTTCATGTTGTACCACTGTGATGTGAATTAATAAAATGGATAAATAATCATTTATTGAAACCCTACTATTAATGAACTAACAAAGACATATAATGTATATGTTTTAAGTGGTCCCAGAACCATTCTTTTTACTGATCTATAAAAAAAATAAGGTGGTTATTTATGTATTTCTTTTAATTTGTAGTATCCTTTTTCCATATTTTTATTCCCACATCCCTCTCATCTGAAGCACCTATGGATTTATCTCATGCCTGTCATTTTTCTTCACATGATTTAAAAATAATTAATTGCAGCACTCAGTGATGATTTATGATTTCTACTGACGTAATTAATGATACACATCAATTTTCCTTCTTAATTGAAGGAGTGAATCACCACAAACTTTTCATCAAATATGGTGAAAGGGCATGTTGTTGTTCAGTAACCTTTGGAAATCTTAAGTGGAACTTTATAATCTACCAATTTTCAAAAAAATTTCTTTTCACAGGAGATAAAGTTATAGACATCATGTTAAAACTGTCAGGGAAGATTTTATTTAGAGATTTAGACAATTACTTTAAGTAAGTTAGGAATCAAAGTACAAGTGGCTAGAAGCTAGGCACTAACTGTAATATGGCCAAAAAAAATGACAACAAACGAAAACCTAACATTCTATACATATAAAGTTTAAAATATTTTGTTATTAATTAATTTCAAAAACTCAAGTCCTTCATTTTAATGATTTAAATTTTGTACAGCCATATAACATGGATAAGTATCCAAATGACAAAATATAAGAGCAAAGAAATCTATCTTACTTAATGAACTGTGAAAATAGATTAAGGAACATCTAATCTTTATAAAATATATTTTATTCATATTACTTCCTTGTACATTTTGTTGGAATTTAGCATTTAATTTGACATTTAACAAAGCAGTAGTTAACTATTACTCTATACTCTGCCTAGGAAGAGGAATTTATAGGGACTCAATATATGAGAAGTTTTAAATTATAATATTTTTCAAAAAAAATTAACAGTGTGCGCCTCAAGTGTTACAAACTTGATTTGAGCATTTTATGGTACTCCAGTCAGCTGCCTATTAAAAGTGTGATCAGGTAGTTTAGACTGTGACTAGCTGTGTCAACAGAAGGAAAGTGGAGGATTAGTCTCTATGGCAACGACAAAGTATCCCTGTTTGTAGACAGACAAATTCTGCTACATCTGAAACTGATTGACAGGTCTATTCCTTTGCAACTGACCCATAGAAATTAGCAAGTAAAAGTTATTATACTGGGTTGTATTGAAGGGTTCTCAATATCTTAAAGTGCTCTTGTAAGTTTTTCTGCAGCATTTGCATGAGAAACCAGGCAAGAATTGTTCTGCGGTTTATATCTATGGTTTGATAGATTCTTTGTGGGGGAGTATTGCTGGTGAGAATAACTTAATTTTCAGTTCTCTGTATGACAGAATTGTTGGAGCATGGATTGAGAGGCAAACACACATCAAAGACCCAAAGATGAATAATATGCCACATTTCAAAATCACAAAACCCTATAAGAATATTATAAATGAATGTAGTTTTGAAAGTGCTCTCGTGAAAAAAAAGTTCCCAATAAGGAAAATTGTTATAGGAAAAATAATATATTTTTATTTAAATTATTACAAGAAAGACTAGTATAAAATATTTTAAAATAATTTTACCTGCTTCTTAGAACAAGAACATTTAACTTTGCAAAGAAAATATTTTTCTTTTTAGTTCAGCACTTATAATTAACTGAAATGTCATAAAACAAAAACGTTTGCCTTTATTTTATCATTGGCATATGCTTTATTTTGAAGAGGAAAAAAGTTTCTTCCTGAAACTTGGTCTTATATTATATATGACCAGTAAGCCATTTTAAAACATGGTAGCCTGTCCTTAGCTATGTATAATAATGTGTATTATATTGTGTAATGTGTATTTATTATTTAGTACAACAGAATATACTTGAAACAAACTTTAATCATACTAAATACTGTCAAATAGGTTAAAATAAAAATTTTTATTCATACTTTTTTTTTCTCTTGAGCTGTCAGCTCTAAGCATCTTTGACTAATTTATGTTATTTATTTCTTGGGATTTTTTTTCCCCAAACACATCTTTCTTTGTTTTATACCTTTTTGATTTAATTTCATTTATGAAGTAAAACCTCAAATGCATATAAAATGAAACAAAAATCCATTTGGACAATAAAGCCATAGCAAAAAGGGGACTTATGAGTTAAGGAATCACTTTTGGTTGATGAAGTTTGAGGCAAAGTTGAATAAATTTGAATGTACATATTGTTACCATTTTCTATTGAATATAATCAAAAAGAAAAACTAGGAAGAAATGTAGGTCTTATTTTTGAAGAACTATTCTTTATCATATGTGTATGTATATATGTTTACGTATATATACAGAGAATGTAAGTCCTTAGCTTCAATATTTCTCAGCTTTAGCTTGTGATACAGAAGTGAGGTCTCATTGAATTGATGAATTGTTGCAATATTTTACCTTTTCATTTTTGCTTTGAGAGAGCTATAACAGCGTGCTATTTACTGGGAATTGATATTTTATATTTTAAATTCATATAGACATATTGTAGTATCTTCTTGTTTTTAGAATGAGAATTATCTGATAGACCTGTTCTGAAGGCACAAAACATGTCAATAAAATAGTTTATGTAACAGTGTTACACAATTTTGAGTGTTAATTACATATATAAGGAAATTCCATTTTTTCTAAACTTTATGCTAATATTATTTCTTGAAAATAAATGACTTGGTGCCATTAATATTAGTGCAGTGTTTGTACTAGAGTTAGTTCTGGGTTCCTAAAGAGGACATGGCACTTCATATGAAGGTGATTGAATCAGAGACTTTAGAACTGTTGACAGCTGAGACAGCTAATTATTATTTTCAAAGGGAGACCCCATTAGGAAGAAAATTCATGATTCTGTTCCTACCTTCTTTTCTACAAAGAGAGAATGTTCATCTTCAAAGTTTTCCTTAGTATACCATATGATCAGTTTAAAAGTCAAAGCATAAAGATTTGCTAACAGAATATTCAGATAGTAATATTCTCAGTGAAAATTAAGTCTAAAAATTTTTAGTCTAAAAATGTTTTTAAAGAAGAAGACCTAAAATTTGAAAGTAGGCAGATAAGGCAGCATTAAATTATGTGATTCTCACTTATGCCAGATGCTGCTTGAGGAATTCCTTGGTTTCTCATTAACATGGAGCAGTCCCTTTAGACTTCACACATAGTGGCCACTCACAAGCACATGCACATTCATGCAAATACTCCGAACAATCAACTGCATGCTTCCAACTGTACAAGTTCCAACAGAGGATTTTCAAAATACAATTCATTTCAAGTGGACGAGGTGCCATTAAAAAGCTGTCATTCCTTTCCAAGCTTTGATGTACTTGGAGTGAATGTCTTTAATGAACTTGGCTAATTGTTTTGTGATGTCCTTTCTGAGTTGATTCAAAATCCATTTAGAAAGCCACTACTATGACATGAGCAAAATTAAGAAACTTCTTTCCAGGTGAAATGAAGATGATGAAAAATGTTAAATTTTTTGAAGATGCTTTTGTGTGCTTGATGTTTGCTCTTATACAGCATCCGCTTAAGCGGTCACACAGATATTTATATTTCTAGTTATTTTTCACTTGTGTTTCTTTAACTTTTTCAAACAGAAATAAATTTATTGCTATGTCTTAGTATGTGGAGGGATCTTTAATTTGCTTTCTGTTTTTCTTTTTATTATCATTTATTGAATCCACACATGGTCATGTATTGAGTTCTGTGATTAGGTAACTTTGGTAGGTCTTGACTTTCCAGTTATGGTTCAGGATTAGAAAGGACTGATGGACTGGTTTTAGATCACTATGGTTTTGTTCAGAAGTTCTTTAGAACTTTGACATTTTTCTAGCAAATCAAAAACATGACACAACCTAAGAGACTTAGCTATATAAAAATGTGGATTTTCTATACTAAAAATTCATTTTTTATTCAAAATTAGCTGCATAATAGAGCTCAAAATTTTGTATTTATGTTATGTGTCTTATTTTTCTTTTAACCTATGTATTTATCTTACTTTTTTTCTTTCTCTTTCTATATATGACTCACTTTTTTTACATGTAGTAAATATGTCTAGGTAAATTGAGAAATTACTTTTGTATTATTTTATAGAGGATATAACTTTTACTTTTGGTCTAGTAAATGTAATATTGAACTAGCAGTTTTAATTTTAGAGACACCATAGAGAATCTCCATAAAATTAAATTAATATGCTCTATATTAAAGCCGTTATGTCTTCAAAAAGATTGTAATCACTGTGAGGGGAAGTATATCCTGTAAACTTTTTTAGTTCTTTTTCATCATTATTCAACCTAATTTTTATTGAAACACTTATTAATGAGAAAAATACATTCAGTTTTGTTATCTAATATATATAGCAAATAGGATAACACATCATATCAAAAGAATATCAGATTTTTTTAAGACAAAATATTTTGAAAGAAACTTTAGCTGCAAAATTTAGAGTTGAGCAATGTACTAACATTCAGATGAGTTCAGTTCCTAACAAAGTTCTCTTTTCTGCAGAAATTTATGAATATTAAAGATGTTATCATCATCAATAACTACTTAAGTATATGCAATATAGAGAATAAATGGTATCCTTTAGAAATTTTATTCTTTTAAAATTAAAGAACTTAAATTCCTATCAATATGAATATAGAAAATTAACTGATAGAAATAATTAAAAATGTGTTTCAGAAAAATATAGATCACATAAATTTACCTAAAGTCAAATGGATTGTTAACATAATGTATATTTGCTATTAACATAATAAACTTGAAAGGAACCTGGCTTAATATCTCATGAATGGTCAACATTTCTTGGAGCAGATTTTGCCATAGGCAAGTATAGAAAATAAGAAAGATTTCCATATTTTAGGGATTTGGTGAATATGACATAATAAAACTGTTTAGGTATTTTTTTTCTACAGTGCTACAGAATTAAATGAAGAGAAAGATGAAACGTAGGAAATCTAAGAATAATTTTTCAAAATCATAATTGTTTTCATAGACATAGGATGAAAGAAAAATCTCTTCATCAAAAATAGTGTTGAAAATCATGAATTTGCAGAATATTCGTGACTTGAACAAAATTTTTAGAACATAATACTTTGCCTTCGTGTCAATAAACCAACTGATGAATTGTTGGATGAAGAGGCACATATCTGCATAAAATAAATAAATAAATAAATAAATGAGAAGATTACCAAAGTTTCATTTAAAGAAATCATCCTGTATTAAGCAAACAATTTCTTCTATTATCTTCCTAACATCATTCAACTGTACTTTTGTAAATTATACTCT
Source organism: Sorex fumeus (assembly GCF_029834395.1). NCBI lineage: Eukaryota > Metazoa > Chordata > Mammalia > Eulipotyphla > Soricidae > Sorex > Sorex fumeus. Next base: position 10,578,486 of record NW_026606075.1, on the reverse strand, counting down.
TCCTGGAACTATTAAAATAATCTACTAATTCTGATTCTAGTTACAGCTGTCACTTAATCTATTCCTGATAAATTGTCACACTTGTAACTTTGTTCTTTTTCTCAGTTTAAAATTGCACAATGTTAGTGAAATGTTTAGACAAGTAACCTTATGAGGGAAGAAGTGTAGGTTAAAATAAATGTAACATTATATAATTTGTGTTGTCTCTGGAAGGAGTTTAAAAATAAAAGAGAATAAAATTACTCATTTGACATTTCAAAGCATTGAAGTAAGACTTGATCATACCTATAGTTATCATGAACTCCCACGATCTACCATGGAAAAATATCTTTACTTATAGTTGGGATTCTTTATTAACAGTTGTAACAGCTGTATCGCTAAATTTTGAAGCACCTTTTTCTCCCTTCATTTTTTCTGTTTGAACATCATTTTGTGATTCTCGTAATTACTCTATTAATCTACCCATTTTAGAGTATGGGTTGGAGAATGCATCATAAAACCAAAAGAGCTAGAATATGAGTAAATGGTATTAAAACTCAAATATATGAAAGAATACAGTTGCCATCCCAAATATTTTACACATTTGAAAAACTGGCAGATATGGATACACAGAATTTAGGGTTAAATTTTCTGTCTTTATGCAATTGATTTCCTCCCCATCTACATAGATCGCAAGTGTTCTCTCCTTGGGTATTCTTTTAAAACAGAAATATTTTAACTATACATATTTCTGTTTCATACGTGACTAAAATAGAAATTCTCTTTCTTTTGAATTGCAGCTTGCAAATTGCTAATTTCTAAATATAAACCCTAATGCTTTTCTTCTTTTTCAAGGTAGATATTTATTAATGCATTTCAACATGGCAACAATTACATGTCTATAGTGTCCACATAGCAGCAACAGCACTGTGCCGCGTACTGTGTGTAGTTTGCATTCAGAGAGAATTGGCCTGTGAGTGTCAGAGAGAATGTATTCAAAGGTGCCACACATATGGTTGTTGGTGGTGACAATAAAATGAGGGCTATAATTAAATGCAAAGAGTTCAAGCTAGAAATAAAAAACATTTTAGTTTTTCTGTGATATGATGCAATCATTATTGCTCCTTAAAAATAGGATTATAATTTAAATTGCTTTCTCATTTGAATTATTATTCTGAATATGAGATTTCTTTGTATATATATATTTTTAATTCTGAAAATAAAAAAGTGGAATGGAAACATCTGGATCAGACTTCAAATGAGTCTGCCAGAGATTCCTAGGAAATGAGAATAATTAGCAAAGGATGAAATCCCCACATTATTGTTACTTCTGGTCTGGTCTAAAAGAATGGGCTAGAAGAGCCACCAAGTGAATCAGCAGAAACATCCATTTATGAAGTAGATCACAGGTCTACTTTTGGTGCTTCCCAAACCTTCATGGTATAGGAATTATCACTTTGAGATATAGCTTTGAAAATGTTATTAAATCAAGTTTTTCCTGATATATTAAATTTTTTCAGCACCAAATGGAACCGGCTATCACTTTCAGTGTATAAAAGTTAGATTGAGTAGAAAAAGCAAACCTAAAGCAAGAAAGGTTAGGGGGAAAAAATCCCAGTTATTTAAACTTTGAGAAGGCAAATTACTATGAATCAGGATATGGCTAAAAGTTATATGCAATAATGGTAATTTAAAAATCAAATCTTATGGGGTTTGGGATGGAAACATCCCAGATATGGGGGTGGGAAGGTGTAATGGTGATGGGATTCATGTTTGAACATCAAATGCAATCAAATATCGTGAACTACCTTAGAAAATAAAAAAATATATAAAAAAGGCTCTTAAGAAAAAAATAAAATCTCAAAAATTTAATCCAATCAAATAACAGGGCCATTTGGGAAGTTTGATTTCATATTACTTGGGGAGGCTGATTTTTTTTTTTGATATAGATCTTAAATATAAATTCAGGTTTTGAAGAATGTGCTCCAATGTTTTCAATTTTGGCACATTTGAATAGTATTAAAAGTCATTTCTGACCTATTGTCAATTTCATGAATAAAAATTATTTTTGGAAATTCACAGTCGTTTGTCTAAAACCTGGAGAAATGAGTATAATATTCCATTGATGTTAAGACTTTACTTCTAAAAATGATGATTTTCTTGTATTTTAGTAAAATTATTAAGAATAGAAGTGAATTTTTTTTAGTTTAATATAGAATTATTTCATTTGGTGTTGCCGTCTTATTGTATGTGATCACATCATGATTTGTATAATATCTCCCAATCTCACGTTCTTAAAATAATTATACAAAACTCAATTTGATTCTAATTTCTCTAGTATATACACTCTTGGTGCAATCCTAACTACAGAATATCTGACCAGAGATCCCAATTACTAAGTCTATGTAATAAATCCATTTTCTTTCAAAGTATATTCTAAATGTAAAAATAAAAATAGACGTTTATATGCAGCCTGAGTAGAAAAGAGGTGTTGATAATGTAATTAACATTGCATCATAATATCTTTTTAATCTATCATGCTGCCTTTTGCCCTTTCTGTTATGTCAGGAAGGAGTGTAATGAATGTGTGTGTCTGTGAGTATCAGCTTGAATTTGGTGAAAAGCGAGCCAGCATGACATTTAATGTGATTAAACAGATATAGATTTGGTTTTATCAGATCTCATACAATCAAATGTTAAGCCACTTGTGATAAAACCAGATATCTATAAATAGGTGATTACTCTCCTTCCCACCCAAAATAATTTTAAAGTTCAAATGAAAAAAAAGAAGCACAGATTTTATTCAGAATTTAACAGGATCGCCTGATATTTCCTAGGAAATATTCCTAACTTCTTAGGAAGTTAACTCAGTGATAAAACATCAAAATATTCTACCTTTTAGTAGAAAAATTGAAGATTTATTATTAAATTAGGAAAGTATTGGCTTGAATCAGTCTTGAAGCAGATGTTTAGGGAATTCGTTTGGTGCTTCTTGAATCCTGATAATTGTTGTTCTTTATTTTTCAGACAGGAGGGGGCACTAGTGGTCCATTTTTAATAAAAGTGAACTGTTTCTTTTGTTATGCGACATTTGAGAATAAATAAATATTTTCTGTTTAATGTTGAGGAAACTGTATGAACTATTAAGATTGTAAATATCTATTGTTAGGTTAAAAAGTTAAATAATTAAGGTTTACTTACGAATAAAGTCGTACGTTTTACTCTTAATTTAAGAACATGATGTGAATTTAAGTTCCGTTGTAGCTGGACTAGAAAGTCTGATATTTTGGGATCCACAGTTAACTATTCTTAAAATATGAAATATACTGACTAATTGATTTTATAAGAATATTTTAATCTTCATTTAGAATATTTGAGTTCTTATTGCATAATGCCCATACTAATGACTAGAATCATGAAATAAATTTTATTGACATGTACAGACACTAATTCTGAGCTGTATTTTAATCCTTTACCACTCATCAAACTTAAGCCAAGACCCTAAATAAAAGCACTGTATTATCAACATAATTTTCCATGTCTTACTTATTTTTAATATCAATTGTGACTTAAAAGTAAATTAGCATATTATCCCATAATTTCCAGTTTGATTAAACAAATGTTTCCTGTGCATACTTAATGGGATGATTGCATTTTACGTCTCTCCAGATCTCCATAAAAAGACAAGCTGAAAGTACAGCAGTTAAATTTGGTGACTGATATCTCTCTACGTCCAGATCGTCTGTTTAGAATGAATGTGGCTGGACAATGTGGTATTCTAAGTGCACAAATTAAGTAATTGAAGAATGTCATATATGCAACAAGAAATCGGATAATCGGTACTCCTTCTTGGTTGAGAAGGCAGGCATGAAAGTACCTAGAGTAAGAGAACAGATGAAAACTGGCAGCCTCTTCACTTACAGACAGTACAATTTTCTGAATTTAGCTCTTTCCTTCCACTAAGAACCTTCCATGCAAGTGTTAAGATCTTGAGACATGCATTATGTTTTACATTTTTAGTTAAGTTTTGCAGAAAATCATATGGCTGAGTAGTACTTGTATTATAATGGGAAAAGGTGTGAGGAAAAACCCTCCGAAAATGAAATCCACTTGTCAGTTTGAACGTGACATGTTTTATTACATAGTAAAACCTGTCAGCTAAAATTTTCAAGATTTACACCTAAGTTGTGACTGGAAACAGGTAATTGTCCTTTCAAAACAGGTATATTGAGCACATAAATGGAAATTTTGGTAGCTGTGTGTCTGTAGATTCACCTATATTATAAAGTCAAATTTTTAAAAAAAATTTAGGAATGCTTCTGATATGTAAAAAGTACTGCTACTATTTAAAGAAGTTAAAAAGAATGAGAATAAGAACATAGAAATAAGTTAAAGAGAATGAGAACATAGGAAACCATTTTTTAAAAAACGTTTACAGTTATACAAATTTTGTCCACTCAGCTCACATGCTTTAGGACATATTAAAGAGCATATCTTAGCAAGGTTTCATAATGAAGTTTTAAGCAATGATTTAAAAACGCAAAAAAATAGAAATAAATCAATCTTATTAATATTAATAAATGAAATAATGTCCCCAAGAGTTAAAATGTTTAATATATTTTAGTATATTTTAATTCAACAGAAAAAAAAGCTTTACCAGAAGATTTATTTTTTAATTTAAAACTGAAGGTATTGTGCTGGGATTTGGAAGATGAGTACGGAAGAATTTTCTGGAAAAGTGTCTGGCTTAGGAGGATTTCCTTCACTTTTTAGGACCAACATATTCTTCTAGGTCTGTGACTATTAGAGGCTGTTATTACTTTGTGGTCTCTTGCAATGTGGGGGGGAGGAGGACAGACAGATAGAGGAGAAGGAGAAGAGAGATTGGAGAGCAGAGTATAAAAAGGAAGAAAGAAGAATAAAGAAGGAAAAAATAAAACATGAATAGAAAGGAAAAGAAAAGAAGTAGATCTGGGGGAAAAAGTAGAGAAGAAAAGCAAGAGAGAAGACTGAAGTAAAGATGTTTTTCACTGACACGGTGATTTTGGGTGCTGAGAACATACTCCTGGCAGCAGCTTTGTAATAGCACCTCTCAACTTTCAGAACAAACAGAGTGGAAGGAAGCGTGTGACACAGAGGATAGTTTTGGCATTGACTTTGTGAGAAAAGGAAGTTTTGCTTTTGTACTGTTCAAACAGAAGAGACAATTTTGTTTTTGCCAGCATAGATAAAAACGCTCTCCAATTATTACAACACCAGCTTTCTCTTTACAAATATCAAGCATGATTAAACCAAAAAGCTAAATATTATAGAGAAAATAAGATGGAAAATGTTGGCTGTTAGAAATTGGCTTGGTATGGGCTTTGTGGATGGATGACATTTACTAAGTTGCAACAACGTTGCTTTATGTTTTTAGAAAGCATTAAAGACCGGATTATTGATTTGTCTGCTCTTCAGCATTAGAGGCAGCGGTAAATGAATGCGTCATCTGCTCAGATATTTTCCCACCTGATACTTCTATATCATCCTCTTCCACAATCAGGCACAGTTTGGCTAGGAATAGTCATAGAATAAAAGTTTCCTAATTTATGTCATAAATCTGTGCATTTTTTCGAAACCATTATTTTTGATAAGCCTATTCTGAATTCTTCTGACCTTTGCTTAAAGGATTGGGCCTAATATACTTTTAGTGGTGTTTCACTATTCGAGTTTCTTTTTTTTTCCCTTTAGTTTCATATAATGCCTCTTTAAATATTTTCTCATCTTACCCTTAAGCAAAATGTCAAAATCTTGGCAGACAAAACGTGCTTTCTTGAATAAGAGGAAGGCAATATCCATTTCAGCACCTCATATATTTAGTAGTAACATGCATCCTTTGGGCCTTTTGAGAAACACAACTAACTTCTGGAATATTGTAAACCAACAGCAATAATATTGGATCAAAATATATATATATATGTATTCGATATATTTATTTATTAATGTATCTTGGGTTTTGGGGCCACAGCTAGCAATGCCCTCAGTCTGGTTTTTAGGGTTCCTCCTTGCAATGCTCGGGGACCATGTGATGACAAAGATCAGTCCAGGTCATCCAGGTCTCCGGCATGCAAAGCATGTATGTAATCCCATTTAACTAATTCCCAACCTTCAACAAATTTATATATCTATTACATGCATGAAAAATAAAGTATACACATGTATGTTTAATATATATGTATCTCTCTATATACAAATACCTACTGATTAGAGGCTATGAAAATTTCACTTTTTTCTTATACATTTCTTGCTGTTGTTCCAAGTGAGCATTAAGAAAGTGGAATTACAGAATCACTAAAAACTTGTGATTAGGCTAGGAATTAAATCACTAAAATCACTAAAAACTTGTGATTAGGCTGGGAATGAGTGAATGAGTGGACTTTATGCCAGAACACTCATTTACAAAGTTTCTGGACTAGATAGAAGATTAGGTTTGGCTTTTTTTTTTCAATCACCAAAAAATAGAAGAATTTGTACTTAAAAAAATAGATATTAATGGGAAAGATGGTGTAATGGCAATTGAAGTCAGAGGTTAATTCTGAAGGAGGACCTTTTATTTTCCAATCTATTAAATAATATTTCTATACTAAACAGAAATAGTGCACTTCTAAAAATCACTCCAAAGCTAGACATTTTGGAGAATAATAAAGACATATCTTTTCTTGGGGGCTAGAGAGATAGTACAGAGGGTGGGGCACTTGTTTTGCAAGTGACTGACCTGGTTTCGATTCCCAGGGTCCCATATGGTTCCCCAAGCACTGCCTGGAGTATGCCTCTCCCCGCCCCACCCAGAAGCCCAACAAGTACAAAAAACAAGTTTTTTATTTATAAAAGTTTCATCCCCTCCAGAGAGCCCGGCAAGCTACCGAGGGTATCCAGCCCTCACGGCAGAGCCTGGCAAGCCACCGTGATGTACCAAATACGCCAACAACAGTAGCTAAAATGGGTCTCATTTTCCTAACCCTGAAGGAGTCTCCAGCTGAGTTGGGAAGAACGAGAGGGCTCATACTAAGTAGACAGCCTGCATGTCAACAGGCGGGAAGGCACCTGTAATTAGCTGGCCACCAAGGCGACTGCAAGAGCGCGCCAGCCACGGGTGGCGTGAAGAAGCCGCATCACTAACAGCGTGACATCAGGGCACTACCAGAGATCTGCCGCTACTAGAAATCCACCGAGCTGCTCATCTGCCAGCTGCTGTTCCAGCGGTTGGTGCATGAGATGGAGCAGGACTTCAAGAGCGACCTGCGCTCCCAGAGCTCGGCTCTCTCGGCACTGCAGGAGGCGTGCAAGGCCTACCTGGTGGGGCTCTTTGAGGAGACTAACCTCTGTGCATTCCCCGCCAAGCCACGGTTATGCCCAAGGAAATTCAGGTGGCTTGCCACATCCGCAGAGAGAGGGCATAAAGTTTATGATGCGATGCTAAAATCTCAGGCCTGGGACAAATGAAGATGCTACTGGTGCCCGCTAGAGTAAATTGATGATTAAGGGGATGACAGTGATAGCGACAGTGACAAAAGTTTCATAAATTTAATTTTCTACATAAAAAATTGAAAACATATGAAGATGCTTAAATTTTGCTTAAAAAATTGAAAATATATGAAGGTGCTGCCTTTCAAATTTGATAGAACAGAGAATTTGGCTTCTACTATATATATATATATATATATATATATTCTCAATTTGATTTCCTAGGTTCTTATGCCACTATAAAAATTTCTGACTCATAATACTGTAAAATGCTTTGTATAGCTTTTGTTCAAAATTTTTCCAAAATTTCCCCTGGTATCCATAGTTCTATAGGCCCCATTGTGCCCATATCAGTCACATTAATTCTGGCCATATCCCAGGTCACCCTAGAGAGTAATTCATTTTGTGTAGCTTTATTTCCCAAAGATTTATTGGGAAAATTGAACTCCCTTCTCATTGACTAGACCTATCTTGTCTCTTAGCCATTCTCAGTCACTGCACTTTTTAAACGACGAACTCCAAAAAGAAATGATCTTCCATGCTACTAATTGGAATTCCTATAGCCGCCTCTTCCAATAAAATTAAAGGAACAATGAATTCCTGAATATTAAAAATTCCCATGATGTCACACTTGCTTGGTGAGATTCATGATTTCATATCTTTTTTCTGTTTAGCAGTGCAGGAGGATATCGTTTTGGTTTCCAGTATGCTGCTTATGCAGAGGATATGTTCATGTTGGTGCTGTTGTTTTGAGTCCAAGAGTCAGTACAACAGACAGCAATAGTATATAGATCTAATATAATGCACCGTAGCACTGTCCTCCCATTGTTCATTGATTTGCTCGAGCAGGCACTAGTAACGTCTCCATTGTGAGACTTGTTATTACTGTTTTTGGCATATTGAATACGCCAGGGGGAGCTTGCCAGGCTCTGCCATGTGGGCGGGATACTCTCAGTAGCTTGCCACGCTCTCCAAGAAGGATGGAGGAATTAAACCCGGGTCGACCACATGCAAGGCAAATGCCCTACTCACTGTGCTGTCACTCCAGTCCCAGATCTAATATAATAAAGTATATTATTCCTGGGTTATTCTCTATGTTTTGTTTTATGTATTTATTTATAGACTTGCCACGTTTTTCTGTTTAAATATTTTAAACCTTACCCAATAGTTCTGGAAATGTTCAATAAATGGACATCTGAAAATACATCTAGAGAGCATACTTGCGGAAATATAAATATAAATAATAAATGAAACAGAAATCTTCCCCATTTTCTTAGTTCTGCTAAGACTTCTCAATGTGACAAACAATTACCCACTTTTGAAGGCAAAATGTTATACGAAAGGTGGATATTCTGTGAGACTGGGAAAAATATTGTTCACACTAATCAACTCTTACTCATCACACTTAGAAATGAAATATGTCAGAAACTTTTTTAAAATTGAGGATTTTTTTTGAAAGAATAGGATTTTGTTTTGATATATTTTCAATTTTTTAATTTTTTTTAATTAGCCGTGAATTACAAAGTTGTTCATGGTTTGGTTTCGGGAATACAATGTTTCAACACCAATCCCACCAGTGGAGGGTCACCAGTGTCAAGTTTCTACCACCGATTCTCCCATCCCCTCAACCTCCCGTTTCCCTCTATTCCCGTCCCTGTCCACTCCCCACCCATGAACCCCTAAGTCACTGCTTCCTGCTGAAGATTGGTTTTCATGTTCCTCCTTTGCTTCCATTGAAGGTGGGGTTTTCTTATTAGTGCGGGAAAGGGAAAGAATAGGATTTGTAAATATTTTTCACAAATTGCAAGACAAAAGACAGTATCTTTTGGAAAAAAAAAAGATACTAATAAGATAATTCCGAAATCCAAATGGCAAGAAAAGGTATAAAGCAAATTTTATCTTCACTATTAAAATGGACAAGGTAAATTGAAACAAAATTAAATACAAGTTCAAAGCATTCAGATTGGCAAAAAAGGAGAAATATTGCAAGTATTTGCAGAATGCTGGGAATTGGTAATCCTGTTGATAGTGTAAATTAGTATAAGTACTTTGGAGAATAAATCACTGGAGAATCAGTAAATTTTTAATTTATTTTTGTTTGGGGGCCACTCGCCTGCAGTACTTAGGGCTTATTCCTGGCTTGCTCTCCTGGTTCACTTCTGGCAAGGCTCTGGGTACCGCCTGATATGACAAGGATAAAACCCAGCTATGGGAAAAGCAAACACACTCCCTACTATAGTATCTCTCCAGCTTCAAAGAGTAAAGTTTTAAAATAATATGCCATAGTTCTTGGATTTCTACTTGTTAGTATATATCCTCCTGTATTAGTGCACATGTCTTAGAGCTATGCAATTCAATATGGTATCCACAAGTTATATGCATCTGTTTAAATTCACATTGAAATTAATTAAATTAAAAAGATTTCAGTTTCTTAGTCACACTAAACACATTTCAAATACTTGCTACCAATAACAGGGTTTCAACAGTTTTGAAGAAATTATAATGGAAACTCATATTTAAAAAATCCTCATGCATAGAAGAATTGTCAACCACTGATTTAATAGCAGTACTAGCAGTCTGTGTCCATTAGCGAGAGAATAGACAAAAATTGTAATGAAGTTACATTATGGATTTTATGTTGTAGTTGAAATAAATGAACTAAGTACTTTAGCAATATTCACAACTCTAAAAAGTGTATTAAGTGAAAAAATGCAGCTACCTAAATACTATATAGAGTGGAATATTACTTACATACTTTAAGAACAATAACAAAATATTATGCTCTATGTTTTTCCCTTGCTCTCTTTCTCAAAGCATGAATAGATATGATTAATGCCAATTGTATAATGGACATTTTTCAGTGGTAGATGAAGGAGAAGAGAATGATATCAGTATTATGACATTATTTGAAAATTTACATATTTGACTTTGAAGCATAAATGAAATAAATGGTGACCTTTTTATTGGTAGGGGTTAGACCAATATGCCATTATATTTTGGAATTTTCTCTCATTTTTTCCCAAAATAATAGTAGGAGTAATGATTAAGTATTTTTTTTTAATTCTGCTTTTTGGCGGTGGGGGGGTGGGAGGTCACACATGGCTTTGGTGAGGGTTTACTCCTGTTTTTTTTTTTGCTCAGTTATCATTCCTGGTTGGGCTATGGGGATCTTTTTGTGGTGTCAGGAATAGAACCGGATCAACTATATGCAAGGCAAGGGCCCTACCCACTGTACTATTGCTTTGGCCCCATGAGCATATAATATATATGAATGATAAAAGTTCAGCTGCCATGAATTGTTACCAAAGTATAGCAAGAATAAAAGAGTACAAAACATTATAAAAAGTAAAATTAGCTCAAATAATAAACTAAATTTACTGATAGGTTAGAAAATAATTCCTGAGCTATTATTGAATCTTTAGAGTATGTATTTTGCCTATGTTTTTCTTGGTCTAAAATGGTATATATATTTATATTCTCTAAGATGTATAATTTATCAGCAATTGAAGATAGCATAGGAATATGGTGGATGATGGAGAAAATAAAAATTGAATTGCAATTTTTATTTTTGTCTTAGATACTGTCTTTGATTTTGTTTGTTTGCATATCTAGTTATTTATTTTTCAGTGCAATGGACTGAACCCAGAACCTCACATGTGGAAAGCAAGTACTCTACTTCTGAGCTACTTCCTAGCCCCATTACTTTTAATAATTTGGTTTATGAGACTGTAATTTTTGTTTATCTTAGGTGTGCAGTGTTAGCCTTCCATACCCACTACTACCAAAGTGCCAGACTCTCTCTACCATCATTCACGTATTGTACAGCACATATCATTTTATTTTTTATTGAATCACCGTGAGATACACAGTTACAAAGTTGTTCATGAGTGAGTTTCAATCATACACTCACTCTCATAATTGTCTCTTCTCTAGTGTAACATTTCCCACCACCAGTGTCCTCAGTTTCCCTCCTTCCACCCACACCCCCCAGCCTGCCTTCTATGGCAGACAATTGTCCTCTCTCTCTCTCTCTCTCTCTCTCTCTCTCTCTCTCTCTCTCTCTGTCTCTCTCCCCCCCCCCTCCTTTTGGGTATTATGGTTTGCAATAGAGATACTGAAAGGAAAGGTCATCATGTATATCATAGGATCTTCACCATGCAGCCCTCACTTCTTGTCCAGAATGATCAATTCCAGTTATCATTATCATAGTGGTCCCTATTCTGTCCTAACTGTCCTTTCCCACCCACTTGTGACAGTCTTCAAACCACTGACCAGTCCTACTGGCCCTTATTTCTATTGCCTTGGGTATTAGTTTTCTATGTTTTTATACCACACAAATGAAGCATATATCATTGTAAATGTACTATTGAACCTGGACTGGTATTTGCTGAAAGAGCTGGCGAGAACATGTCGTGTGTTTAAGGCCTTCAGCTCAATTCTGGGCATTCCATGGCTCCCCAAGTACTGCCTAGGTGTGGCCCTGAGGAGCCCCAGCACAGTGTCCTGGGAGCACTGCATAGGTCTGACCTGTGCTACTATCATCATTCTAGCATGGGCAGCCTCTTGAGAACAGCTGGAGAAGCTCTTATCAAATAAAATACAAAATAGATGGACCACTGAAATAAGACTTATCTATTAAGAAAATACGAAATCCTACCTTTTTTTCCCACTTCATGGAAAGAATTTGAAGCCATTATGCTAAATACGATAAATCAGAAAGTGAAAGACAATTACCCAATGATTTCTCTCATATGTGGAGTATATATAGCCAATTCAAGTAACAAAATAACAGATCTGCAGAAAAAAAATTATATTTACCAGAAATAGAGGGAAGGTAGTTTCTAAAGGTTAAAAGGGGGTCATTCTATTAAATAACTCCAGAACTTTAATGGTGGATGTGCTGGGAGTTATAGATACATGGAGGTATGAATCTGTACTCAACATTAAATTCATAGTGTCAAAAACATGCAATTGAATAGTTGTTTTCAGTTGACTTTAGTATTGAAATCAGAACTGGTAAGAAAATATTCAATATAATTTACTTATTTAATTTTGATTTTGGGGTCACACCCAACAATGCTTAGCACTTACTCATGCTTCTGTGCTGTGGAGGTACTATATGCAGTGCCAGGAATTGAGAGAGAGAGAGAGAGAGAGAGAGAGAGAGAGAGAGAGAGAGAGAGAGATGCAAGAAAGTGCACAAACATCTGTATTAGTTCTCTGGCTCCAAGTTCTGTTGGATTTAATGGAGTACCTACATACTGAGAAATTTTGTTCAATGAGACAACTAAATTACTTAAAAGTAATAAGATGTATTAATGAATTCAGTTTAGGTGACTAATGAGGTTAAATTAAGTTCATAAATGAAAACATATTTATTAAAGTCTTCCTTGAAATGGACCATTACAATTTGCTACACAGTAAAAATATCATGCTTCTAAAGTTTTAGGAAAAATGGTTTTAAAGTATGAAATTTTAATAATTGAAGTAATACTTTTGTAGAAAGGAAGGTTAATGTGGTAGGGGAGGGTTCCCATTAATGCTCAGGGTATCCTGGGGACCACTTCAAGTTACACTCAAACAAATAACCAGAAGCTTCAATGTTAGGCCTGGTGATGTGAGGGCCCAATAATGGCACCACATATGCCATGATTTCTGTTAATTTAAGCTATCATCAAATTATTCATAAAATAGAGGATCACATCAATGGCACTACTAAGTTTGCCGGATTTCAGAATATGTACTATAGAAATAAAGGGAATTTTCTTGAAACCAACCTCTCCCACCTAAAATATATCAATGAAAAAATTTCAAAGTAAAAATATAATACTAACAGTATTGTATCATAAAACAGGCTTATTTGTAGCTTAAGTAAAATATTATTACTCAATATTGATTTTAATATTGAATATTAATTTTCTAGGATATTTACTTTTATTTTGTCCATTAGAATTGAGTAATTGTTAATGACACATTACTAATAAATCATTTATAATGATCCCATCATAGATGTTCAACAATATTCATCTAAGTAAAAGTTTTTGGTTCATTTGTCCAATTGTTCATCTGTGCAATCCATCCATCCATCCATCCATCCATCCATCCATCCATCCATCCATCCACCCATCCATCCATCCATCCATCTATCTTCCCACCCACCCACCACATATCCACCTATCCACTTATACCATCCATTCATTATAGAGGTTCTTTAATAAACATTTTATTATATGGTAGTTAAGGAAATGTGACTTGTCATTATTTTGTATTCCTGTGTTTTCATATAAGTGTGATGATTTAGCACAATAAAGCCAGTTGGATAGGCCCTTTAAACCTCTTGCAGCAAGGTTGGCCGCAAAGAATGACAGTTGCTATACTTTGTCCAGAGAGCAAACTAGTCTTCACAACACTAACGGGATGTGCTAGCCATTTATTAGTTGAGCATCACCTTCATTCGGGCTTTTGTAATGAGGATATTTCTTGATGAGCTAACATAAATACAAGTACACATACTAGGATATTTACTTAGTTGTGATAAGGGCGAAAAGCAATCAGCAATTGCTTTTAGCGGATATCATTGAAGTCATGGGTAATCTTGATTCTATTCTAGAAAGAATTTCCTGCTTGGGCCCAATTTATAGACCTCATTGTTTAAATGAAGCTAAACTTGTTTTATACATAGGTTTGTTCTGACCATGGGGTTTTTTATTAGGGAAATGCTCCCCACACATAAGCACCAGGGAGTAGGAAAAAGAACTTAAGTACTTCTTAAAAAATATAATAGAAAAAATTACTAAATAAATATTCAATACTACTAAGAAGATTACACCAAGTAATAACATCTGCATTTGTCTTAATAAAAAATATTCTTATTGTCAAATAGAATAAAAGTTTTGTGGAGAAATTTCTTTGAGTAACAATTATTTTTTTTCTTGTTCCTTAAAGTCCATCGTTTAAAACCAGGAATATTTGATTTCTCAAAATTTCCTTTACATTTATTTATGCTGAGTGCTTCTATTATTGTACCTTCTTCTATCTGCCATTTTAACTGCCATGCTCTAGGGAATAATCAAAAAATGCCTCCCCCTCCCAAAGGACAGACAGGCAATATTTCTGGTTTGGATTCATTTTCATATAGAAAATCATAATCAGATTGTTATTTTCTGTTTTAGGATTTCTTCCACAGATACATTCACTTTGTAAAATTGTTCCTTCTTGATTTTTAACCTAAGACAAAAAGCAGCTTTCAATTCTTGATTATAGCTTCTCAAAATGTACAGTATAATTAATGCTTGAAAGAGCAATTATTTCTTAAATCCCTGTTTTTCACCCATTCAACATTTCTCTTGTATTTAACTTTTTAAATTTCAGTAACATCTTCAGAACAAAGATAAATTTTGTAAAAGACAGTGGGAAATGAAGGGCAGGTATTATACAACTGCTATTAATGAAAGTGAGAATATTTTACATATAGTATACATGTTTAAATTTTGTGCTACTATAAAATATATTATTTCTTATATTATTTCTTGATGTTCAATTGCTAAGAAAAACATTTGCTAAGTACTCTTCTTTACCCTCTCTTTCTGTATCAAGGCACAAAAGCTATTTCTAAATTATGTATTATTTTATATATAGCTGGAGAGATCCTACAGTGGATAGGCACTTGCCTTCCATGTGCCTGACTTGGGTTCAAGCTCTGGCACAAACAGTTCCTTAGTGAATCGCCAGGAGAAAGCACTGAGCCCTGTTGAGTGTGGCCCCCAAACTGAACCAAAATAAATCATAGTTCATTTCATCCTCTTTCTACTTCCTTCTACTTGGAAAAAAAGAATCTATTCTGACAAATAGCAAACATTCAAAATATAGGTGTTCAATGAGTGAGAAGATTGAAAAATCAATCACTTAATTTTTAACTTAAAAATTAGGCTGAATTAGCTTAATTAATTTAAAAATTAGTACAATTTTAGGTACTTGATAATACTTTTAAATAAATTATTGATCAAAAATGATCATGAATTATCCATTTTAAATAATAAATTATCCATCACAGTTAGATCAAATATTATACATTTTTATTTTAAAAATATTTTAGGAAAGATTATTTTGGAATAAAATGAAAATTTATACATATTTTTCCCAATCTCGGTTCAGAGGGCTTGCATTTTAAATCTTATAGAAAGTTTTCTGGGCTGGAGCGATAGCACAGTGGGTATCGCCATTTGCCTTGCATGTGGCTGACCCAAGTTCATTCCTCTGACCCTGTCGGAGAACCCGGCAAGCTACAGAGAGTATCCCACCCACATGGCAGAGCTTGGCAAGCTACCCATGATGTATTCGATATGCCAAACACAGTAACAACAAGTCTCACAATGGTGACGTTACTGGGCCCCACTCGAGCAAATCGATGAACAACAGGACAACAGGACAGTGACAGTGACAGAAAGTTTTCTATTTGTTTCATCCAGTGTTAAATGATAGATATTGACTGTCTAGATTTTTAGATGAACAGTTATGGTCATGGCTTATAATCACTGTCACTGTCCTCCCGTTGTTCATCGATTTGCTCAAGCAGGTGCAGTAACACCTCCATTGTGACACTTGTTACTGTTTTTGGCATATCGAATACATAACAAGTAGCTTTTCAGGCTCTGCTGTACTGGCAGGATACTGTCAGTAGCTTGCCGGGCTCTCTGATAAGGGTGGAGGGATTGAACCTGGGTCCGCTGTGTCGGCCTCGTGCAAGGCAAATGCCTTACCCACTATGTTATCACTCCAACCAGTTTATAATCATAAAATTCAACTGTCACTGTCACTGTCCTCCCATTGTTCATCAATTTTCTAGAGCAGTCCCAGTAACGTCTCCATTGGAGATTTTGTTGTTACTGTGTTTGGCATATTGAATACATCACGGGTGGCTTGCCAGGCTCTGCCATGCGGGGGAGATACTCTCAGTAGCTTGCCGGGCTCTCTGAGAGGGGCGGAGGAATCGAACTCGGGTTGGGCATGCTGGCTGCATACAAGGCAAAAGGCCTACCCACTGTGCTATTGCTCCAGCCCATAAAATTCAAATTCTAATAAATTAGTCTGGTCTAGAAACCAGCAACCGAGAACTGTGCCATAACTTCACTCTGAAATGCCGTCCAGTTTAGTGAGTATCCTTTACGTTTGTCAGAGACTGAGTATCTTGATATTTAAGTTGGTAGCTGTCTGTGGGTTAAATGAATGATCTAGTAAAAAGCAGATAACAGAATAATTCTTTTTTTAAAATTTTATTATTGAAACACCATGAGGTACAGTTGTAGACTTACAAATTTTTGTGCTTGGGTTTCAGTTATACATAATTCCTGAGGTGGGTTTCAGTACATTGAGTTTAAGTAGAATGAGCAAAGATTGGCTGGAGCAAGTTAGGTAAGCTGGATGTTATTGAGTTGGTTCTAGTAGCATGTTTTTGTTAGACTGTTTCCACATTATGAATAACTTTTAAAGTGAACATAAAGCAACTTAGAATAAAAGATGTGTGAGTCCATTAAAATGCATTTTGGATTGCTGAAGTTGTTTCCTTATCTCTTTGGTTTAAATGGGAAGGAGAAATAGGAAGGTGGATTATATTTGAGAGAAATGTAGATTATAGAGAAGAAAAACTGCTGGTTGTTGAGCAGGGAAGAAATTATTATTAAATAAGAGGTGACTGAGACTGTCACTGGTAGTTCCCTGCTTACTTCACCTGTACACAGATCTTACCCAGAGACACTGTTTATATACCCTGACATAAACTTCCAGATCTTTCTTTTTAAAAATATTTTCTTACCTAAAGTAGATGGAGGACCAAACATGATGGGCTATCAGTATCTGTATTGCAAATCATAATGCCCCAAAGTAGAGAGAGTAAAAAGGAAAGTGCCTGCCATCAAACCAGGGAGTGGGGTGGGGTGGGGTTGGAGGCGGGAGGGATACTGGGGACATTAATGGTGGGAAATGTACACTGGTGGAGGGCTGGGTGTTCAATCACTGTATTTACTAAAGCTCAATCATGAAAGCTTTGAAAAAAAGAGAAGGAGAAGGAGAAGGAGGAGAAGGAGAAGGAGGAGGAGGAGGAAGGGAAGGAAGAGGAGGAGAAAGAGGAAGAGGAAGAGAAGAAGGAGGAGGAGGAGGAGGAGGAGAAGGAGGAGGAGAAGGAGGAGGAGAAGGAGGAGGAGAAGGAGAAGGAGGAGGAGGAGAAGAAGGAGGAGAAGAAGAAAAGAAGAAGAAAAAGAAGAAGAGGAGGAGGAGGAGGAGAAGAAGAGAAGAAGAAGAAGAAGGAAGAAGAAGAAGAAGAAGAAGAAGAAGAAGAAGAAGAAGAAGAAGAAGAAGAAGAAGAAGAAGAAGAAGAAGAAGAAGGAGGAGGAGGAGGAGGAGGAGGAGGAGGAGGAGGGGGAGGAGGAGGGGGAGGAGGAGGAGGAGGAGGAGAAGGAGGAGGGAGGAGAAGAAGAAGAAGAAGAAGAAGAAGAAGAAGAAGAAGAAGAAGAAGAAGAAGAAGAAGAAGAAGAAGAAGAAGAAGAAGAAGAAGAAGAAGAAGAAGAAGAAGAAGAAGAAGAAAAAGAAGAAGTTCATTATCATCATCATCCTGGGCTCTGAATTAGGAAGTGCCATGGAATTAAGAATAAAGCATACATGTTCAAGGATAACTATCTAATGTTATTTCCCCCTCAGTAGGGGTAAAGACACGTTTATCATTTTATTTTCTGGTTTTGGGGCCACATTCGGGTGTGGTCAGGGCTTTTGCTGCTTCTGCACTCAGGGATCATCCTTGGTGGTGCTTAGGAAACCACATAGAGTGCCAGAGATTGAACCTGGATTGGCCACATGATAGGAAAACAATGTTGCCAGTGTACTATCTCCATACTCAAGGAAAAAAATCATGAATTGATTTCTATTTTGTGACCTTATGCACCTTGAATTGTTCTCTGTTGTGAGCTATCCTGGACAATGTTCTGTGTATACTGGAGAAATAATATTTAGAATTTTGGGGTCCGCCTGCAAAATGTCTTGTGCACAAAGGAGAATCAAAGTTCCTCCTCTTCCTTATTTAAGGCTCTCACTTCATTGGTGATATTCTGTGCGGTTAACATGGCCAATGATGAAAGTGTGGTGTTGCCATCATGGTATCTTCTCCGTTGTAAAAGCGTCACTTTAACTTTTCTGCCCCTTCATTTGGTTCATAATATTGATGATTTAATTCATCTTTATCTACTGGTTCCTTAACCAGTACAGTCTCTTCCAATAGCTTATTACTTTCTTTAGTTTAAATGTGATTGAGTGATACAAATATGGTTGTCCTTGCTTTTTAAAAGTCTAGCATTAGCTTGTTTGATTGATTTTCAACGATTCACTTTGAACCTGTGTTTCTCATGAGAGTTCAAGTGTGTCTCTCATATAGACAGCTGAAAGTAGCATTCTGCATCTTTTAATTAGAGAATTCAATTCATTGACATTTAGGGGAATTATTAGCATGAAAAAATTTATTGCCAGTTCTCTGAGAATTTTGGTTGTTTCTGTTATTTGACTTTGGAATTTTTATATGAAGCCATTCAGTATCCCTAGCAATGCCAATTTAGATGAGACAAATGCCCCAGCTCTGAGAATGATTTTAATTACTCCTTCAAATCTGACAGGTAATCTTGCATTATTTATTGTTTTTTATTCAATACTTTGAGAATATCATTCCACTCTTCTTGAAATATGTTATAAATCTTGCATGTTCTCCTTGTTTATGAATCATTGCTTCTCTATGCTACTTAAAAAATCTATCCCTGACTTTCTACCTAGTCATTTTTATGACAATGTGTCTTGGTGGTATTCTGTTTAGACTGATTCTGTCTGGCACTCTTTGATCAGCACAACCATCACCCTTTCAGATTGTGAAATTGCCAGCTTTTATACTTTCAACAAGCCATTCTTTTCCCACTAGTCTTAAATTCTGAAATTCTTATCACTCTGAGGTAGTTCTTCTTGATATTGCAAATATTCCATAACTTACACTCATTTTTTCTCAATCTCTTTTCTATGAACTCTTCTTTACTGGCCAACTTGTCTACCTTGCCTTTGACTTTACTTATTCAATATTTAGCTCTATCAATTCAGTTGCTGATATTTGCGATTGTATTGTTTAACTTCAATATTTCTGCTCAAATGTACTTTTTCTACTTCTTCCATCAAACTGTTTTTCAAGTTTATTGATTCTATGTTCAACTGTTTCTGTTAGATGATTAATTATCTAGAACATTGTTGTTCTAAAGTCTTAGAAACATTCAGGCTTTTTAATAAAGATTTGATGTAGAGTTGATCTTCCTTGATTTTTTGTCATAATCCATTTACACAGCTTAATTTCTTCAGTTTTTACAAATTATTTCTGGAGCTATATTTTTCTGTGTGTGTGTGTGGGGGGAGGGACTTCACCATTTATGATTCTGGAAAATTTTTTTCTAGTTCATGAGATTCAGCTTTCTCCATGGGTTGTAGTGGAGATCCTTTTATTTCTATTTTTTAAATTTATTTATTTATTTAAATGAATCACCATGTGGTACAGTTGGAGACTTATAAAATTTTGTGCTTACATTTCAGTCATACAATGATCTAGTATCCATCCCTCCACCATGTAATGAAGATCCTTTGCAATCTATCTATACTACCTATAGGGTAGGACCCTGACTTATCTCGTCGATGTGAGTATCTTTTGTTCACAATCTACATGTTCCTATAATCCCATGTGACACCAATATAATATTGGGTAAGTAGTGTGTGGGATGGAGATCTGGGAGTGGGCTTCAGTTGGCACTGATTGATGCTGTTGCAGTGACCCATGGGGCTTAATGAACTCCTTCTTTGGATGGGGAGTCTGGTACCTAGTAACAGGGAAATGGGGAGAGCAGAAGAATGCTATCATAGTAATTAATATTGAAGAGACTTTTGAAAATTGAAAAATAACATGAATATTCAAATTGAAAGCATCTAATGAAAAAATAACTGGTATTTAAAAAATAGATTAGTCAACTCATTAAGAAAAATTTTAGTAGATAGAGGGTAAGTGAAGGATTAGTAAAAATCTGAGAGTAACCAGCAAAAAGAAAAATCATGGATTAAAGAGTGACTGGTAGAGTCCACATTCTGGGAGCCACCTGCATTTCAACCTAAGAGGTGGTAATTTCTTTTGCTGTATGGGATAGCCTAGGCATCCTTGACTCTCTGGAGAAGCCTGCATATTGTCCTGAATGCCCCCCGCCCATCTCTCTCTCTCTTTCACTTGCTTTCATCATATTTGCCAAAATAAAATTATTTTAGTTTGCTAAAAAAAGTGACTGGGAGAAAAAGAAATGGAGAAAGAGGCATGTTGCTTTCTCTGTGGCAGTTAGATAAAGGAGAGTAGTATCTAGAGGTGTTTTTGGTTCTGGTGAGGCCATGTAAATTTGGGAGATAATCAACTAAACCTGCAAATAAAGAGATTAAGAGCATGTGCCATAAAGTAAGACTGCAAGATTTTGAATCCCGTTTCTGCAACTTACTAGTACTATGTATATTTATGCCATTGGTTGTCAGACTTTCTTTCCTTCTTTTCTTTCCTCTGTCCCCCACTCCATATAGATTGTTGTCCTTCTAAGTCTAAGCTAAATGGTCGGAATCTACCACTGTTGTATATGTATTTTTATTATTTCTCACTATTTTTTAAAGTTCCAATGAGGTATGTTACAATGTATGTAGATGTTCAACATATGCCAGTAAGGTAAAGTTACTAACATTTCTTCTCTTTTGAGTAAAAAATTATTTTTTTGAAAATTGTTGAAGTACATTGCATACTTGTACACCAGGCATATATTCTGTGTTTTTCTTTCTTTTGCTATATTTCTGTCAACATTTGGCATCAGCACTAAACTCATAAAACTGTTTAGAAGAATTTCTGTTTCTTCAATATCCCGGAATAGTTGAGGACAATAGGTAACAGTTCTTTTGGAAGACTTGGTAGAATTTAGTAGTAAACACATATGGTCCTGAACTTTTGTTTTGGTAAATACTTTAAAAAATTGATTACTATTTAAATTTCTTTCTTTGTAACTGGCCCTTTTGTTTTTTGTTTCCTCTTGATTAAGTCTTGGACAGTTGTAAGATTTAAAATAATTTTTTTATTTCTCCTAGTTCTCCAACTTAGCAATACACATTTATTCATAACAGCAGTCTGATGATATTTGCGTTTGTTTGATATCAGTTGTTACTTTTCTCTCTGTTTTAATTCTATTTTCTTAGGGATTTTCTCTCTCTCTCCTCTTTCTTTTTAGTGAACCTAGTTACGGGCTTTTCAATTTTTTTTATACTTTCAAAAAATAAGCTCAGATAGAGAAGAGAGCACCAAATAAAGGGTGTTGGTAGGATCCTCTCAGGGTGGGAGAAGCATGCTGAAAGTAGACTATAGACCAAACATGATTGCCACTCAATGCCTTTCTCGCAAAACACAGGACCCAAAAGAAGAGAGAGAGAAAAAGGGGGAATAATGCCCTACCAAAGAGGCAGGGTGGTGTGGGGGGGATGGGGGTGGGAGGGATACTGGGACCCGTGGTGATGGAGGATGGGCACTGGTGGAGGGATGGGTACTTGATCATTGTATAACTGAAACCCAAGCACAAAAATTTGTAAGTCTATAACTGTACCTCATGGTATTTCACTAATAAAAAAATAAAAATAAAAATAAATAAGTTCTTGGTTTCATTAATCTTTTATATTGTGTTCTTGAGTTCTATTTTGTTTTTCTTTCACTAAATTTTTTATTAATTACTCTCTCTGCTGACTTTTGGCTTTTTGTTTCATCTATTTTCTTGTTCCCTTAGGTGTGTGTTTAGATTGAGACTTTTTCTATTTCTTTGTGAAAGCCTGTATAGTTATGAACTTCCTTCTCATAAAGATTTTGAAATATTTTATGGTTTCTGATATTTTGAATCTTTGTTTTTTATTGTGTCCTAAAATCTTAAAATTTCCTATTTAATGTATTCATTGACCCGGTGATTATTCAACTGCATGTTAATCTCCATATATTAAGTGCTTTCCCAATTTTCCTTTTGTTCTGGTTTTCTATCATTGTGATTTGAAAAGATATTTTATGTCATTTCAATCTTCATAAATTTATTGACGCTTACATTATGTCTCAATATGTGGTTTATCCCTGTCACTGGTTCCCTGATCTCTGAAAAGAACGAGTTTTCAGCTGTTTTTGAGGATAGAGAATCTTGTAAATATCTATTAAACTTTTTTGCTTTAACTGCAAGTTCAAGTTCTTATTTTTTCCCCTTTATGATTTATAAATCCTTTGATAAAAAATGGAGTCTTGAAATATTCTACTTCTTGTGAGTGTTCATACCCTCTTTTGGTTGTTTTTTAACCTTTTACACTTGATATATTTTATCATCAGAGCTTAGATGGGTTACCTTATCTATAATGGAAGGTTTTTAATCTATTTTTTGTTCCATCCTGTTGTTTTGTGCTTTTGATGTATGAACTTATACCATGACAGTAATGAAATAACTAGTTATAATGAACTATTGCCATTTTTTAATGTGGGTTTATTGCATTTTATCTGTTCCCTTGTTTTTAAGCTCTCTTCTTTTTCTTTGATGTGTGCCTTTTGTGTAGTGATTGCTTACATTTGTGTCTTTGTTGTTCTTATGAATATCTTCTCTAAAAGATTACCATGAAGTTTATGTCTCGAGTTTTAAATTTCTATTTCATTGTAAAATTGAAAGCAAGTAAATTTACAGTTCATTTAAGAGTCTCCAATATTCTCTTTTTCTACTTCTGAATATAAATATATATATTTCAAAATTGTTTTATTTATTGAAAATTTTGTTTCAATTTCAATTTTCTTGTTGTTGTTATTTTTTGTACCACACCCAACTCTGTTCAGGGCTAATTTCTGTTTCTGTGCTTGTAGGACCCTGCATGAGGCCAGAGGCCCAACTCAGGTTGTTGCATTTAAGACAAGCGCCCTAACTACCTTATTCTCTCTTTGGCCCCTAAAACTTCCAATTTCAAAATTTTATTTTAAGCACTATGGTTTACCAAACTGTTATTGGTAAAGTATCATACATAAAATATTGCACCAGCACCTCCTCCACTAGTGTCTGTTCCCCTCCACCATTGTCCCCATGTTTCTCTCCACCTGCTCCCCTCTCTGTGGTAATCTTTCTGTTGAAGAGCAGATTTCCTGTTGCCTGTGAGCGTTTGCCATTCCCCTACTATCTTCCTTTATATCCCTCATTTGAGAGAGATCATTCTGTTTGTCCTTATTCTGACTAGATTCAGCATGATATTCTCCAGATCCATTCACTTAGCACCAAATTACATGATTTCATTTTTTCTTAAAGCAAAGTGGTATTCCATTGTGCATATGTGCAATGGCATCTTTATCCAGTAATCTGTTCTTGGGCACTTTGGTTTCATGCAGATTTTGGCTATTATGAATAGTGCTGCAATGAATATAGGGATGCAAATGTGTTTTTCTGAAAAGAGTTTTTGGGCCTTGGGTTAGATGCCAAAAAGTGGAATTGATGGGTCTTAAGGAACCTCAATTCCTAGCTTTCTGTTTTCCAAAAGGCTGAAAATTCTCACCAGTAGTGAATGAGGATACCTTTTACCCAACATCCATGCCAACCAAGCCAACACTGGTTGTTTTTGCTCTTTGTAATGTGTGCCAGTCACATTAGTGTGAGATGATAATCTCATTGTCATTTTGATTAGCACTTCCCTGATAAGTGATGCAGTGCATTTTCAAATATCATTTGTCCATCTGCATATATTTTTTAGAAAGTTTATGTTCATCTCTCCTCTACAGTTTTGAAGATTTTTTAAAATTCTACCAGTGCTTTGTATATTGTAAATATCAATGGTTTATTAGATTTTTTAGGTATATTTTTTCTTCCAAGAGAGCTTCTTTATCTTTTTATATAAAAAACCTTTTATTTTTTCTTGCAGATCCAGTATAGTTAATAAATTCCTTTAACTGTAACTTGTCTGCCAAGTTCTTTATAATTCCTTTTAATTTCAGTGTAAATCTAATTGAATAAGTAAGCTTGATTGGATAGATGCCTTTTCCATTTTGAATGCACTATGCCATTATCGTCTGACTATAGAGTTTCTTTTTTTCTTTTTCTTTTCTTTTCTTCTTCTTCTTTTTTTTTTTTTTTTGCTTTTTGGGTCACACCTGATGATGCCCAGGGGTTATTCATGGTTCCTGCACTCAGGAATCACCCCTGGCGGTACTCGGAGGACCATGTGGGATGCTGGTAATCGAACCTGGGTTGGCCATGTGCAAGGCAAATGCCCTACCTGCTGTGTTATCACTCCAGTCCCTAGAGTTTCTTTTTAAAAATCTGTTGGTTTCATATGACAATATGACACCACCCTTCACCCTGGTTTTTTTTTTTTGCTACTTTTAGTATTCTATCTTTATATTTGACTTTTGCTATTTTAATTATAATACATTTTTCCTCAGCTTGGCTATTTTTATTTTTAATAATCCTGATTCTCTCTCTGCTGTAACCATACGATGCAAATATTGTTCCTCTTGATATTTTCCTATAGATTTCTTCAAGTTATCCCTGTGGTCTTTTGGGGATACTTTTTATATTCCTATATTCAGGCTGACTAGTTTTAAATTTCTTAGGTTTTGCTGTTTTACCACTCTGTTGGCATATTTAGCTCACTTGCTTTGTTATTCAGCTTGCTGATTTCTGCTTAAACTCTTGTCATACTTTCTCTTCATACTTTCTCTGTCTCTGTCAAAGTTCTTCTCTTTTGATCTCTTCTCTTCGGTGAACATAATGAAGATTGCTGTTTGATGTAGTTTTTGTAGCTGTGTGGGTAGGTGTTCCTTCCATGCAGCATACATTGGTTTCCATGCAGCATACAAGTCAGGCCCACAGACTCCTCAGAATGTCTTTTTTCCACCACAAGGATAAGGGTCAGAACTCATAGTCAAGAAAGTTTGAATGACAACCAAGGGGATTGCGATTGTGAGTTACTGACCTTACTTACTATACCAAAGTTGAGAGGGACTGGGTTATGGTTAAATGCCACAGTACTGACTATTTGATACCAGCTATAGACTGAGGTACAGAGAAGGTGGACAATATTTTCTGTACCACCATTAATCAACATGTTTTTATTCAGTTTTCCATTATTGTCTTTATGTGTGGAATTGAAGTGGAAGCTCAGTGTAGGTGGTTTGGAAGAGAAACATGATAGTTTTATCGAATTCAAGGTCCTGTTATAGTTTCCCAAGGTTTTACATGCTAGAAGAGAAGGTGGCCTTCAGAAAAGAGTAGTTTTACATGTAAGAAGTTACATTTGGCATGTGAGTAATTTTGAAAGTATACTAAGAACACTTTGTTACTTATGTGAGAATAACCTATTAAATCAACTGTTTCACTTATGAGATAAAGTTACAATTCATATGAAATTATAACTTAGGACTATTTGAATTCTTTGGAGCAATACAAGGATTAAACTTTTATTTGGTATTGGAACTAGGAGCATTAAATTTTTTTCCAATATATGTTTTCTTTCTTTCTTTCTTTCTTTCTTTCTTTCTTTCTTTCTTTCTTTCTTTCTTTCTTTCTTTCTTATTAGTGAAACACCATGATATAACAGTCGTAGACTTACAAACTTTTGTGCTTGGGTTTCAGTCATACAATGATTGAGTACCCATCCCTCCACCACTGCCCATTTTCCACCACCAATGATGCTAGTAGCCCCCCCCACACACACCACATCCCTCCCCCACCCCGCCTCTCTGGCAGGGCATTCCCTTTTGCTCACTCTTTCCTTCAGGGTCTTATAGTTTGCAATAGAGGTATTGAGTGGCCATCATGTTCAATCTAATTGCTGCTTTCAGCACACATCTCGCATCACGAGCAAGTCCTCCAAACATGCTTTACTTGGTGTTCCTTTCTCTAGCTGAGCTGCCGTTTCCCCGAGCATGTGCTGCCGGCTTCCAAGCCCTGGAGAAGACCTCCTGGTACTTATCTCAACAATTCTTGGGTGTTCAACTCCCATTCTGTTACCTTATATTCCCCAGATGAGTTCAGTCTATGTCTGTCCCTCTCTTTCTGGCTCATTTCACTTAGCATGATACTTTCCATGTAGAACCACTTATATGTAAATTCCATGACTTCATCTTTTCTAACAGCTGCATAGTATTCCATTGTGTAGATGTACCAAAGTTTCTTTAACCAGTCATCTGTTCTCGGGCACTCAGGTTTTTTCCGAATTTTGGCTATTGTGAACAGTGCAGCAATAGGAGGATTCAATTTTAAGGCACCAAAAAAGCTGGGTATTTGGGACGGGAGCAATAGTAAAGCATGTAGGACACTTGCTTCGCATCCAACTAGTCAGGGTTTGATCCCCAGCATCCCATATGGTCCCCTGAGCAACACAGTGATTCCTGAATGCAGAACCAGGAGTAATCTCTGAGCGCCACCTGGTATGGCACCAAAATAAAAACAGCAAAAAAGAAATCTGATATTTAATACCCAATAGTAGCACTGTAGCACTGTCCTCCCATTGTTCATCGATTTTCTTGAGCAGACACCAGTAATGGCTCCATTGTGAGACTTCTTACTATATTTTGCATATCAAATACATCATGGGTAGCTTGCAAGGCTTCGCTATGTGGGTGGAATACTCTCAGTAGCTTGTGGAGAGGGGCAGAGGAATCGAACCCGGGTCAGCTGCATGCAAGGCAAATGTCTTACCTGGTATGCTATTGCTCTGGCCCACCACCCAGTAATAAAATAGTAAAATTTATATAAAATGCTGTCTTATGCTAGATTTTGTTAACTTTAAAATTTTATAATCAACTTATAACCAAAGTTTAATGAAAGTTCATCATGGTTTAATGTTAATGTAAATATTGACATAAAAATCAAAAGTTTAACTAGGAAGAGGACTCTATAGGTGAATTGTGAGGCAGAAAACTTCTATGTTCTAATACCATTTTACTCAGTAAGGAATGAGCTAATACTGGAATTAGAAATGTGAATTTATTAAATTTATCACATTATCTAGTAAAAATTAAAGATAATTTGTAAATATTAGAGGGTAAGAAAAACAGAAATGTTACAAATGTATCTTAATTCAATATAACAATATTTTATAGAAAATTTTTTATTTAATGGCAGAAATTTAGTTGAGAGTCATAAAACTATGGAATAAAAATGGATAAGCATATTACTCAAAGTCACAAAATAGTCATATAAGAAAGAATAAAAAAACCTTTGGTTTTCTCTACAATATAGAGTGGCTAGAACAGTAATAATCATTTCATAACTTTGTGAATATGTCATTTTCATAAAAATTTAAAGGCACTTATAACAATGACAAATGAAGATACATTTATAAGATATCATCTGATGACATCTTTCTAACATGTTAAATTTAATAAAACAAGCTAAAATCTTTTTTAAGAGCAAAATGATGAGTCAAAAAGATGCTCAGATTTAGATAAAAGGACAATATTCGGTATGTCTCTGACAGAGGAAATATGTGAAATGAGAATGACAATTCAATATAAAAGGTAAGAGATTGCTAGAAGAGAATAAACTGTGTATGGATTTAGTTCCTTTTAACTTCTTTGGGTTATAAGATTGCTTCTTTGCATATGTTTCCATATAAAAAAGTTCTAGTGAACCATTGCTTTAGTTTGATCACTTGACTTCCCATTAATCATTGATTTGCTTGAGCGGGCGAAAGTAATGTCTCCATTTGTCCCTGTTGTGTGCTAGTGTAGCCCAATGGCGTCTGCTCGTTCTAGGAACACGAAGAGCCTCAAAACGATTGTTCAGAGTCTTGATGAAGAAGTCTGACCATATTATAGGTGGACGGCCATGCGGTCTTTTTATGTCCTATGGAATCCAGTCGGGTAATGGCTCTAGTCCAGTGGTCGTCTCCAAATCCCATTACGTGTCCAGCCCATCTAATTTTCGATGCCTTGGCAAATGAGACAGCGTCCTAATTCTTGACCATCGATGGAGGTCAGAACTCTGGATTCTTTCTCTCATTTGAGTGAAGCGTGATACTCCAAGCATAGCTCTTTTGATTCCTCTTTGGGAGACGCAAATAGTGTTCTCATCCTGTTTTCGTAGGGCCCAGGTCTCTGAGGCATATGTTAATGCAGGAAGAATGGTGGAATCAAAGAGATGTGCCCGGAGCCAGAGGTTCTTCCTCTTCTTAGCTATTTCTTCGACGCTCTTGAAAGCATTCCAAGCCCCTCTCTTCCTCCTGTGCAACTCAGGTGCCAGGTCATTCATCATGTTGACTTCTTGACCTAGGTATACATAACCGTTGCATTTGGAGATGGTCATTCTGTTGAGAGTGAATGGAATGTCAGGAATGAGACTGTTTCTCATAAACATTGTCTTCATGAGATTCAGTTGTAGTCTGACCTTTCCACATACAGTCAAAGTTGGCCAGCATTTGTGCCACTTGGATAATGTTTGGTGTTATTGGAACGATATCATCAGCAAAGGGGAGGTGGTATAGTTGCCAACTGTCTATCTTCACTCCCATTCCTTCCCATTCCAGTAGTCACATGATGTTCTTGAGGGTGGCGCTGAAGAGTTTCAGTGAAATGGTGTCACTCTGCTGCACCCCTCTCTTGACATGGATGATCACTTCTTTGTAGAATGGTGAGATCCTGGTAGTGAATCCGTGATACAGCTCATGGAGGATCCTGATGTATTGACATTGAACGTCCTGTTTGGCTAGGGCTTTGATGACCACTTCCGTCTCAACAGAATCAAAGGCCTTCTTTAAATCAATGAACGTTAGACAGAGTGGCATCTTGAACTCCCAAGAAACCTCAATGAGCTTGGTTATCGTGTGGATATGGTCGATGGTGCTGAATCCTTTTCAGAACCTGGCTTGCTCGCATGGTTATCATTCATCTAGTGTTCTGCCAATTCTATTTATGATAACTCCAGTGAACAGCTTGTAGATGACAGACAACAGGCAGATTGGGCGATAGTTGCCAATGTCGTGAATGTCTCCCTTCTTGTGCAGTAGTGCAGTCCTGCTGGTTTTCCACTGGGACGGGACCTTGCATTCAGACAGGTAGCATGTGAAGAGCCGAGCTAGTGTATTTATGAGTGCTTATGGAAGGTTCTTCAGGTGTTCAGGTTTGACCTTGTCTGGGCCAGGTGCTGTTCGTTTCTTTACCGACGAAATGGCATGTCGGATTTCAGCAGGGAGAACTGTTATTAAATTAAATTAAATTTATTTTTTTTTAGACAAACTCACTGGAGATCATGGCCTATTACTGACTATCTTAGAAGTGATCCTGATGAACTGAATACCACAGAGGTCCTAAATCGGCCAAAAATTTCAAATGTATGATTTTTTTCTGCTGAAAATTTCAGTCCTTCTTGGAGGCCGGAGGGGTGATCTCTGCTTACTTCACTGTCTTTCTGGAAGCCCTGGCAGCCACTCCCATATCCCACCACTGCTGCCATGTAACCAGCCGAGTTCCAAAAACTCACACATAAATCTCAAAAGATATCAACTAGCCGCAAAAATTTTTTGGACACCACCAATCTCTACCTGAGAACTTTAAGACAACCTCAGGAGCAGGATGTACCAGCTCCCATCCTACCAAAGTCCTTGCATCCTCAGTTTACACCCCACAGCTGCTGCTGTGCCTCTGACCAGGGTGTCCAGTTAAATATTCTGAATTTTCTGGATATTTCCAAACTCTGTAATGCTGACATCCCAGTAGTAGCACACCAGATTGGGTGGAATGTAACACTGAAGCCAACCAGTCTTATATCACAAAAACATTAACTCTTAACTTGCAAGGTTTAACTTGCAATAATAGCTCAGAAAGTCCTCAGACAAGGATTTAATGATCCCAAATAATTTTAGAAGTTGGTGAGATTCAACAATTTTTGCTAATTTTCTTCTTTGGAAATATATTTTGATTATTATTCTAGCCATTTAGTGCTAATAAGCAATATAAAATAAATTATTGTTGGCCTGTTATGGGGGCAGGCTTGAGTGGTGGTTGGGATAATGTAGGCACTGGTCAGGGGAAGGTGACAGTGATGGTCACATTGGTGTTAGAATGTTAATGCCTGTAACAAATCATCATGAACAACTTTGTAAACCACTGTATTTAAATAAAGTGGGGAGAAAAACCCTGAAGTGACCCTGAAGTCGGGACGAGAGGGGACTGGAGGGGGAGAGGATGGCTACATTGTACTGGGGACTTAAACAAACATGACTATTCCAGATAAGTGCCTTACCTCATGCACTATCTCTGCTTCTTAACCAAATTTGTTTTGAGTTCACATAACAGTTTGTTATGAAAACAAGGTTTTAATCATTTATTCTTTAATTCACAGGTTTGCTATTCCAATCAAATTGTTCTTCCATTTAAACTCAATTACTCTCAATAGTGAAGTCTTCTTTTATCTCAACTCCATATTATGCCCTATTGCCAAATACATTTTAGAAATTACTTTTTTTTTTATAATGTTAATCTTTTTGTCAGGGATTTAAAGTGACTGGCTTCAGTATAAAGTTTTAGAAGACATGTTTTGTATATTTTTTGTATTAACAAATTTGGCCAGACAATAGGTATAAGCTGGAGATGTCTTCAAAAACCTCCGATATATATATTTTTTTTTTTTTTAATTTATTTATTTATTGAATCACTGTGGGAAAAGTTACAGAGCTTTCGGGTTTAGGTCTCAGTCATGTAGATACCGAACACATTTCCCTTTACCAATACTCATTTTTAACCCCGAACCCCAATAGACCCCCACCTCCCACCCCTCCCAATTCTTATGAGGCAGATGAGTTCTAGTTAATACTCTATCAACTTTGACTAGATAGATTATTTCGATAGAAGATGCACAATTATTGTTTAGAGTTTACGACCCCCCCCACCCCCAATCAGACATGCTGAAACAGCGTTGTGAAATGATTTGCTTTCTAGAACTTCGTTTAAGAATAAAATGATGTCGCGCGGCCGCGATAGCGGCCGCGCGGTTTTGAATTTCTGCTATTTTACTTATTGACCCTGGAAGAATTTCTATTAAAAGTTAGCTAGTTAAGAGATTGATTTCTGTGCCCTGGAGTCGTGGCCGTGCCGGAGAGCCGCTCGTGGGGGGCAGCCGGCGACCTCGGTGGGGCGTGGGGGACGGCCCACAAAGCCCCCCTTCCCATGAGGTCCCCGCCGCTTCCCCGAGCCCGGCTCAAACCCGCTTTCCACAAGGCTCCCGTGCGGCCGCCATCTTTCTTTCCAGAGAGGAGCGGGCGGGCCGGTCAACGCCCTTCCCCCTCCGGGCAGGCTTGGTGGCGCGCATCAACACAAGTCCATTTGCTTTTCTGCTCCAAGCGGCTGGTTCTCTGTGCTAAGTCCTTGTGCCTCCGGGGCCGTGGCCGTGCCGGAGAGCCGCTCGTGGGGAGCAGCCGGCGACCTCGGTGGGGCGTGGGGGACGGCCCACAAAGCCCCCCTTCCCATGAGGTCCCCGCCGCTTCCCCGAGCCCGGCTCAAACCCGCTTTCCACAAGGCTCCCGTGCGGCCGCCATCTTTCTTTCCAGAGAGGAGCGGGCGGGCCGGTCAACGCCCTTCCCCCTCCGGGCAGGCTTGGTGGCGCGCATCAACACAAGTCCATTTGCTTTTCTGCTCCAAGCGGCTGGTTCTCTGTGCTAAGTCCTTGTGCCTCCGGGGCCGTGGCCGTGCCGGAGAGCCGCTCGTGGGGGGCAGCCGGCGACCTCGGTGGGGCGTGGGGGACGGCCCACAAAGCCCCCCTTCCCATGAGGTCCCCGCCGCTTCCCCGAGCCCGGCTCAAACCCGCTTTCCACAAGGCTCCCGTGCGGCCGCCATCTTTCTTTCCAGAGAGGAGCGGGCGGGCCGGTCAACGCCCTTCCCCCTCCGGGCAGGCTTGGTGGCGCGCATCAACACAAGTCCATTTGCTTTTCTGCTCCAAGCGGCTGGTTCTCTGTGCTAAGTCCTTGTGCCTCCGGGGCCGTGGCCGTGCCGGAGAGCCGCTCGTGGGGAGCAGCCGGCGACCTCGGTGGGGCGTGGGGGACGGCCCACAAAGCCCCCCTTCCCATGAGGTCCCCGCCGCTTCCCCGAGCCCGGCTCAAACCCGCTTTCCACAAGGCTCCCGTGCGGCCGCCATCTTTCTTTCCAGAGAGGAGCGGGCGGGCCGGTCAACGCCCTTCCCCCTCCGGGCAGGCTTGGTGGCGCGCATCAACACAAGTCCATTTGCTTTTCTGCTCCAAGCGGCTGGTTCTCTGTGCTAAGTCCTTGTGCCTCCGGGGCCGTGGCCGTGCCGGAGAGCCGCTCGTGGGGGGCAGCCGGCGACCTCGGTGGGGCGTGGGGGACGGCCCACAAAGCCCCCCTTCCCATGAGGTCCCCGCCGCTTCCCCGAGCCCGGCTCAAACCCGCTTTCCACAAGGCTCCCGTGCGGCCGCCATCTTTCTTTCCAGAGAGGAGCGGGCGGGCCGGTCAACGCCCTTCCCCCTCCGGGCAGGCTTGGTGGCGCGCATCAACACAAGTCCATTTGCTTTTCTGCTCCAAGCGGCTGGTTCTCTGTGCTAAGTCCTTGTGCCTCCGGGGCCGTGGCCGTGCCGGAGAGCCGCTCGTGGGGGGCAGCCGGCGACCTCGGTGGGGCGTGGGGGACGGCCCACAAAGCCCCCCTTCCCATGAGGTCCCCGCCGCTTCCCCGAGCCCGGCTCAAACCCGCTTTCCACAAGGCTCCCGTGCGGCCGCCATCTTTCTTTCCAGAGAGGAGCGGGCGGGCCGGTCAACGCCCTTCCCCCTCCGGGCAGGCTTGGTGGCGCGCATCAACACAAGTCCATTTGCTTTTCTGCTCCAAGCGGCTGGTTCTCTGTGCTAAGTCCTTGTGCCTCCGGGGCCGTGGCCGTGCCGGAGAGCCGCTCGTGGGGAGCAGCCGGCGACCTCGGTGGGGCGTGGGGGACGGCCCACAAAGCCCCCCTTCCCATGAGGTCCCCGCCGCTTCCCCGAGCCCGGCTCAAACCCGCTTTCCACAAGGCTCCCGTGCGGCCGCCATCTTTCTTTCCAGAGAGGAGCGGGCGGGCCGGTCAACGCCCTTCCCCCTCCGGGCAGGCTTGGTGGCGCGCATCAACACAAGTCCATTTGCTTTTCTGCTCCAAGCGGCTGGTTCTCTGTGCTAAGTCCTTGTGCCTCCGGGGCCGTGGCCGTGCCGGAGAGCCGCTCGTGGGGGGCAGCCGGCGACCTCGGTGGGGCGTGGGGGACGGCCCACAAAGCCCCCCTTCCCATGAGGTCCCCGCCGCTTCCCCGAGCCCGGCTCAAACCCGCTTTCCACAAGGCTCCCGTGCGGCCGCCATCTTTCTTTCCAGAGAGGAGCGGGCGGGCCGGTCAACGCCCTTCCCCCTCCGGGCAGGCTTGGTGGCGCGCATCAACACAAGTCCATTTGCTTTTCTGCTCCAAGCGGCTGGTTCTCTGTGCTAAGTCCTTGTGCCTCCGGGGCCGTGGCCGTGCCGGAGAGCCGCTCGTGGGGAGCAGCCGGCGACCTCGGTGGGGCGTGGGGGACGGCCCACAAAGCCCCCCTTCCCATGAGGTCCCCGCCGCTTCCCCGAGCCCGGCTCAAACCCGCTTTCCACAAGGCTCCCGTGCGGCCGCCATCTTTCTTTCCAGAGAGGAGCGGGCGGGCCGGTCAACGCCCTTCCCCCTCCGGGCAGGCTTGGTGGCGCGCATCAACACAAGTCCATTTGCTTTTCTGCTCCAAGCGGCTGGTTCTCTGTGCTAAGTCCTTGTGCCTCCGGGGCCGTGGCCGTGCCGGAGAGCCGCTCGTGGGGAGCAGCCAGCGACCTCGGTGGGGCGTGGGGGACGGCCCACAAAGCCCCCCTTCCCATGAGGTCCCCGCCGCTTCCCCGAGCCCGGCTCAAACCCGCTTTCCACAAGGCTCCCGTGCGGCCGCCATCTTTCTTTCCAGAGAGGAGCGGGCGGGCCGGTCAACGCCCTTCCCCCTCCGGGCAGGCTTGGTGGCGCGCATCAACACAAGTCCATTTGCTTTTCTGCTCCAAGCGGCTGGTTCTCTGTGCTAAGTCCTTGTGCCTCCGGGGCCGTGGCCGTGCCGGAGAGCCGCTCGTGGGGGGCAGCCGGCGACCTCGGTGGGGCGTGGGGGACGGCCCACAAAGCCCCCCTTCCCATGAGGTCCCCGCCGCTTCCCCGAGCCCGGCTCAAACCCGCTTTCCACAAGGCTCCCGTGCGGCCGCCATCTTTCTTTCCAGAGCTCCGATATATATTTTGTGCTCACTTTTAATCTAAGATTATTGGCAAAGACTGAACTTTTCCCCCAATAATGACGTTTCTCCAAACTTGAAATTCATCATAGTTTTTCATTTTTTTTTCCTCAAAATCTCTCACAATTTTTGGGGTTTGTTTTTAGGGCCACTCTGCTCAAGACTTATTCCTGGCTCAGCTTCCAAGATCACACCTGGTAGCCTTATATCACTTTTCTGTTTTATAGAAGGATTCCTTCTTTCTCAGGTCGTACATCCTTGAGAGTTAAACTATATTAGAGCTTCATAGCTACTACATAAAGACATAACAACTAAAATCCTCATTTAACCAAAATTTTTTAAAAAAATATTTAATGAAGTCTTTTCGAAAAGATGTTGATAAGTAACCTTAGCTGAGGGAGGCAGAGAGATAAAAAAAAGTATCACCTTATCACATGTTATCACATATTATCACATGTGCTTGTCTGGTATGCAATCACTCCCCAGTTGAATCCCTGGCATCATATACAATGCCCTAAGCACTGCCAAGTGTGATTCTTAAGCACAGAGCCAGGAGTATGCCCTGAACACTGCTGTGTGTGACCCACGGAAGGAAGGAAGGAAGGAAGGAAGGAAGGAAGGAAGGAAGGAAGGAAGGAAGGAACGAAGGAAGGGAGGGAGGGAGGGAGGGAGGGAGGGAGGGAGGGAGGAGGGAGGAAGGGAGAGCATCTTGAGGCTAATAGCAAAAGGTACTCTATCAATTTCCAGAACTTAGGCAAAAAGGGTAGAGATTTCCAGAACCCAGATAGAGAGGGCTGACCGAAATGATGACTGGAAATAGGGAATATTTCACTTGCGGAGGCCAAAATAATAAGTACCCTGATCTTATTTCTCTCTCTGTATTTGCGATGTTTCTCCTTACCCTCTTGTATATTAATTAATTTCTTCCTGAATGAATCGATTAATCAATTCCATTTGCCTGGGCTAACAATGAAATTACTGCTCTCCTTACCATTCCCAAATGGATGAGTAGAAATAATATTTATTCATTTATTTATAACCCACTTCTCTTTGGGATGGGGCTTACAACACTGTCATATTACAAAGCAGAATATATTGACTCAGCATACAATTTATCAGTGCATTTGGTAAATCTCATCTTAACTTTTGACATGTAATTCTATGATTTTTTAAGTATTAATTGGAATTTTTCTTTGGTTAACTGTTTCTTTATGAAAAGAAGAAAATAAACATAGATTCCTAGCACCCACAATTAGTATTTTATTGCTAGAGTAAAAAGGAAAAAAATAGAATTATTTATTGTTTACTGTGTATTTTTGTATTAAAAATTAAGCATGCTCACTGTTCACATGCACTATGAATTTGAGTCACTTTAATTTATATCATCTTTGCATTTTCACACAAGCAATTGTTTTCTATCATAGTTTACCTAAGATTTTCAAATTATTTTTATGCATGGGTTTGAGTTTTATTGTAAGTATTAAACTAATATTTGAAAGGTCTTACTTTCTTCATTCTTTCCATCAGGTTTTGTCTGTTTTGTTTTGTTCTGTTCTCATGCCACATCCAGCAATGATCAGGGCTTGCTCATGGCTCCACACTCAGGAATCATTTCTGGCAGTGCTCAGGGGACTACATGGGGCTCCAGGGATGAAACCCAGGTTGGCTGTCTGCAAGACAAGTGCCTTACCCACAGTACTATCCTTCTAGCCCCTTATTATTGAGTTTTATTAAAACTGCTTCCTATCAAGTTTGGACATAATGTTTGAATAGCATCAACTACTACATCTCTGTCACTTGGCCTCCCCCCCCCTTTTTTTTTTTACCTTATTATTCATTTTGTACTTAAGAAAGTAATTTCTTCTGGTTTTAATTCTTAACCAATAGCCTTTTCATTACCTCCACAGAATTTTGTTGACTTCTTAAAAGTCGTGGAAACTTTTTGAAAGATACATATTTAACGCATTGTAGTTATTTATTTAGTCATTTTGAATACTTGGTTGTGTTCAGGGCTGTATATGGTACTGTTTCTAGCTCAGTATTGAACCCATGTTGGTCAAGTGCAAGGCAAGCACCTTACCTCCTGTACTATCTCTCTGTCACCTGTATTTGCTTTTAGTAAATTTTTGTTTTTCTGGAGTCATTTTATATGTAGATATTTAAGGGTTACACTGAAAGTAAGCTTACCTTCTTTCATTGCAAGCTGTATTTTCTAAAAAGGTTTTATTTCCAGAGGTTGAGAAAAGCCAGAAAGATTTATTATCTTTTGCTCATTGCATCACGTTCTTTGTCGAAGTCTGAAGTAACTGACTGGATACAGCCTAATTCTTGTTTTATTTTAAATAGATTTTTTGCCGATAGCAATGATGAGAAATGCCTGCCAAGTTTAATAAGCATACATGCTTTCAGGTAAATAGAGCTCATAACTTTACAGCCCAGAACAGCAGGGGTTGAGTCAACTAAATTTTTTTTATTATAGTCATTTGGAAATGCATTTAAATATTGCTCATCAGCATCCATTGATCTCAGCATTTTTCATAAAGCATAAGAAGCTGGGATACATGTAAGTCTAGCGTATTAGAATTTATCGGATTGTTTATGCAGAATTTTCTAGTACAATATGTTGATTTCATTTTACGGTTTGTTTTCAGCTGTAGCAGTACTAAAGTAAATTTCATTTCAACTTAGAGTGATGCATCTGTTTAGTCTTAGTTACTCGGGGTTGATTGGTGTAATGAATTTCTCCCTTATTGATCTACAAGTTAATCCTTTCAAGGTCAATATGTTTATGCATGTAATAATACAAATACACATTGCTACTGTTTCTAGCTCAGTACATTCTTGAAGAAAGAAGTGGTTTTACTGTTTAATGACTGGGAATCCTCATATAAAAATGAATGTGCCGAATGTTTATCTGCTCACAAGCGAATGAATTTAATATTCAACTTCAGGTTAATTGGTTGTGTTTACATCATAGTATAATAATATGTGTTTGGGAACATATTATTTCTTAGGTTTCTTAGGAATGTTAAGTTTTTAAAATTTATTTTAGATCCACAAAGTGGTGCTCAGGAATTGCTCCTGACTTTGCTTAAGGGAACTTTTAGTGTTGGGAATTGAAGAGGAGTTCCACACACTAAGGTGCACTCTAGCACACACGGCGATTTCCCAGCTCAGAAATGTTCAATTTGTTATGACTGTACATATAAAAGAACTAAAAAAATTTAAGATCTCTATGAGTCTGTATTATTGACATTTTCATAGTTAGCATAATGTTCAAGTCTATCAAAAGCATTAGGTGCTTTGTCCTCTTAAGTTCTCAAATCCTATCATTATCCTTAAGCTTTTTTTCATTTTGTTTTTGGGCCACAGTTGGTGAAACTCAGGAATTACCCTGGGTTCTGCACTCAAGAATCACTCGTGGCAGGCTTCGGGAACCAGATGGTGTGCTGGAGATCAATTCTGGGTTGGTTGTATGCAAGGAAAGAATCCTACCCGCTGTTCCCTGTCCCATCCTTGAATGTTTCAAGAAGCTTCTGTCAAAGACATAAAGAGATACTTGTTGGATCTCATTTATGCCATTTATTAAAAATAGTATCGCTTAAAAAATACAAAATTTATGAGATTTTTGGTCTTAAAACAGCATTGAAACTTATGAAGAGAAAATAAATGCAGGCTCCCAAAACTCAGATTCATTGTCTTAGCTGTGACATGTTTGGAAATCTAGTTATATATTGTGATGCATATTGAAGGAAGTGGATCATGTAAGCATTTAATTTGTCCTATTGCCTTTTCACCTCCTTGCTTGATTCATAGAAATACCTGCTTCAGTGCAATAAGGTTTATCATACTCTATTTTAAAATGCTCATTTTATGTCCAAGAAGCTACAGAATTTTCTAAAAGATCTCTGTGTTTTTCTCCATTGATTTATTTTGAATTTGGTTTGGTGCCTGGTAACGGATAAGCACTCTTCAGCTACCTTTCCTGAGTGAAGCACTTTTATAAAGTGTTACCATGTATGATCACGATCATGATCATGACCATCCTGTTAATCGTGGATTGCTCGAGCAGACCCCAGTAAAGTCTCCTTCATCCTAGCCCTGAGATTTTTTTTTTAAAAAGTGCCATATTGAAGGCTTTTTCAGAGATAGGAGAATGAGACCCATCATTGTTACTGGTATTTGGCATATTGGGTATGCCACGGGGAGTTTGCCAGACTCTGCCGTGTGGGCAGGTTACATTCGGTAGCCTGCCAGGTTGTCCAAAGTAGGAATGAGATAAAATGTCACGGCCGCAAATGAGGCCCCACGCTCCCGGGAGCTGGGTTTTATAGTCTCTGAGTCTTGCCATTGATGGGATTACACGGCACCAGGGGCCCAGTTGGTAGGTGTGACCCCCGCCTACTGAAATTTGGAGGATCTGGGTGGAGGATGCTCAGCCCCGATCCGAGTAGGCTGGGAGATAGATCTCAGTCCCGGGACCCACATGCCTTTCTTCCTCTGCCAGTACCTTCATGTGTGCAGAGAGTGGTCTCAGCATGGTGGTGGCTGGTTCTGGAGGTCTTCAGCTGCTGGAGCCCTGGTCGGGGTGCGGAGGAGAACTCAACCCTCTCCCCTCCAAGGGGCCCCGGCAAGGTCAGCCAGAATCTCTGCGCTGTTCTCTTCTGGGAGCTGGGTTTTATAGTCTCTGAGTCTTGCCATTGATGGGATTACATGACGCCAGGGGGCCAGTTGGTGGGTGTGACCCCCGCCTACTGAAATTTGGAGGATCTGGGTGGAGGATGCTCAGCCCTGATCTGAGTAGGCTGGGAGATCTCAGTCCTGGAACCTGCATGCCTTTCTTCCTCTGCCAGTACCTTCATGTGTGTGGCAGCCAAAGACCTCCAGAACCAGAACCATGTATGAGGAGCAAGAAAAGTTAGAGTGAGGGATATAAAGAAATACCTTTGAACAAAATCTAGTTGTTAAGATGGAGAATAAGCAGATAAAGTCACAAGTCCCAAACACAAATCTTAAAATCAGTGAGGGACTTTACTTTTGTTTGGAATAAGGAGTTATAATGGGTAAAAAATCCAAGAGGATTTTTCAAAAATCATTTATTTTTACCATTAACTCAGAGTTGCTTAAATACAATTTATAATTATGAAAAAATATTAAAATGGCTTTCCACCCTACTGCTAAATAGGTATTTCATAAATATCTATTGAAAACATATTAGACAAAGATGCCAGGTAGTAATTTTTAGATGAATATCAGGTGCATTGAGTTATAAAACTGTAGTCTGTTTGGGGAAGAGTTACTAGAACATTTTAGCTAAAGTATGAGACAACTATTTTTTGAGGGAGAAAAAGCATAGATATTAGATATGGAATGTAAATTCTAGCTTTAATAGCAATCTGTGGCTCTGTATATTCAAGGAAACTCTCTTAGATGATAATTACATAAAATAAAACATGTTTTTTTCACCTCTTTCTTGCTCTCTCCCTATACCTACCATTCTTTTTTCCTTCCTTCTCGTAGCACTTTAATATTGAACTTTCTTGTTTATAGAATTTTGAGAAGTAAATGTATGTTGTTCAGACATGGTATTTTTGTCATATTAGCTGGAACTAAGAGAGAGTTTGTCAAAATGCTTACTTAGGTATTGGTGGGTAAAGTTATGTATGAATGCAGTATGAAAGTGGAGAAACTATGAAGCCAGATCATATTTGATTCTAGAATAAAGGGCTACATGGTGTTTAAAAAATTTGGTCAGCAGTTGTACTGGTTTACATCAAACAGCATGCATAATCTCATCAGAATAGTGCTTATGTCTGCTAACACACACACTTTTAATGTTCTGTTAGATATTATTCTTGACTCCCTAGTATTGGTCTATCATTAGACCACATTGCTTTTCAAATGTAGGTAAGTAGACATCTAGAATTCTCTCAGCCAAAGATTATCAATTTGGTCCTGGATTCCTGATTTTCTCCACTGAAGAAGTAAATGTTTGATAAAACCATGATTGTCTCTTCATCTTGTACTTCCTCTAGTACCTGTCAGCTTTCAGTTTGGGAGCTCTTGTGTATCTAGAGGAAGAGAACCAAAGCATCCTCTCATCATATCCTTGAGGTTATATATCTTGATAAGGTTTAAAAACTACAACAGAGTAATCCAGTTATTTCAGCTTGTCTCTATAAATATTCTTTCTCTCATCTTCTAGTTTTCTCTGTGCCCTGTTATCATATGGCCTTGCAATTTCTGGATTTCTTTGAACTCAAGACTGTCCTTAACCTCCTAACTTCCTTTACTTCTGGATTTTAGTTGAATTTCACCAGTGAAAGTTAGTAATAGGGTGGAGAAGTGGTACAACAGATAAGAATCTTGCCTTGCATGTGGCATACCTGAGTTCCATCCTGTCACCTATGTGGTCCTCTGTGTATCATCAGGAGTTATCCCTAGTGTAGAGCCAGGAGTAAGCCTTGAACATGGCTGGGTGTGGCACCCAAACAAACAAACAAACAAACAAATAAAGAAAGAACAAAGACAGTATGGAATGAAATAAGTAAAGGAGAGAACATTGAGATATTTGTTTTGTTGTTTCTTCTCTGCCAGAAGAATTAAAGCAGCCTGGTTATTTATTAAATATACTGTTCCTGTTGGGTAAACCCTCTACCAAGATTCTGCTAACACATTTCTCTCCATCCCATTTCAGACAGTATGTCATAATGGCTTCTTGCTTTTGTGGGTACTTAGGCATTCATCCTTTGTTACTGGTTACCTAAGCATGCCCAAATTTTTATAAATTTTCAGTTTTATTTATCACTTCAAATTAATTATCTACTTCCTGAATCTAAATATTGGATTATGAGCAGTGCTTCTGGTAACTAGCAATCATTAAGTTAATAAAATATTCCTTGAATAGAATGTTTAGTAAAAGCTTATGTCAAATATAGCAAACTCAAAGTTGATAGGCAGATTAAGCCTTACCTGAAGTTTGTTTATATGTAAAGGTAAAGGTAAAGGTAAAGGCCCTCCTGTTGATCGTCGATTTGCTCGAGCGGGCCCAGTAACGTCTCCATTGGAGACTTTGTTGTTACTGTGTCTGGCATATCGAATACTCTCGGTAGCTTGCCGGGCTCTCCGAGAGGGGCGGAGGAATCGAACTCGGGTCGGCCATGTTGGCCGCGTGTAAGGCGAACGCCTTACACGCTCCAGGAGCGATAGCACAGTGGGTAGGGTGTTTGCCTTGCACGCAGCCAACATGGCCCGCCCGAGTTCGATTCCTCCGCCCCTCTCGGAGAGCCCGGCAAGCTACCGAGAGTATTCGATATGCCAGACACAGTAACAACAAAGTCTCCAATGGAGACGTTACTGGGCCCGCTCGAGCAAATCGATGTTTATATGTAATGTTGAGTTTTTAAAATTAGGTCTTTTACATGATTTTTACATATTGATAAAATTTGAAAGTGCTAGCTTTTAGCTCTTATTTGTTCTTTATTTTGAGG
This sequence comes from Sorex fumeus, assembly GCF_029834395.1. Classification (NCBI taxonomy): domain Eukaryota; kingdom Metazoa; phylum Chordata; class Mammalia; order Eulipotyphla; family Soricidae; genus Sorex; species Sorex fumeus. The sequence goes on along the minus strand of NW_026606075.1, from coordinate 10,536,202 downwards.
AGTATATTTGTACTATTAAAAACTTAATTTGAGGAATGTTGGAAACAAATATTAGTTGCACATTGAAATAAACAACTAGATGCAAGGTTGACATGAACAAATGTTTTGTTCCTGATAAAAACTAGATCTTTGTAGCGGTGTTAAGAAGATGTCACTTTTTGATCAGTTAGCTTCACAACTGAAATCTTTGCTTCATTCTTGGGCTTTTTACACTTTTTAACTTTATTCAAATAAATTATGAATAAATAGATATACTTTTTCCTTTTGGCTATTATTTTATATTTGAAATATGACCATACATATTTTGCTTAATTTTTGTCTAGAAGCATAAGAGACGTATCACTGGGATGTTAAAAATAGATATGTTAGTCTATAAAAGATGGAATGAGTGTATGCTCTTGGATATTTACATTGTTGACAAATTCCACACAATGTGAACTTATAGCCAAGATAAAGTCATCATTAAGAATCATTAGAACTTATGTAAAAGTCAAATAGAAGAAATAAGTTGTTGGTTTGAACATTGTTTTTTTTTTTTTCCTTTTGAGGAAACATGTTCTAATGCTTTCGTTTGTCTCATTTTAATAGGATGTATTTCTGGACAATGATGATTATTTGACAAAGAAATTCTCATTATATGCACAATGATGTAGGATACATTTTGAAGGGAATAGTATTTGATTTTCTGTTTTTAAAGTATACGTCATATTATTAAATGCATAATAGCTTCTATATTCTGTGTTGTCTTGGTCCAGGCTGACAACAAAAGGATAAATACAGTGCATACCAGGGTTCCTCTGGTAATACCATGAACATGACACATGTCATCCTATGATAAATTGGCTCTGTGTCTGTTCAATTTCAAATCTAAAGCTCTAGAGGCAGAAGTGTTAGGAAGCAGGCATAATTCTGGCATACAGAGGCCTCAGATGCACAAAATTAGTGTGCATGGAACAGATAACGGAAAAAGAGATCCACAGTGAGAAGAAGTTTGCACAGGTTTGTGGACATCCTGGGGTTTAGGTAGTATTGGCAGATGTTAGGTGGGAAAAAAACATCTGGAAGCATGATAATGAGCATTCCCAGAATCTGAAATGACAACTGTATCCAGCACAAATGCTGTCTTGTTGCCCTATTTGCATACCAATTAAATTTTAAAATAAAGAAACAAATATTGGGTTACTGAATATGTTTGACAAATAATCTGTAGGGTTTACTCAATACAACTAGGTCAGGCATGTTGGCTGTTTGACAGATGTTGTATCTATGAAAGATTTAAGCAAAAACTATATCCAGATTGTTACCACCCACAGTTTTATAAGTAGGAGTCTGAAATGGGTTAGAGATGGTTTGATACCCTGAGGCAGTCACAATGGAGTGCTTTTTCTCTGTGCTTTGCTAATGTGTCAAATAGGTGATATTTTATGATTAGTTTCCAAAACAGAATGTTTTAGGAAAACAAATTATAAATTTAGCATTTTAAGTTATAACATTCAACAATATTGTAAATATATCATTATTAATATTATATGTTGTCTTTGAGTTTTCTTGATATATTCTGTTTTATATTTGAGTTTTATATGATATACTAAGCATATGAATAAGGCTTTAAGAGATAATTAAAATATTCACAATCAACAGAATCTGAAGGCTTTATTGTTTCTTTTTTAAAATACTCGAAAAGCTGAAAATAAATATATACACTGCCAAACTGGGTATTTTCAAGTACATCTCACAGTTTCTTGATTTTTGACAAACTAAGTATTGTTCTTAAAAACATACCCTTGGAAGGAAGAGATTTTTTTGACAATGGAATATGGTATATAAGATAGATTAATAAGATTATGACAAAGTTTAGTTCTATAAAAAGAATACCTTCATATTCTAGGCATTATATTAAATCCTCATAATATAAACATGAATAATATATGGTTCATGGTGTTTCTTTAGAACCTTCCTTGAAAATAGGCACAAACATAGATTATTTCAATATAATCAGTATGTACAAAGGAACAATAACACACCATAAATCTTTTCTTAGGAGCTTATGTGTGAAAAAAATATCTGAGAAGTTATATATAAGCTCATCTTTGTTGTACACAATAGATATCTTTTTCCTGAAATGTGTGCAAATCAAAATGGTAAATCAAATCCTACTTTTCTTGACTAATGTTTCAGAAACATATTTTATTGGTATTTACATGTTCTTTTCCATTGATTTATTTTCAATTGGGTTTTTCTGTTACAATTCTATCTCTCTCCTCTTAGTTTTCTTGTCAAGTAGTCACATTAAAACTTTAAAATAATTGTAAGTGCTTTCTACTTGAAGGCCCCTTCGTTGAATCATTGTTTAAACTGAAAATAGCTTTGTTTGTGTAAGCTTACTCTGACTTTTATATACCTTACGAAAATTATTGTGCAAAATGTTTTCTCCAGATAAAATATTCAAATAACTGCCATTTGTTAACTTTAGTGAATTTTTGTCACCATCATCCATTCACTAACTGAATCAATTTTTATTGAGATGCTCCTAAGTGTTATGATAACTCAAGCTCTTTTTGCTCTTCAGTAACTCATATACCTATGGAACATGCTGATTAATGGGCAAGGTATTAAAGCCTAGGAAGCAAAAGTCATACTAATATCGTATAATCTTATACATCTTTTGCTCAAATAACCTAAAAACAATAGAGACAGAAGCTGTAGGAAAGCATAGTGAGGCAGACTTCCTCTTCCTAGAGAGGGTGATCCCAGAATTTGTTTATTTTTTGAATTCCCGAGTCTTATTTGATGCTATCATAAAGAAGATTTAGAGAAAGTTCTTAGAGAGAGAGAGAGAGAAAGAGACAGAGAAGAAAGGAAGGAGAGAGAGAGAGAGAGAGAGAGAGAGAGAGAGAGAGAGAGAGAGAGAGAGAGAATGGGACAGAGAGAAGGAACGCCAGGCCAGTTCCTGCTTAGTGTTGGAAGTACCGCATCAGTCCCACGGGGCAGCCACCAGGCCCCACCTATGTCCTGTTGCTCTGCTGGGCCTGTAAATCTAGCAGTGCCACTCTGGGTTCAGGGGAGTAATGGAACCCAGCCAGGATTTAATTCTTTTGGGTGCAAAAAAAGATGTGACAGTGGCTTCCACCTGAAAAGCCTGGTTGTTTGTCATTGTCAGAAAATGAATTCAAGGACATGACAGTGTAGACAACAGCAAAGAGATATATTAAAGAGAAGACATGAGGGAGGGGACTCTCAAGAGGAAATTTCACTTTGTGTTCTGGAGTAGTATTTTAAGCAATGAGCTAATTTAGAGGGATGAACATACATAAGGGGTTAAATCTACATAGCATGATTGGAATGGTGCTAATGTTGCACATGTGTGCATGGATTACATGCTTGTTAATATGTGATATGAGTTATTAGCATATAATTATGCAGTTGGGCTGGAGCGATAGCACAGTGGGAGGGCATTTGCCTTACATGCGACCAACATGGCTGACCTGAGTTTGATTCCTTTGCCCCTCTGGAGAGCCCGGCAAGCTACCGAGAGTATCTCGCCCACATGGCAAATCCTGGCAAGCTACCCGTGAGACATATTTGATATGCCAAATACAGTAACAAGCCTCACAATGTTACTGGGCCCGCTGGAGCAAATTGATGAACAACGGGAGGACAGTGACAATGAATTATGCAGTTAGGGGCATACACTTTTGTATGTATTTTAGGCAAAACCTATTTTATCTCTTTTAGGTTTCTATTCTCTGAGAATACTCCAGTAACTGGCTGGAATGGTTTTATAGGAATGGGGGGTACTTGGGTCATATCCAAGGCTGCTCAGAATTTAGTACTGGCTATGTGCTTAAGAATCACTTCCTGGAAGGTAACAAAGTCCAACTGAGGTCAATCTCTGCAAGGCAAGTGCCATCTTTCTCACTGCGGAACTGGTTTCTAAATCACAGCTTTGTCAGAAAGTTGGTAGCCACTCAACTACCAACTTTCTGTATTGGGGTCTCAAGACAATTTTGTTTTTCTTTAGATGTATGAAAAAAGTCCCTCATATTTTCTTTAGTGTTTTTCGTACTGCCTCTAAGATAACAGGGAACTAATAATGATTCCTAAATATTGGAAAAAATGGCATATATGACCATACAGAAGTAAAGAGGCTGGGCAGGTGAGATATTAAAGTATCCTGCATGCTTTAGAAAGGAAGAAAGATGACTTTATGCTAGAGGAATATATGCTATACTTCAGTACTTAAATAGTGGAGCTGTACAGTCATTTCTGTTCTAGAAAGAATATTCTGACAACAGTTAATGGCCTAGAATTACTGGAACAATATGAGAAATGAAGGTTACTGAAGCAAACCCTCGATGGCTCTTTATGCTTTCCAAACCAAGCATTATCAAGTAAGGTAATTAGATTTAAACCACATTGTTTTTATTTGGACACTTATACTGGAATTTCACAGAAGCTCTTATATTAGCATAGTGTCTTATTTCCAGCTGGCCTCCCAAATCTAAAAATACTTCTGTAGAACTGAGGGTCATTTGGGAGATTTTAACTGAGGTCAAGTATAGGCTTCTTATGGCTGACCTGCACTTTGGTGACACTCTCTACTGCTGCCTGCTTTTAGTGGAAGGGTGCCCAGAGGGAGACATTGTTCTTGCAGATTTTTGCAGCTGAGATTGCTATTGCTGGAGCACGATGGAAGGAGTCCCAAGTCCTTTCAGCAAAGCAGAGACTTGCATGAGAGATGACAGGTCTTTAGAGCTACTTCTCAATGAGGGAGAGGCAAGGGGGTTGTCACTTCCAGGAATATGACAGAAAGAAAAAGAAGAATAAAAAAGCTGCCATCACACTTGCCAAAGAGGGCAATAAAAGATATGTGATGTGGCAGGGCAGGAAGTTAGTGAGAAATTTGAGTGTTTGGTGAACAAATGGCATATTTAGGGTAGCAAAAACTGTATTAGAAACATTGTTTAGAAGTGATTACTTTTCTATTAAATGGAGATGGTCATTGTAACTATCGTGTAGTAGAAATTTCCAGTATTAAGTACAGACTGCTTGTTTCCTTATAATTCTTGAGACAGAAGTGATCTAAAAAAGACCAAACATATCACTGAAAGTTTTTAAAAATTTTGTCTTTTGTGACTTATTTTTCAATTTTATTTAGATCTTTGTTCCATCAGATTAATAATGGTTCTGCCTCTAGAAATTCTGAATCATAGGTCTTAGACCACAAACTGTAGTTTATTTTAATCAAAGAGAGTCTTATTAATGGCCAGATTATGTAGTAAGTACAGGGTTATTGGGGCAGAAGCCACCCAGTTCTCATCCTAAAAATTTCTATAGATCCATCAATAGTTAATTTAAGTTCTGTATAAAATCTCTTTTAGAATAATTAATAGAACTGCACCTTAGATTTGGTTGCTAAGATGCTAAAAGGAGTTATCATAGTCTAGAAAGTTCAACAAAATCTACAGAGACAACAGATCAGCCTTCAGGGGTTGAGGGAGGAGAACGTAGGGACTCTTGAAGAGAGGGGACATGAAAACCAAATTGTGTGTGTAGCATTCTGAAGTGCTTCTCATGGTTGAAATGTGGACTGACAGGCCACATGTGTTAGTATCACAGCTACTGAAATTTTGCTGGCAGCCAAGCTTGAGAAAACTGTGTGCATTAAGAATGTAGGTTTGACCACAGAACCCAAAAGGAGAGAGAGAACAAAAGGGAGTACCTTGCCACAGAGACAGAGTGGGATGGAGGGATGGGGGGGTGGGAGGGATACTGGGATTGGTGGGGGTGGAGAATGGTCACTGGTGGTGGGATGGGTACTTGATCATTGTATAACTGAAACCCAAGCACAAAAATTTGTAAGTCTACAACTGTACCTCATGGTGTTTCACTAATAAAAAAAAAAAAGAAAAAAATATGATGTGACATCAGGGAAAAAAAATAAATAAAAAAAGAATGTAAGTTTGAAAGTTGAATTGAGTTGATAATCAGGGGAGTAATTGGACTAGCTACTTATTTTATAAAGATTTCTCTGAGGTACCAAGAGATAGTATAGGAATTTTTAAAAAAAAATATTTATTGAATGACTGTGAGAACAGTTACAGAACTTTTGTGTTTTGAGTCTCAGTCATACAATGATCAAACACCCATCCCTTTACCAGTACACATTTTCCACCACGAACTCCATTATACCCCCCATCCCATCCTTACCCTGGCCTGTGTGGCAGATAATTTCCAAATTACTCTCTCTCTACTTTGATTACATTCAGTATTTCAACACCAGTCCCACCATTATTACTTGGAATTTCCCCCCAACACTCAGACATGCAGAAGAGGAAACATTAGACAATTTGTTTTCTATTGCTGGTTATGAATAGCATATGATGTTGCATGGCCGCTCTCTTGGCCTTGGAATTTTAAAATTTTAATAATTAGGCCTGGAGAGATTTCTACCAAGAGCCGCTCGGTTCTGAGTTTTGTTTGTGGGTCTCTGGAATCATGGCCGTTACAGAGCTTAATGAGTAGCTGGAGGCCATTGGTAGGCATCATCTCAGGGTCCCGTCAGGGTGGGGGAGGAGAAGGACAGGCTGCTCCCCTATCCTGTGAGGCCCAGTGTGTGTCGTCACTGCTGGCCTGTAGCTGGATTATTCAATTTGCTTTGGAATATGGCGGCCACCAGGCTTCCTGGGAAACAGATGGAGAGACAGCACCTGCTCCCATCTGGGGTGGCCCAGCGAAGGTGGCCTAATGCAAAGTCTGGAGGCATCTCTGCCAAAGGCCCCTTGGTTCTGAGATTCCGTTGTGTGTCTCAAGTTAGTATGGACTTAAAGCACTTTTTATTCATCCTACCAGTCCTGATTCAATCCCTGGAACCACAGATTATTCTCTTTCTGAGCACTTCCAGGAGGGATTCTTGAGCCTAGTCAGGACTCAACCCTGAGCACCATTGGGCTCATCAGGCTCTCTGAGCATTTCTCAACCGCAGTCGCACCCCCCAAAATAAAAAAAAAATTAAAAAACCCAAAAGGTCTCTGATAGTTTTGTCAAAGATTAATTTTTGGTCACCAGAATTTCTATGAAGTGGTACTAGGAAATATGGAAGTCAAGTCTTATAGGGTGAGGGAATGCTTGATCTGTAATAGCAATTAGAAATAGGATTGCAGGATATAGCTGAGAAACATTTCTGGAATTAAATAGGAAGTACTTATTGACTGCCATGAACAAAGTTAGGACTGTTGAGAGAGGAAGCAACTTTAGTTGAAGAATTAACTAAGCCCGAGTTTATTTATTTATTTATTTTTTATTTAGACTTTTGACCAAAAGTATCATCTGTGAAGTAAAGGAGGGTCAGAAAATACAGAGATTCTGTAAACAACATAAAAACATAGAGCAATGAAGTAGGAAAAAAAAGCTCAGAAAAGGGATATGTCAGCACATATCAAAGTGCTGAATTTAATTTAGACTTTCTTCCTTGTGAGTGTCTGCATTTATCTGTGGATGTAATTTAGAATTTTTGAAATTAAGCACAGGTCATATAAAAACGCTCTGAAGTCACTTTCAGTAAAAGTTGGGTAAATATACTTGAATAATAAGCTCCAAATTTCTTCTGAATAATATCGAGTATTATATTTCTTTTGTCAGAATTTTATTCAAGTTATAGCTAACGTATCTATATTCCTTGCTACTGTAACTCACTATGCTTGAATTCTTTTGAAAAACAACATAACACAAGTTTTATTTCTTAATGCTTTACTTATTAATGCTTTTTATGTCATATTCTGTGTGGTGTTTGTTATAAATTTTTGCTAATTGTAAACAATGCTTTATATTAATTCTAATTCATTTGGGGAGAGCTTAGTTTCTCTTACAAACTAGGAAACACAAACTGTTGGTCTAATTGAGATACTAGACTTTGATCCTAATCAAAATGAAGAAACCTGAAAATTTCTAACATGACAAAACACTGTTCAGCTAATCACTACTAATATTCTTCAGTCTGATCATGACTAAATTCTTGCAAGCTAATGTGACTTTTGGTTTAAGTGGGAGAAATTTCTAGTCCTAACATTTGTACAACCTATATGATCTTGCTGGGTGTAAAATCTTGGCATGCTGAAGGTTGTGTGTTCGCAGGCTCTCTGGACGGCTCTATGTCACTGCCCACACTTGAGCTGGTGCTCTTTAGCCACTGTGTCTGGCCTGGATCAGGACAGTTGTTGGCCAAGGGCAAGCAAAGGAAGAAACGAGGGCCAGGCTGGTTGATATCAACTGTAGTTTATTCCAATCTTCACTCCCGGTCTGCTTCTCTCTCTGAAACTGAGCCCCTCTTGCTCTGACTCTAGATCTCTGGAGCCTGAGCTCCTCTCATTTCTGACTCTCTCTTCCAAGCTTACAGTCTTGTTTATATAGCAATCATGTAGGGTGCTGACACAAAGGTGGGTTGAACATTAACAAATCAACAAAGAGAGGTAAGACCACTCCTCCAGAAAATTAACTCAAGAATAAAATCTCATCTAAAGAGATTACTCCAGATTACTTGGAGATCTGCTCGATGGTGGGATCCCAATGAGGGCATGTTCTTTCCTCAGCTAATAATCTAGTTAAATAGTTGTATTCAATATATTTCTAATATTTCTAGCAGTGCCATTCCGTATGAGCACAGTAAGAGATCTAAATTTACAGTCTGGTTCTTTCTGAGAACATCTCACTATACATTCCACAGCTCTCAGTCCAGGTTAGTCTTTCTAGCCCCAGAAGGGTCCTAGTCTTGTCGTTACTTACTTTTGGATCATAACAGCATTTGTTCATGATCATGCCCTCAACTTATAGTTGAGTATCGTGGCACTTTGGCCTGGCCCATTTTGATGCCAGGGTAGCTCACAGCTTGCCCTGGGTCCATTCAGTCCCTCGTTGGGACCCTGCTTTTGGGGTGCAAGGAACTAAGGGCAACTGAGTCAAGAAAGCAGATGCCCCGGAGTAAATATTATTCGGAGTCAATCAACTTCCTAGTTACAAAGCATAGTATTAACTGTCTTCCTGTGTCCATACAGAAAGAACATTGCTTTAAGGTAAACTATACAAAAGACATAACTTACTAGTTCAGTGTCCTTAGAAGGATCTGATCTTACAAGCTAACAGAATCTGATTAGGGACAAAAGGTGATTAACTGTTTGGGGAGGAGAGCACAGAGAAGAGTTTACAGATAAGCAGAGGAATGGGAGTGACTCAGGAGCACTGAAATGGGTGTGACCTGATAAATCTAAGCTTACTTGAGGAAGAACAAAACAGTGTTATCCTACAGCTGGGGTTGTGGTAAAAAAGCAATTCTGCCTTCTTGTACCATGTACCGCTGATCTCCACTAGACATGGGCTACCTGTATTATATTGTACCACATTAGACAGGAATTAACTGTGAGCCCACCAGCAAGCTGAGTGCAGCATTTAGTGGCAACAGACAAGAAAGTGGATAGATTGGACAGATACATTCAATCCTGTGTGTATGTGAGTTTAAAGCCTTTATCAGTTTCCCATTGCAGAACCAGGCAGGGCGTTTGTTTGTCCTTAGTAGGCATAGGCCTTTTCTGTCCTGCCATAAACCCCTTTGCTAAAAAAAATTTTTGTCAGGGAAAATGACAAAATATGGCTTCTTTTACATTTCTGTTTCTCAAGAGTCAAAGAACCCTGTCTCACCTAATGTATATTATGTTCTTAGTCTTAAATAGTCGGTAGGGCCTTTGCCTTGCATGCAGGCAACCCAGGTTCTATTCCTCTGTTCCTCTCAGAGAGCCCGGCAAGCTCCCTGTGGCTTATTTGATATGCCAAAAATAGTAACAAGAAGACTTACAATGGTAGGTGCCCGCTCGAGCAAATCAATGAACAGTGGGAGGACAATACTACAGTGTTAGTCTTACTCGAGATCTTAATATCCCTCTTTGAATTTGGGGATTGACCAGAGGTGACATTCTTTGAGCATTATTGTGAATCTTAGCACCTGAGCAATGAAATGCAAATCTTTTGAACTAGTTTTCATGTAACAAACAATAAAATTTTATTTTCATTTGAACATATTTTGCTATGAAGTATTTTAAAGGGGGAGATATAATTCATTGAAACTATTATGCAAAACCACTCAACATCTTTCTTTTCTTCCTATATTTAGATGGTAGTTTCCAGTAACAGAAATATCACCCTAATTTTATTACTTAAGCAAGCAGGCAGCTGCTAATGTCAGATATCAACAGTTCAGTAGAAATTGAGGTTGGCTAAATGTCTCCTCTCTGTAAACCTACAAAGCTTTTTGGATCTGTAGGCGTTGCTGCTACCGATAACAGGAGTATTATAATAAAATTAATACAAATTTAATTTTTATTTAAACAAATATTTTAATGTTTTTACACATACACTTAAATCTTTACTAGATAAAAAATTAGGGGCTGGCTCCATAGTACAGTGGGTAGGATGTTGTCCTGCATGCAGCTGATCTAGTTTCATCTCTGCCATTCAGGAGTGATTCACGAGTGCACAGGCAGGAGTAACCCTGAGCATTGCTGGGTATGACCCAACAAACAAAAACAAAAAAGAAAAAAAGAAAGAAAGAAAGAAAGAAAGAAGGAAAGGGAGGAAGGAAGGAAGGAAGGAAGGAAGGAAGGAAGGAAGGAAGGAAGGAAAACTTAATAGGTATTTATAATGGCAGTGCTCGAGCAGCATGGACTATTAAGTAAAATCACTTTTGTTCTATAATTTCAGAACAAGTTGAGTGGATTTTCACAAACTACATAGGGTAATATTAAAAAGCTAGTTTTGTGCTTTGGTTTCAATTATACAATGATCAGATACCCATCCCTCCACCAGTGCCCATTTTCCACCACCATGGATAATATCCCTCCCACCCCCATCCCCCCATCCCCCCGTCTCTGTGGCAGGGCAATCCCCTGTGTTCTCTCTCTCCTTTTGGGTGTTGTGGTCTGCAAAAGAGGCATTGAGTGGCAAACATGTTCAGTCCATAGTCTACTTTCGACATGCATCTCCCCTCCTGGGAGGATCCTCCAAACATCCTTTATTTGGTGCTCCCTTCTCTATCTGAATAGCCCTTTCCTCTAGGATACCCGGCTGGCCTCTAAGTTATGGAGTAATCCTCCTGGTGCTGATCTCAGCTATTCTTGGGTATTAATCTCATACTTTGTTACTTTATATCCCCCAGATGCAAAAAAAAAAAAAAAAAAAAAAAAAAAAAAAAGCTAGTTTTATTTAAAGATTAAATCTAATTCAGCCACAATGCCTTATATTTGACTTCTTTGATTATCTGTGGCTCTACTACACATACTGACTGAGAGCACAACCTTATGTTGTGGACAGAGAGAATTATCCTGATTTATGGAAAGTACATGTGATAATAAAATATTTAAAACGCAAATGGAGGTAATACTGTGCATTTCAGTGTATTGAATGTGTTCAAGTCTACTTGGCATAAGGAAGCCAAGTAAGAAATAATGTGTTTAAGGATGGCAAACTACCCAGTCACCTGGAACATCATATCACTTACCTATGCAGAAGAGAAATTGAAAAATGTCCTGAATAAAGGCAAGCAGAACAGAATGTGCCAACCTAACCCATCAAAAAAAGAAATGGAGAAAGTGTGGGGTTGTCAAATTTTATATCAAGACAATAATGTTTCACTATGTATGTATCACAATAAGATCTATACATACTTATATGGTAAAATAATACTGATGTAAAGTTTTACACGCTCACATTATATGTAGCCATTAATATATACCCATATGTTCATATGTCTGCATATACAGACCTAGATGGATAGATAGATATATACTTTTATAAATAACAAAAAAGTAATTCTAGTTGCTTTGAAGGAACAAAGAATCAGTTTAGATATAATGGAATTGCATACTTTATAGTAGAATGGGAGAACTTAAAATATAGTAAAAGATGAGTTTCCCTAATGACTTGTTAATTAGAGAAGTCTTTTGGAAAAATATGTTAGAGTTTAACTCCTCTAATTCCAGAGGAAACTTTCTTCCATGTGTTTAGAAGGGAACTTCATGCTCAAAAATAAGCTACTGGGCTGAAAATTTGATGACTAATATCAACTGTTGATGTATCAAAAGTTGATGACCATTATATGAAGTTGGTAAGTGGAAAAAATTGGCAAGAAACCAGATGTTGGTATAGGACCTGTATATGCTCTGTTTTTCTTTTTCTTTTCTTCCTTCCTTCCTTCCTTCCTTCCTTCCTTCCTTCCTTCCTTCCTTCCTTCCTCCCTCCCTCCCTCCCTCCCTCCCTCCCTCCCTCCCTCCCTTCTTTCTTTCTTTCTTTCTTTCTTTCTTTCTTTCTTTCTTTCTTTCTTTCTTTCTTCTCATTCTTCCTTTCTCATTCTTCCTTTCTCATTATCCTTCCTTCCTTCCTTCCTTCCTTTCTTTTTTTTTTTGTTTTTTTGTGGGCCACACCTGGTGGTGCTCAGGCCCCCTCCTCGCACTCAGGGATCATTGCTGATGGGTTCAAGGGAACATATGGAATGCTGATGATAGAACCTGTGTTGGCTACCTGCAAGGTAAATAAACATACTACCACCGTACTATTGATTTAGTGCCAAGGTCTAGGTCCTCTGGTGAACTAATGGATCTGAGCAACATCAGCACCTCATGCTACTAAACATCCTGTTCATTTTATAGTTTCTAGCAGTCCATTACATGTGAATTTTTATGCTGCTGAGAGCTCCCCGAGTAAAGTATGCCTTGGGTCTATTAATTACTGGAGAGTATTGGTTTCAATTCATGGATTATTGTCAAAGCTACTTTAAAAATGCCTTCATGTCAGATCTGACATTTTAGATATCAGGTATCATCCTCCTAAGTTTTCATGTTTTGAAAAAAGTGTGTATGATATTTAGTCATTGTGCAAAAGTTCCTATTGAATCCATAAAATTACATGTTTCTGTACATTTTAAAGTTCTATTTATAAGAATTAAAAATTAACTTATGCCCCCAAAACAAATCAAAAACTTACTCATTATTCTCTTTTTTGTAATAAATTAAAAACTGCTAGTTTATATAGAAAATTATTAGAGACAGACCAGTATCCAGCACAAAACAGAACAGATATTTCTTCAATAAAAGAGCAGCTATTTATAATCTCCTTTAAAGTAATTACTCCAAAAACAACAGTTGGCCTATTTCATTCAATAACAATTTTACTGCAATAAAAGTCACTTTAATTGTATACCAAAATGACTTAAATTCTATATAATTTACATTAAGGATCAATCACTTTAGAAAAATAGATATCTTATATTGATTATTCATATCATTTTTCTAAGGTACAATATGAATTTTCACTATGTATATTGAAATATTCTCTTATTTTTAAATTATTGTTCCAAGATTTGGCCAGATAGTAGAATGAGAAAGATACTTGCTTTGCAAGTGGCTGATGTGAGTTCAATCTCCGATAATACATATGATTCCCTGAGCCCCACCAAGTATGATTCCTAAGTACAGAATCAGGAGTAAGCCTGGGGCACCATTGGGTTTGACCCCCAAACCAAATCAACAAACCAGCAAACAGAAGAAAGAGACAAACAGAATGATTGCCCTGGTTCATGCATTAAAATATTTGGTGTGATTTATCATCATAGGGGTTTCCACTAGGCATTGCATGGATCTTCCGTTTTTCTATTAATGTCGAGCTTACTCATTTATAATTTACATACTTTTAAACGGGGTGGAGCGGTAGCACAGTGGGTAGGGCATTTGCCTTGCATGTGGCCAAACTGGCCGACCCATGTTCGATTCCTCCACCCCTCTCGGAGAGCCTGGCAAGCTACTGAGAGTATCTCGCCCTCAAGGCAAAGCCTGGCAAGCTACCTGTGACATATTTGATATGCAAAACACAGTTCTGGGACCACTCAAGCAAATCGCTGAACAATGGGAGGACAGTGCATACTTTTTTTTTTTTTCTTTTTGGGTCATACCTAGCAATGCTCAGGGGTTACTCCTGGCTCATGCACTCAGGAATTACTCCTGGCGGTGCTCGGGGGACCATATGGGATGCTGGGAATCGAACCCGTGTCGGCCATGTTGGCTGCGTGCAAGGCAAACACCCTACCTACCCACTGTGCTATCGCTCCAGCCCCAACAGAGCATATTTTAAATAGTACTTTTAGACAGAACAGTTTGGCAACTTGTGACAAATTTATAATTACTAACACAACCAATATGCAGAATACATTTGTATTCAAAAGTTTCCTCTTGCTTCTGTGTAGCGTCAGAAGTCTGCTTTCTCCAAATATTTTTTCATTAGTGATCATATTTGATCATCAGTAATTCTTTGTGAGCAGTAGCTGTTTACTGGAAAATTGGGGAAATGGATAGCTTTAAACAACAATAATACTTTTGTCTGTCCAACTGTTTTGAGGTTTTTTGTCTGTTTGGGGGCCACATTCCCTTTATGGCCAACTGCACTCAGGGATCACTCCTGGTGAGCATGGGAGATCACATGGGATAGTACCATTTTATTTTACTTTTTATTTATTTTTTGTTTTCTTTGACTTCACACACCTAACTGTACTTGTGACTTACTCCTGACCCTGCACTCAAGGATCATTCATGGTGAGGCTTAGGGTACCATATGTGATGTCAGTTCTCAAACCTGGGTAAGACACATGCAAGGCAAGTACCCTATCCACTGTAGTATTGCCCCACCGCAAAAATGACTATTTTGATAGATCAGTATTAGAGTTTGCTCCTTGTCTCATAAATGCTCCTCTTTTGTTAGGTATGTTGGGTAAATTCACAAGGATTCTGATATTATTCACTTATTAAACTTAAAAAATTCTGTAATTAACATTGGTTCTATTGTAAAAGAAGAAAGGGGAAGAATTAAATAGAAACTAAAAAAGGAAGAGAAGGAAAGGTAGGGAGGGAGGGATGGAGGGAGGGAGAAGGAAGGAAGGAAGGAAGGAAGGAAAGAAGGAAGGAAGGAAGGAAGGAAGAAAGGAAGGAAGGAAGGAGGGAAGGAGGGAGGGAGGGAGGGAGGGAGAGAAGTAAGGAGGGAGGGAGGAAAGGAATTTGAAAAGATGAAGGGCGTGGGAGAACTTAGAACACCTAGCTTGCAAGCATATGGTCACAAATTCAAACCCTAGAGTTGCCACATGTACTGAGTGAAGTACCTATGATTCTGCTGTCTATGATCTCTGTTGTTGCAAGAAAAGTACGACTGTATCACAGTATCACAGTCAGGTCTGTGCAAGCACTACACCTGAAAGAATGTGGCCCTGTGGTAATTTAAGTTTCATAAGTAGGAAGTATGAATTCTAGAGAGCATGTGTGCCAGCACCACAGAGACCCTAAATGAGAATAGCAATAAGAATGTCTGCTGCACCAGAACTAAACGAACATGACTACCAATAGCTAGAACAGCAACTAAAACTAACACAACTCTTGTTAAATACTGAATGATTCCTTATAAGAAGCACAACCAAGATGCAAGCACCATAACTAGAAATATTTGTGATCTCTCTGGTTACTGAAAAACACCAATAAAGGGAAGGCAAAAAAAAATAAATAAAAAATAAATAAAGAGAAAGTTGAGTTATCTTTTGTCAATATTATATAATAAAAGGTTAAGGAACTGTGAGGCCACAATGTCGATTATCTATGTGAAAAACATTTTAAGGTGTAAAGTTCAGGGTATATTTTTAGAATACATTTCCATAATATAAGATGACAGGAAAAATTACAGGACTTTGATACAGAAAAATAATGCCATTCATGTAAAAAATATATTTTTTTTTGTTTTGTGCCACAGCAGGCAGTGCTCAGAACTTTCTCTGGCTCAGGGATCACTTTTGTTGGGACCCAGGGAACCATATGGGGTGCAGGAGATCGAACTTAGATTGTCTGCATGAAGACAAATTCCCTCTCACCAGCTCCTAAAAGATACTTAAAGAGAAAGAACCCTGGAAGAAAATACATGAGCACTTAAATTTTCTTTAATCCTTTTAAAAGACATTTTATTTGTTGCTGCCCTTTGATCTTTAGGTAAAAGGTAAAGGCCCTCCCGTTGATCGCCAATTTGCTCGAGTGGGCCCAGTAACGTCTCCATTGGAGACTTTGTTGTTACTGTGTCTGGCATATCGAATACTCTCGGTAGCTTGCCGGGCTCTCCGAGAGGGGCGGAGGAATCGAACTCGGGTCGGCCATGTTGTCCGCTTGTAAGGCGAACGCCCTACCACTGTGCTATCGCTCCAGCGCGTCAGTCTAATAATTTGATCTTTATAATAACCTTTAATTACTAGATATATAGACAAAGTGTTTGATACTTATGTGGTATTGATTTACCTAGGCATTTAAGTAAATCTTCAGAAATTTGTTGTAGCAATAAGTATGTTGAGTATACACTCCTTGACCTTCTCATGTTGGAATCTCTTGAAGTCTCTTTAACCGCAACCTAACCTTCCTCAGTGAAGTTGTCTTTATGACTTTTCAATTTTATACATCAGTATTTTTACATTTAATGATACATAGACTTGTTAATTTGTGTTTTGGTTAAGATGTTTTAAAATATGTTTTCACTTTATCTAGTTTTCTAATCTATTTCACTTTTCAAAAAAGACAAGAATTCATTTTAGTCAGACCATAGGTTAAGGGATATGTTATATTTTAAGATATAAAGTATTTTTACATAAATACACAATAAATTGGCTTTATATTTGAACTATGAATCCTTGAGAGTAGAGAATATACATTTCATTTTGCTTGTCATGATCTTTTTCTCTGGAAAATAGAGGTTACATTATAGAAACTCCGTTTAGTTAATAGGTTGTCAAGAAAACCTGTGGAAGACTCAACAAAACTGAAAGCATAAGATCTAACCTGCGAGAACTGAGATTTTGCAATGCGCCTGTCAAGTTGGCAGGGGGGAATGGGGTGGGGAGGTAATTTGGGAACACTGGTGGAGGGAAGTATTGACTTCCACTTACTGTGGGATTGGTGTTGGAATCTTATCTGCCTAAAACTCAACTAACAATAAGTTTGTAAACCAAATTTCTTTAAAAACATAAGAGAGAGAGAGAGAGAGAGAGAGAGAGAGAGAGAGAGAGAGAGAGAGAGAGAGAGAGAGAGAGATCCTCTGGCGGCCGGAAAGATGGGATAATGATCAAAGCACTTACCTTTTATGAAGCTGACCCTGGTTTGATTTTGGCATCAATTAGTATAATTCTGGAGATTCCTATGCACTGCTGAGTTTAGCCTTAGAGGTTCTCCTAGGTGCCACTGAGTTTTTCTGGAATTCGAGGACCAGAACAAGGTTGCTTTATTGACTGTCTCATTGAACAACCAACTCAGTTGGCTGAATATTTCTGGGATGGGCACCCAGGCCTTCTGAGCATTAGATGGGATGAACTCTCCAGCCCCTTGCCCCAACCTCCAGAAATAAAGCCTGTATGCTAAGCACATGCAAACCTTTAGTTTTTAAAACGCAAATTATGTCTTTGGTTTTAGACAGTGAGTGCAAGAAAAGTACAATGGAAGATGAAGTACACCAAGGAACAGTAATCAGTTGTTCCACTCTTTTTCCCTCTATCCTTGCATAAATTTCACCTTTCTCTAAGTAGAATAATATCCTTTAGCTTAAATTCTGTAAAGCAGCTAAGTGTTATGGAACAATTTGATTCTTCTTCACTTAAGCAATGTTATGTTTATTAAATTCTTTCCGTGCTTACATGCCTTAGAAATAATTACTCGGCATGGTTATAATTTGCAAAAGGGACAGTATTTCAAATTACAACACTACCAAGGGACTTTGAGATATTAAGATTTTGCTATCTAGTACTGTCTACATCTTATTAGAATCTTTTGTCAATAGTAATATTGGTTTTCTGTTAGTAACTATACTTAGAAATAGATATTCATCATAGACTCCTGGAACAAACTAGTGTTATCAAGTTTGCCTATATTTAAGATGTAGTAGAGTTTAAATTAAATTAACAATCATTAACTTAATTTAACTCTATGGTATGTTTAAACATAAATACAAATTCTATGAACTCAAATATATTCATAGCTCTTTAAATTTTACCCTTAAATATTCCCTTTATAATATCTTAAATCACCTTGCTGCTATTAATACTCTCTACTTCTTTTTTGGTGGGTTTTTATTGATTTTGTAAATTGTTTTCTTCAAAGTTTGTCATGACAAATTGAACTTTATGTAAATGCTTCTAGATTAGTTTACCCTTTAGTATAGGTTTTAGTCACGTTATTATGTCTACACTTAAATGATATTTGGACATATTATTTATATACCTATTGTTCTATCTATGGTATCAGCTGTTCATATAAGAGGCAGAAATACTGATATTAAAGCAAAATTCTTTTTTTTTAATTTAAATTTATTTATTTATTTATTGAATCACCATGGGAAAGGTTACAAAGCTTTCAGGTTTAGGTCTCAGTCATGCAAATATCAAGCACATTTCCCTTTACCAAAACTTATTTTTTACCATGAAGAACCCCAATAAAACCCCACCCCCCACCCCTCCCAGTCCCTGTGGGGCAGATGAATTCTAGTTAACACTCTATCTGCTTTGATTAGATTCATTGTTTCAATAAAAGATTCACCACTATTATTTAGAGTTTACCACCCCCCCTCCGAATCAGACATGCTGACAAAGCGTTGTGAAGTGATTTGCTTTCTACAGCTGGGTTCAAGAATTATATGTTGGTTTTGGATTTCTGCTATTTTACTTATTGACCCTGGAAGTATTTCTACTGAAAGTCAGATAGTTAAGAAATTGGTTTCTGTGCTCTGGAGTCGTGGCCATGCTGGAGAGCCGCTAGTGGGGGGCAACTGGTGGCCTCGGTAGGGCGTGAAGGGCGGACCGAAACGCCCCCCTTCCCATGAGGTTTTAGTTGCCCCCACTCCCCCGGCTCATACCTGCTGTCCACAAGGCTCCCATGCGGCCGCCATCTTTCTTTGCAGAGAGGAGAAGGCGACTGGGGCAACACCCTTTCCCCTCCGGACAGACCTGATGGCCTGGATTAACGCATAGTCCGTTCACTTTTCTGCTCCAAGCTGCCGGGTTCTGCATTAAGTCCTTGTGCTTCTGGGGCCGTGGCCGTGCTGGAGAGCTGCTCGTGGGGGGCAACTGGTGACCTCGGTAGGGCGTGAAGGACGGACCGGAACGCCCCCCTTCCCATGAGGTTTTAGTCGCCCCCACACCCCCGGCTCATACCTGCTGTCCACAAGGCTCCCATGTGGCCGCCATCTTTCTTTCCAGAGGGAGGAGGGCAGAAGGGAGCAACACCCTTTCCCCTCCGGGCAGACATGATGGCCTGGATTAACGCATAGTCCTTTCACTTTTCTGCTCCAAGCTGCTGGGTTCTGCATTAAGTCCTTGTGCTTCTGGGGCCGTGGCCGTGCTGGAGAGCCACTAGTGGGGGGCAACTGGTGACCTCGGTAGGGCGTGAAGGATGGACCGGAACGCCCCCCTTCCCATGAGGTTAAAAATTCTGAGGCATTTTTTTCCCAAAGTAGCATTTCTTGAAGAAATGCTTTTTCTTCACGTTAAGTTACATTGTTAATACATTATGAAAAGAAGTTTATCAGTATGGGGAGATAGATAGGGTGCTTGTCTTGCATGTGGTTAATCTGAGTTTTATTTCCAGCATCCTGTATGGTCCCCCCAAGCACTGCAAGGAGTAATTCCTGAGTGTAGAGCCAGGAGTAACACCTATGAATTGCTAGGTATGGCCCCAGAGCAAAAAGAAGAGAAGAAAGAAGAGGGTGATGACGAAGAAGACAAAAGAAAATGACTAAGATGACGATGGGGACGACAAGGACAATGACAATGAGAATGAAAAGAATGAGGATGATGATGATGATGACAGAGGTGGCAAAAAGGAGGATGAGGAGAAGGAGGAAGTGGAGGAAGAAGATGGGAAAGGGGAACAACTTTGTAAATAATGGCATCTTAATAAAATGAATACAAATATACATATATATGTATTTTAAAGACCATTCAATGAAGGCCCTAATTAAGAATACTTTTTGTAACCATCTTTATTTTTTCCTGGGAAAATGTGCCCAGCTTATTTGATCTTATTCTATATTTTTAAAAGTATGGGTAAAGTAGGTAAATATATAAGAAAATTAGAAATTAACTGTATTTCCTACTTTTCTTCTAAAGCAGCATTTATTAAAATTTTGTTCAAAATTTGATTCTTGAGTCATCTTGAAATGGTAGGTAATATCCATGAAAAGAACTATATGTTTTTTCCTATGCATGTATCATCATTAACCATTTGCTGAATCCTTAATTGAAGGTCAGCATTTTCTAGACCCCTTCAATTGAAGATCATGCTCTATAGAATTATTATAGTAATTCCAGTGAAGTCATAAGATCTTGCTTTCTGATATTTTCACAATAATCCAACAAAGGTCATTTAGCTTCTGATACACGACACTGAAATCTGGGTTCATCACTGGATTGTTGCTTTTATGACTATGCTGAAGCATAGTTAGGCTAATAGGCTAAACATAAAATAATAAGTCTGTATGGAAGTAGCTTAAGTTATTAATTTTAAAAGAAATTAGCATTTTTTTAGGGATCGTATTTTAGGTAGCAGCCACCAGAAACCATCCAGAAGCAAAGTTGCTACCCAGTGGAAAAAATGCAGTTGGCTAGAAAAATTTCTGGCTTTGTTAAAAATAAACATATTTGTGTTATGTTTCTGGTAATTGTTTCTTGTTGTACTTTTTGTTATACTTCTGTTTTAAGTCTGCCGTCTTAAAACTAGGATGTATTTTATTGTCATAATTACTTGAATTTTTGCTCTTGGAATAACAAGTAAAATATGCTAGGGAGTGAAAACAAAATAGATTTCTTTCCCTTACAAAAAGTTTGTCATGACAAAAATGTGCCTCTAAAATTTTTCAAATTTGAAAGATATTTACTATATAATTTACAATATAATTAGTGAAATAAAAGCTGCTTAATTTTTCATCAATGCAAGTTTGGCATAATAGTTTTACATGAAAGGATTTTAAGTTTTAAATTAAAAAACTTTTTAAAAATTATTTTGCCTATGAATTGGAACCAGGTATATTTTAGAAAATAAGTGCATATACTTCACTTAATCACTTAATCACTTAAATTCCCGTTAGTCGTCAATTTGCTCAAGCAGGCGCCATTACGTCTCCATTTGTCCCTGTTGCGTGCTAGTGTAGCCCAATGGCATCTGTTCGCTCTGGGAACATGAAGAGCCTCAAACCGATCGCTCATGATCTTGATGAAGAAGGCTGACCATCTGGTAGGTGGGTGGCCACGCGGTCTTTTGACATCCCTCAGAATCCAGTCGGTAACAGCTCTAGTCCAGCGGTCATCTTTAAATCTCATTATGTGACCAGCCAATCTGATTTTTGACGCCTTGGCAAACAAGAGAGCGCCCCTGATTTTTGATCGTCGACGGATGTCGGAACTTCGGATTCTTTCTCTCATTTGAGTGAAAAGTGATATTCCAAGCATAGCTCTTTCAATTCTTCTTTGGGAGACCTGAATAGCGTTCTCATCCTGTTTGCGTAGGGCCCAGGTCTCTGAGGCATATGTTAATGCAGGAAGAGCAGTTGAATCAAAGAGATGTGCCCGGAGCCGGAGATTCTTTGTCCTCTTAGCTATTTCTTCGATGTTCTTGAAGACTTTCCAAGCCATTCTCTTCCTCCTGCGCAGCTCGGGTGCCAGGTCATTTGTCATTTTGACTTCTCGATCTAGGTACAAAAAGCTGTTGCATTCAGAGATGGTCATTCCGTTGAGAGCGAATGGGGCATCAGGAATGAGGCTGTTTCTCATAAACACTGTCTTCGTAAGATTCAGCTGTAGTCCTACATTTCCACACTCACAGTCAAAGTCGGCCAGCATTTGTGCCGCTTGGCTGATGTTTGGTGTTATTAAAACAATGTCATCAGCAAAGCGGAGGTGGTGTAGTTGCTGACCATCTATCTTCACTCCCATTCCTTCCCATTCCAGTCGTCGCATGATGTTCTCGAGGGTGGCACTGAAGAGTTTCGGTGAAATGGTATCACCCTGCCCAACCCCTCTCATGACATCAATGATTACTTCTTTGTAGAATGGTGAGATCCTGGTAGTGAATCCGTAATATAGCTCACGGAGGATCTTGATGTATTGGGCTTGAATGCCCTGATTGGCTAGGGCTTCCATGACCGCTTCCATCTCAACAGAATCAAAGGCCTTCTTTAAATCAATGAACGTTAAGCAGAGCGGCATCTTGAACTCCCGAGAAACCTCAATGAGCTTGGTTATCATGTGGATATGGTCGATGGTGCTGAATCCTTTGCGGAACCCGGCTTGCTCGCATGGTTGTCCTTCATCTAGTGTTCTGCCAATCCTATTCAGGATGACTCGAGTGAACAACTTGTAGATGACAGACAATAGGCAGATTGGGCGATAGTTGCCAATGTCATGGATGTCTCCCTTCTTGAAAAGTAGTACGGTCCTGCTGGTTTTCCACTGGGACAGAAACTTGCATTCAGACAGGTGGCGTGTGAAGATCCGAGCCAGTGTATTGATGAGTACTTACGGCAGATTCTTCAGGTGTTCAGATCTGACCTTGTCTGGGCCGGGTGCTGTTCATTTCTTTACTGACGAAATGGTGTGTCAGATTTCGGAAGGGAGAACGTTGGGAACGACATATCCATCCTGTGGAATTTGGTATGTCGGCAAGTGGACATGGCTATCAAAGAGATTTGAGTAGAAGTCATGGATAATCTTCTCCATTGCCGTTCTGGAGGATGTGATGGATCCATCAGGACGTCCCAGGGCAGTCATCTTGGTCTTGTAGTTGGTGAAGGACAGGCAGCAGTTACGAATACTTTTCCTGGCTTCTGCCGCACCTACCAGCACTTCTGCTCTTCTCTCTTTGAGGTCTTCCTTGATTGCATCTCTGCACTGCTTTGCTCGGACGTTAGTTTGCGGTTGCCTGAGGCATGCGCCAAACCACGCTGGTGAATAAGCTCAAGAGTTTTAGAAGACAGGCATTTTTTTGTGGCTATGTCTCTCTTGGCGTTCCTCGCACAATCATGGAGGTGCTGTACCAGTCGATCATATTCCTCGTCAATGTTGTCAACAGTGGCATCTTCCCATGTTGCCGCAATTGTGCCAAAGAGCTCCCAGTTGGTGGTCGTTCTGGGAGTTCTCTTTTTGAACTTTGCAGCCCTTTCTCCCCGCTCTGTGAAGTAGAATTTTGCACGAAGCAGATGGTGGTCCGATCCCGTTCGGAATTTTGGGACAACAGCGACATCGGTCAGGCAAAACCGTTGATTGAATATGATGTGGTCTATTTCGTTGTGGAATCGTCCACCGGGAGACTCCCATGTCCATCGTTTAGATTGTGCCTTCTGGAACTGTGAGTTACCATGAATGGTCTTGGTCAACATGATGAACTCAGACAGTCTCTCACCCTGTTCGTTCCATTCTAGGCCATGGGTCCCGATGTGAAGTTCTTCAGCTGATCTTCTCGGTCCTATCTTGGCATTAAAATCACCCACAATGATCTTGTAGAAGGTGTGGTCTTCTTTACAGAACTTCTCCAGCTCCATGTAGAGCTTCTCGATTTCTCTTTCATCATAATGAGATGTTGATGCATAGACAACGAAGATATAAACTGCCGGCAGTGAGCCACATCTATTGAAATGTAAACGCCCGATTCGGGTTGTTAAGCATTCGAATGAATCAATGCTCTTGGCCAAGTTTGTGTTGACAAGGACACCGACGCCTCCAACACCTCTTTTATCACATATTCCGAGGAAAAATTCCTCTCCAGTGTCGAAAATGGCATGGTGAGATTCGTGCCTTCTTGTCTCAGTCAGACCAATGATGTCATACTTGATCATTCGTGCTTGTACCATCAGGTCCTCGATGGATGCATCTGATACTAGCGTACGTGCATTGAAAGTACAGACGATCATTTTTGTCTTCCTTCATTGTGGCAGCCTAGTTTGGCCTTGAGATTTTATCGGCCTCTCCTTTCTCATCCTTCTCAGTGCTGCCATGTCGGTGAAGCTTTCAGGGTCAGGTGAATGAGACCCATTGTAGTTACTGGTTTTGGCATATCGAATACACAACGGATAGCTTGCCAGGCTCTTCCGTGTGGGCGGAATACTTTTGGTAGCTTGCCAGTCTTTCTGAGAGTGATAGAGGCTTTTGGGGCGACCTTTAATCGCCCTCGTAGGTGTTACCATATTTGAACCCTATCAAATATGGTACGACAATTCCAGAAGATGGGTATTTAGTGTCTTATGATGTGTCACAACTACTATATGTGTCATAAGTACCCGCGCTTCGCATATACAGTTTATAGAATTTATGTTTGAAATATCAAAAGATGTTTTACAGCAATTTTCTTATTGCTGCTCATTTTTGTGTAAACACTTTTAACTTGGGCTGTGTAAACTCCTTTTAGCTCAAGTGATGCTATGAATGCTCACATAGTACCGGATGTTCACAGGCTCTCAGGGTGGCTCTCTCTTGCCACCTGTGTTCGGTGCTCTTGAACCGCTTCCCAGTAGGGATGGCCATTGCCTTGGGTTGACGAAGGAGGAATACAGGCCAAACTGGTTGGTGATCAGTTGCTGTTTATTCCATCTCTTGTTTATTCCATCACAACTCTCTCCCCAACCCACCCCCAACTCTCTCCAACTCTCCATCTCTAATTCGCTCTGCAATGCTCTCTCCAACACAGTCTCTCTGCAGCTCTCTCCACCTCTCCCCTCACTCTGTCTCAACTCTGTCCTACTCCTCTTCTCAGCCACCAACTCCACCTCCTCTTCTCTCAACATGCCTCCCAAATCACGCCTACCTGGGAAAGTGAAATCAACATGTGTATCAAGCCTTTCTGATCATCTGCAGCCCACCAGGGCAAAACAGCACTTGAGGTGTGTTCTTCCTCTGCTTAGACCAGTAACTTAATTAACGTCTTTATTCTACTTCCTAATGTTTGCCATTCTGTTTGGACATAATAATAGACACATTTAGGCTTGTAGGGCAACTCTCCTGGGGACATCTTGCCATAGACTCAGACTACAGTGATCAGGTCAGATTAATCATTCGCAACACTAGCGAGGTATGAATTTTGTTATTACATTTTGGATCATGACAGAATTTGTCCATAACCATGCTCTTACAGTTAAGTATCATGGCACTTTGGACAGGCCCATTTTGATGCCAGGGTAGCTCACCGCCTGTCCTGGGTCCATCCACTGCCTCATTGGGACCCTGATTTTGGGGATCTAGGAATTAAGGGCAACTGAGGCTAAAGTTGACAGCAGTTTTTCAGGAGGTAATATTATCTGGAGTCAATTAACTGCGAAGTTACAAAAACATGTCTTTTTAACTGTCTTCCTGTGTCCATACAAAAATAATTGCTCTGAAGTAACTAACCATGCAAAGGACATTAAGGAGAAGAGAAAAACAATATTTACAAGTCAACAGAGTTGCATCAGGAGGCAAAGGTAATTGACAGGTTGGGGGAGCAATCAACAAACCCAAGCTCTCTGTAGCCAGGGAGGAAGGGCAAACCAATGTTATCTTACAATTTTTATCATCTATTTTTTATACTTGTCAATTCCTATATAACTTCATTGAAAGTTTGCCAAATTTGAAGGATTGAGTCACTACAGAGTAAGTATATGGTAAGCTGGTTGTTAAAATCTAGTTTTTAAAAGTTTGTAAACTTTCAAGTAATGGAGACATATATGTCTTTGAAAGGCCAATTATATCATTTATGGGATCATTGAAAAATAAATGTTTATAGTTTCTTGTTTAGGAATTAAGGACCCTTTGGAGGCTGAACAATAATTTAATTCTGGCGCCTTATCCTAGCATCTTCCTATTCATCCTTTCCCCAAATTCCTTAAGTCCTTGAAATATTTTTATTTTCAGGGCCAGAAAGGTAACAGTGTGGGTAGATACTTGCCTTGCATGCAGCCAATCTGATTTGATCCCTGATACCTCATATGGGAAGAGCCTGCCAAGACTGATTCTTGAGTGCAGAGCCAGGAGTAATCCCTGAGCTCTGTTGTGTGTGGCCCAACCCCATCCCCCCAAAAATTTGTTTCTTATTTGTCACAGACTTTGAAGAATTGTCTTTCATTATCATGAAATATTTGGAATCTCTATTATGCCTTTATATTAGGGCTGGAGCGATAGCACAGCGGTAGGGCATTTGCCTTGCACGCAGCCAACATGGCCGACCCGAGTTTGATTCCTCCGCCCCTCTCAGAGAGCCCGGCAAGCTACCCAGAGTATCTCGCCCACACGGCAGAGCCTGGCAAGCTCCCCGTGACGTATTCGATATGCCAGACACAGTAACAACAAAGTCTCCAATGGAGACGTTACTGGGCCCGCTCGAGCAAATCGACGATCAACGGGAGGGCCTTTTATTATGCCTTGCTATCAATTTTAGCTTCATGTGTAGTCTCCAAACTGTCCAGCTTTTCATGACAACTAATTCTAGAATTTTTAAAAATTTGAACACAACTTTGTTTTCCGTCTCCCTTTCAAAGGCAACTTTATTCTTATCTTGACCTGTCAAATTTGGTTCTAACACTCTGCTCTTGGTTCTTAATTTAACATATCATTATTTCAGGATTATTAAAATATTCTATAGAATATTGGAATGGGTCAGATGTCTTAAATAGAAGTAGAGCTAGGAAAAAATAAAGTCTAGGTAGAAGAACTAAATACTACCAGGATTCCATATATCTCCCTCACTCTTTTCCATCAAATTTCTCAAGATTCATGGACTGAACACGCATTCCTAAATTCTGGATGTGAATTAGTCCTGAGTTTATGACCTTGCTTTACATTTGTAAACTGCAGTTAGAAAATACTTTGGAGAGGTAAATTCTCATGTTTTTGTTTTGTTTTTTAATCTAGGTGTCTGAATTCTTCAGAAAATTTTTTTTGTCTCTGGAAAGAAAGATGGTGGCCGCATGGGAGCCTTGTGGACAGCAGGTTTGAGCCGGGGGTGGGGGCGGCAGGGACCTCATGGGAAGGGGGGCGTTCTGGGCCGTCCTTCACGCCCGACCGAGGTCATCAGTTACCCCCCACGAGCGGCTCTCCGGCACGGCCACGACTCCAGAGCACAGAAACCAATCTCTTAACTATCTAACTTTTAATAGAAATACTTCCAGGGTTAATAAGTAAAATAGCAGAAATCCAAAACCTCATTTTATTCTTAAACCAAGTTGTAGAAAGCAAATCATTTCACAACGCTGTTTCAGCATATCTGATTGGGGGGGGTCGTAAACTCTAAACAATAATTGTGCATCTTCTATCGAAACAATGTATCTAGTCAAAGTAGATAGAGTATTAACTAGAACTCATCTGCCTCACAGGAATTGGGAGGGGTGGGAGGTGGGGTTCTATTGGGGTTCGCGGTTAAAAATAAGTATTGGTAAAGGGAAATGTGTTTGATATTTACATGACTGAGACTAAACCCGAAAGCTCTGTAACTTTTCCCACAGTGATTCAATAAAGAAATAAATATAAAAAAAAAGAAAAATTTTTTTGGCTTCCTTCTATCTCTCTGAGCTCTTTTTAAACTGCAGCTCATAGGAACACTCTAAAAGAGGATGTGCTGCTTGAAAAAAGTACTTTTAAAACTATAGACTTTTATTTTAATTTAGTGAGCATATGTGTGGGATCTATTGATGTGGGGATGTACCAGAGGTGGGCAGGATCTTAAATTATTTTTAGCTTCTTAAGGACATGATAAAAATAACAAAAGGCAAAGAACAAATGTATATATCAAGATTACTTTCATTATTACTCTTTTTACAAATAGTGTGTCTCTTGAAAATAGAATAAGCATGGGGGCCAAGGGAATGAGTGAGGTCATCTTTATTTTCTCCTCACATTTATGTTTTGAGGGGCGTGGAGTGATATAGTACAGCAGGTCGCGCATTTGCCTTGCATGAAACCAACTTGGGTTTAATCCCTGGCATCCGATATGGTCTCCTGAAGAGAAGCAAGGAGTATATTAGTGAGTGCAGAGCCAGGAGTAACTCCTGAGAACCAATAGGTGTGAGCCCCAAATTAAAAATATAGCACCCCCAAACAATTATGTTTCAAAAATAGTTCTGTATTTCTAAGCAATTTATTAATTTTCCCACTTACTAAGGTAAGGCAACTAAGCAACTTGATGAAGATGCAGAATTTTCAGAACCTAATAAATTACTATATATTTGAACTCAAGACATTTGCACTGATGTTACCATTTTTGTCTTGATTATATATCCAGCATCACCAGGGTTTCTAAAATCACTTGGTGTTTCGTTTCCCTACTAATCATCTTAAAAATGTCAATTTTTCAGTTTATATTGTTAGGATCTGAGGTTGATAATCTCCCCTCTCTGAATCACACAAAGAGTTCAGCCAGTAATGCAAAACACAGGTGGAGTTTATTCAAGCCAGCTAGCTGGGGTCAAGCTCTTAGGCACGCAGTCTAGAGCAAAACCCTGAGCAAGGGAGATGCTTCAATTTTTATAGTTAGTGTGTGCATCATAGCCCACACTTACAGTTTCTAAGGGAGATATAGTAAAAATACAAGTTTCAACCTAGTTTCGAACAGCACGGTGAGCCGTTACAAACAGGTCATCTTATCCTGATAATTTCCTGACCATTCTGGTGGTTGTTCCCTCCTCCCCTTCTCCCATCTTGGCAGTTTCTGAGAACCAGGGCTGAGCTATCACCCCGGGGGGAAGAAGCAGAATTCTGAGAACCAAGGTTGAGTTATCAGCCCAGATGTCCTTCTTTTGCAGATCGTGGCGGGGGTGGGGGGGAGTGTTGGGAAGAGCACTACCCTGAGAAAGCCAAACTGTTGAGGACCACAATCCATTCAGAAAAATAACATGTGGGACAGGGAAACGCAATAGGAGGCATGGAGCAGGGACTTCAGGAATGGAATCCATCATGGAGTCTGTCAGGTCCCGCTCCTTACCCAGCAATATCTGTATAATTCTTTAATTCATTGCTTCCCATGCATTTGAGATACTTAACTAATTTCAAGAGTAAAGCATGATAGTAACTGCTGTAATTTTAACTAAACTAGTAACTGTAGTTTCCATATGTGGCTGGGTGCCACATACAATTATCCAAATTTGTGCTCAATATTTAGTTTCCCTGAGATATTTTGCTAGTATTAAATAACATTCTGCACTTAAATAGGGAACTGTCAATTTATAGTTGCCTAGGTACCTTTTTATTCATTGCTTTCTATTTAGACCAATGATTAAATGAACAGTTAGGGCTTGGGTTGTGTGAGAAATGTGTTTTATTTGGCATGGACTCTAATGTTTAGATAATGAACAACTTTATTCCTATCAAGAGGATATTCTAAAAGACGGTTTTATTTCTTAATTCTGACCCTAACTTTGAGAAGCAGATTGCCCTGATCATGATAGTTAATGACCAGTAAGTGGCCATTTGTCACATTTTCATTCCTTGTTCCAAACCTCAGCCAACCTCTAATATGAAGTATTCAAACTGACGAACTGCTTTAACAGGTAATGACGAGAGAGATGTGAGTTTTTTAGAGCAGGGTTCATGTTTTATAAGAAACCTGTAGTAGTATTCTGTAGTACTCTCTGTAGTATTCATGATGAAATAGTAGTTTGATTCTGAATCGCTATACACTTGATTCACTGGACATTTATTGACTATCTTCTGCCTCTAATAAACTTACTCTCTAGTAAAAAGTCAAGTTCTAATACAAACTTAAATGAAATGTATTAAGACAAGTTTTTTTTTAATTAAAAGTGTTTTCAGAATACATAAATTTAGAGGCAACATCGGAAGTCTTTAAAACTTATGAAGACCTTTAAATTGTTTCTTATGTACCTTGGCTTAGGAGTACTTGACTCTGACTATAAACATAACCCAACAGTTGAAAAGTTCACAGTTAAATTGTAGAAGTTCATTAACTACATGATTAAAGCTGATATGTTATGTTTAAATTTCCATAATCCATTTAAAAGGTTTATCCATTTAAAATCTCTAAATTAGCAGATTTCTCTGCTTCTATTATTCGGGTCATTGCACCTTAGATAACCTAAATGTTTAAGTGTTCCCTATAAAGCAAGCAAACATAATTTAAATGTGTGCTGTAGGAAGGTCAAAACAAGGAAAGTAGTCATCAGTAGCTTCTCTCATTTTTATCTTTTCCCCATCATCAGCACTTATATTCATGAGAGAATTAATGGCATTTTGTAACTTTTCTTGTTAAAATAAATGTTTTAGTATTAAAAAGAAAATATGTAAATTGAGATCACTTGAGAACTTAGTATATATATATTAATACAAATGATAAAGTCACTAGAAAGGGTTATTTTCATTTAAATTTTATTTGAGACTCAAGAGATAGTACAGATAGTCAGGTGTTTGTCTGCCTTACTGCATACCACAGTTCAATCCCTGACACTACATATAGTCGTCTCAACACCACCTGCATAGATCTCTGAGTCAGGAAAAAGAGAACAGTGAATGTAGCCCCTAGACATCTACAACAAACCAAAAAAATTACTTCCAAGATCAATCATGAATTGTTGTTCTTCAAAGCTATGTTCTCCCTTCAACAGGTATTTTACTTGATTTTCTCTATGTTTCTTTGCTTGCGTGCTTTGCCACTCTGGGGTACCCTGTGTTCTTTTTTGAACATCTTTCTCTCCTCTCACATCTTTATCTTCTTTCCATTTCTTTCTTTTTGTTTTTTGGGCCACACCTGCCAATGCTCAGGCCTTACTTCTGACTTTACACCCAGGAATCACTCCTGTTGATGCCCAAGAAACCATATGGGATGCTGGGAATCAAACCAGGGTGAGCCTCATGCAAGGCAAACACCTTATCCACTGTACTGTCGCTCCAGCTCAACCTTTCACAACTTTGTAAATAAGTTGTAATAAAACCTACATTACTTCATAAAAAAGAAATCCATCAGATAATGGATCTAGAATAATGGCTGATGTTGCCTAAATGAAAAATGACATTATATTTCACTTTAAAAGATTTCCTCTTAAACTATTTTTCTAATCATTTATTGTTTATGCTGTTAATTAAAAATTACAGTAGGCAAAATAGACTCAAAATTGCATATAAAAACTTGGAAGTTTTATGATTACTGGGTATTATTTCACTAAGAAGTCTTTGGTTAATAAGAGAGAAATTACAGTTTATATCTTTCTTAGTAATTATCTGAGGCTGCTGAAAGTAAAGACAAAATTATTTCTAAACAATTTTAGGTATTAAAATAACATATAATACTTAGGAGAAATTTTTGGCTTTTTCATGAATTATTCACTAAGTATTCATTATGTATGTCACTTTTTTTTTTTGGAAGGGAGAGTTCAGACCCAGCTGTGCTCAGGATTCACTCCTGGCTCTACACTCAAGGATCACTTCGGGCAGTGCTTAGGGAACCATATGGAATGTCAGGGATCAAACCAGGTCAGACATATCCAACGCAAGCACCTCCTATACTGTACTGTACTATTGCTTCAGGCCCCTGTGTATGTTACACTTTGAGGAGATTCAGTCTCTGACCTGGAAATCTTAAAGTCTAATAGCAGGATTAATATGTCAACATAAATAAGCTGAAAAATTCTCATTAACACTCATAATTGAGGTACATAAAAAGTTATATTAAATTTGTATTACTCCCAACCAATTGCATGAAGAGTTAATTGACTAGATAAGAAGGCATTGCACTGATATGTCCCCTGTAGGGAAATGTTAAGTATATAGTCACCCCGCAACAGCAGTGAAGGACACAGTGAATAGTATGTCTGAATAAGGCAGAGGCATGGAAGAACAGGGGCTGAGAAGTTTTATAAAACATCTGGAGGTTTATTCATAGGAGAAACTTGGATAGTGGGTTAAAGATGATAATTCTTCATTTCAATTCAGTGACTATATATCAGAACTTTGTGCGGTGCTAAAATATGTGACTACATAAAAATTATGACAACATGGTCTCACTACTTAAGAATTTCACTTTGTAGATATAGATGCGACAATATTCAGGAGTAATGTAGGTCAGATTGATTATTCGATACTTTTAGTAGAAGATATGGGCCATCTGTGGTTTGAAAGTGATAATTTGAAGATGATATTCATTAAATCAGGATAGACAATACTTGGAAACTATAGCCTCAAATGTCAGTCTTTCCAATTTAATTTTATTCATTTCTCAACAGCATGTCATTTTAAAAAAAAGGATAAAGGAAAAATACCAAGTTATATTCCTAGGCTGGTACAGAGAACAAATCTAAGTAGCATGGAGCTCCCCCTCCATCCCCAACCCCAGGAATCACAAGCTAGTATTGTAATTTCATTTAAGTGAAGGTACTTCTGACATGAAGTACTCACTAGGATGATTTATTTCTTTAATATGCACAACTGCAATCACTAATGAGGGCAGAGGCATAGTGCCAGATTTTGGAAGTATCAATGTTCTGCCCTCTCAGGAGATCTCAGCAACTCAAGATCACAGCTAGAGAAAATAAGTGATACCAAGGATTGGGATGAGACAGAAGAGAATAAGGGAGTGAAAACTGACCAGCTAAGTGATTCAATAAATAGGTGTAAAGTTCATGCTCATAAGAGTTTTAGAATAAGAAAATATGGCATATTAAATGCATGATTGTTCTAAAGTTCTGCTACTGAATTATTAAAGAGATTTAATTTTTTTCTTTATGTTAGGATGAATTCTGTGATATCTTCTAAGATTCCTGTCTCCTGAAGTACATGCTCTGTAAGAGCCTTTTCCTTAAGGGTGGATATTACTGGTGAATATAATAATGACCTGGTGGTGATGATGATGACAATGATGATAGTATGTCTCTTTCAAGAGTAAATGGGATCATATAGTAAAATGAGAGATTTTGCTGTAAAAATTTGAGACCTCTAAGCATTTGACATTGAATTAATTATAAGGGAGTTTGTTCTGGAGGAGCATAAAACTTAGTCTTTCTATTGGTTTTGAAGCAAGAAATTACTTCATTCATTATTTAGTTTGTAATTAATGAATTCTTCCAATGACAAATTGAGGTTTACTGGGGCTCAAAGGAGACTCTGACCTGACCCGATATTTTGATGGCTGATTTGAGCAGAAGACCAGGTTAAGCAGATCCAGCTTTTGGCTAAGAGAAGTCAAGAAAACAAATAGGTTCTGTTTTGAATTGCTAAACTTGTGGTAATTTGTTCATAACAATAAAATTAAATGCAATTTTCTTCTTTGGGTCATACCTGGCAATGCTTAGGTGTTATTCCGGGCTCTGCATTCAGGAATTACTCTTGGTGGTGCTCGGGGGACCATATGGGATGCCAGGGATCAAACCCAGATAGGCCACATGCAAGGCAAATACCCTACCTGCTGTACTATCACTCTGGCCCCAGAACACAATTCATATTGGTTAAATGTTCTGATGCCAGGGGTGTAGGGGAATAGAAAATACCTATACAAAAATTTAAATATCTATTGATAATGCTCATGAATTAATAAGTCAAAATTTTTACATTAGGTATCTTCTATATATAGTTTTACTTTTATGAGTTAAGTAAAACATAACTCCTTAAAAACACGGACTCAAGATATAAATTAATCATATGAAACTGTGACAGAGGATAAAATTATGCCCTTTACCTTGTCTTTGAAAAGTTATCACTAGTTTACAACGGAAAAAAATGGGCTAGAATTGGCTAGAATTGGATTTAAATTTATTGACATTGTCAACTAGGAATTTAAGGCATAACTATTAAATTCTTAGTGCCTGGAAATTATTTACATTGCACTGAAGAGTGTGATTAATAACTGGCACATTCATGTATCGTTAAGAAAAACCAGTCATTAGCTTCTTGATAGAACAGTATTTGCATAGGATTTTGTTTCTTTCCTTCCCTCTTCGTTTTACAGCTTAGGTGCTAGGATAATTAAAATTGATTTTTTTTAACAATGAGGAAAACAATGAAGAAGTTAACAAAGAGAACTGTAAGCAGAAAGCAGTCCCAAAGTTAGGCTATTAAAATACTTGGTGCTCTTCACTCAATGCCTCTCTGGCAAAACACAGTACCCAAAAGAAGAGAGAGAGAACAGGGAGGAATGCCCTGCCACAGCGGCAGGGTGGGACGGGGGGGGGGGTGGGGAGGATGGGGGGTCGGAGGGATGATAGGACCCGTGGTGGGGGAGGATGGGCACTGGTGGAGGGATGGGTACTTGATCATTGTATGACTGAAACCCAAGCACAAAAATTTGTGAGTCTATAAGTATACTTCATGGTGTTTCACTAATAAAAAAAAAATGATAAAAAAAAATACTTGGTGCTCTTTTTAGGAAGGAATAAAGAGAGAGTGGTTCTCCATTAGTGAAATAGCACATGAGGTTAGGCTAAAAGAAGTGATTCAGTGTAGCAGCAGAACAAACTATTTTTTCCTAAGAGTGTCATCATGAGAATATGCTTGGAAAGGCTATTTCCTTAATACGTCCTGAATGTTGGGTTTGAAGATCACCACCTCCTTGCAACTGTAGGGAAATAAAAATAGAATACAATAGAATCTTTAAAAACATCCTGAAACAGAGAGTAAAGAGGAATGCAGTAAAAGGGCAAGAAGTGAGGAGGGAAAGAAAAATGAATTAAGAGAAATGTCATGTACTAATTTTTTTATGAATATGCTTTAGATGGTCTTTTGAGGAGAAAACGTATAAAGGGTTTGAAATTATTCTCTGTACTCTATTTACTTATAATTTTAGGATAATGATTTTTTTGTTGTTACTATGTCTGGCATATCGAATACTCTCGGTAGCTTGCCGGGCTCTCCGAGAGGGGCGGAGGAATCGAACTCGGGTCGGCCATGTTGGCCGCGTGTAAGGCGAACACCCTACCCGCTGTGCTATCGCTTCAGCTATTAATCTATAAATAGAGTTATGCTTCTACTTATTAGGATCATAAGAATCTGGAAGATGTATAGATTAATCAACAGGATTTCAAGTTTGTTTCTATGTAAATAGATATGAGAAGCTTACACTACTGCAGTAGTTTCTATCAAATTCCTACATATTTGACATTTTATCATATTCAACAAAATAATAATTGTTCACCAATTGCCACTCTGTCCTGGTAATATTATGAGTGCATCACACTAAAATTTTCAGTCTGTCACCTCTGTACTCATTATCTGGCTAGGTAATGGTAGACTCCCCCAGCACCTTCTTTGGGATGACTGAAGTTGAAATTACCTTCTTAGCTCAAATGACTCCCACTCGGTCCCTTTATCTACCTGGGTGAATATCCACTTCATCAAAATTGGAATCTTTATAAAGGAAGTTGTAATACAAAGCTGCAAAAATGAGGTAGACTATAGAGTAAACTGAGTTAAGGATTTTCTTTTCTCCTCTAATTTTCTTTCTTAAATAATAAACCGAAGCTTTCATCTTTATAGTGATTTAAATTTCACAATTGATTTTACTGGGATATTGACATTTTAGGATGCAAAATTTAAACATCTAAATGGCTACTTTTATGTTCAGTTAACTTTATTCAGCTTAGGTTTCTTATTCTTTGCTTTGTTTTTCTCATTACAACCAGAAGATGACCAGCTATGAGTTTTGGGTCTTTTGAAATTTCCTTGATAATATAGAGCCTTCCTTCCTATTCAATGTAATAAAACCCAAAGGAATTTCTGCCATACTGTTTTGTCCTACAAATGTTGAGTACTTTCACCTTGATTTCTTTTCATTTTTTATGCCAAAAAGTTCTCCTCTTTAATGATCTGAATACTAATTCACTTGTATATATATTCTGCAGAGATAGGCATATACAAGTAGTATTGATATAACTAGATCAGCAGTTAAAAGTTCTAAGGAAACTAATGATGAAATAATTTATGGAACTTGGAGATGATAGCTTAATCCAAACTTCTAACTACAGAAGGTCTATACATTCTTGAATTTGTGCTTTTTAATTTATTATTTTTTATTTAAATTTTTTAAATTTAATCACTGTGAGATACATAGTTACAAAGGTGTTCATGATCAGGTTTCAGTCAAACAATGATCCAACACCCATCCCTCCACCAGTGTTCATTTTCTACTGCCAATAACCCCAATTTCCCTCCTACCACTTCCATCCAACCCAGCCTGCCTCTGACTCTATAACAGGCACTTTCCTTCTCTCTTTTTCTGTCTCTCTCTCTGTGTCTCTGACTCTCTGTTTTTCTGTATCTCTCTCTGTCTTTCTCTCTCTGTCTTTCTCTCTCTGCTGTATGGCTTGCAATACATATACTGAGATGTTACCATCTTTGTTCCTTTACCTAGTTTCAGCATGCAGTTCCTATCCAGAGCAATCATTTCCAACTATCTTTGTTATAATGGTTCCTTCTCTATCCCAACTGCCTTCTCCCCCAGAATTTATGCTTTTTAAAATATCTTTATTTCATATCTAAACTTTTCCTATACAGCACCATGTCCTTCACCATGCCCTGCACTAATCATTGGCTACTCTAGAATATTAATTATGAATCTTAAAGAAAGACAGTTCCCCATGCTCTAAGTCTTTCTCTGTCTATACCCCTATACCCAATAGTTTTATCATGAGAAAATATTTTTTATTTGAGGGGCAGGGGATGTTTTGCTTCATGGTTATTCCTTGTTCTAGAGTCAGGAAATACTCCTTGCCCTGCAATTAGAAAATACTCCTGGTGGTGCTCAGGAGGACAAAATGAATAATGAAGATTGAACCCAAGTCGGCTGCATTCAAAGCAAGCAGTCTACTTACTGTATTACCTCTCCAACCCTATCATGAAAAGAAATCTTGAGTTGATTCCCATCTACTTATCTTATGCGTCTCTTCTTGAAAAGGTGCTCAGGTGTAGTTTGAACATACCTGCAACCATTATTGTTTGGACAGTCAGACTTTAGACAGCTTGACGTTTTAGTTTTCAAATAAAAACTTAAGAAGAAACTAAAACTCTCCACACAATTAGCAAGGCAATATCAATTTAGATAAAAAGTCTTTTTTAACCACTGAGAAGTTCTCTTCAAGCTGATTCCCTATCTTACACCTTCTTCCCTTTATTGAATATGCAGTTTCATTAAAAATATCGATGATAAAATTTCTGTAATGAAAGTATTTGAACACAGAATCAGGATTTTAAGAAGGCAAATGATGGTCAACAAAATGGAACTATAAATGAATATATGTAAATATAGACTAGGGTTGATATAGATTACAGATAATATAGGTTAGGACAAAACCTGACTTGATAGCAGGTGTCAATTAATACCCGTGACATATTCGATATGTCAAACACAGTAACAACAAAAGTCTCCAATGGAGACGTTACTGGGCCCGCTCGAGCAAATCGATGATCAACGGGAGGGCCTTTACCTTTACCTTAATAACTAAACAGGCAACAGGAAGTTATTGTATTTTTCCTTTTGGATGATCGTGTGATATACTCTCTATAGCAGTGAGTATAATGGCACTTTACAGATAATTTTATTTAACATAATTAAAAATTCTATATAAAAGATCTTACCTATCTTGATTAGGAAAATATGCATTATATACATATAATTTATGTATGTTAATATAAATTTAAGCTTGGGAGGTCACATTGATATTATATATAGCACTGTAGCACTGTCCTCCCGTTGTTCATCGATTTGCTGGAGCAGGCCCAGTAATGTCTCCATTGTGAGACTTGTTGTTACTGTGTTTGGCATATTGAATTCTTCATGGGTAGCTTGCCAGGCTTTGCTGCACAGACAGGATACTCTTGGTAGCTTGCCGGGCTCTCCAAGAGGGGCAGAGGAATCAAACCCGGCTCGGCCGGGCTGGCGGCTTGCAAGGCAAACTCCCTACCACTGTGTTATCACTGCAGCCCAATATTATATATATATAGATAAACTAAATTGGCTAAGGTAAGATATATAAGCAAGTTTTATAAAATAACTATAATTTTTATTACCACAACCTCTGTTCTAGTAGTGAATGAATATTTTCGATTCAACTACAAATATTTTTAATTTTTAAATTTACTTTAGGTAACCACTTCCAGTGGTATTCAGGAATCACTCCTGGTGGGATTTGGGGGGCCATATGTGGCACTAGGGTCAAACCTGGGTTGACCTCATTCAAGGCAAGAGATCTACCTTCTGTACTATGACTCCAGTCAAAATGTTTTGATCAGTATTGTACTGAATCTGCACATTGGCTTAAATAATATGACCAATTGATTGATTTATCTGATTATTTCTGTTTTGGGGGCCATATTCTAAATGTTTATTCTTTCAAAACATAAAACTGGAGCTGGAGCAGTAGTATAGTGGGTAGGGTTTTTTTTTTTTTTTTTTTTGCATATGGCTAACCCAAATTTGATTCTCAGCTTCCCATATGGCTTCTCAAGTACTGCCAGGAATAACCCCTGAGCATTGCTAGGTGTGACACAAAAAATCAAAATAACTAAATAAATAAAAATAAAAGTATAGTCACGGGTTTAAAAAACTTAAAACCAAGAAGTTTTTCATTTTTCTAGGAATATATATATATATATACATATATATTATTTTGTCTTGCTTAGTAATGTCATAGCTGTCAGTGTCTAGGTGGCTTTACCTTCTTTTCTGGTTTGCTCCCAGATATTTTTCCTCTCTGTATTTGTTTGTTTTTCTTTTGCCCACACATAGGTTTATTTCTGGCTCTACTCTCGGGGGTCACTCCTATGGAATATATATGAGGAATCAAGTCTAGACACTCTGTGTGCAAGGCGAGTGCCTTACCAACTGTACTTTCTCTCAGAACCATGTATTTTCTCTTCCCATGCAATTGTTAATGGATTATTTTCTTTATTTTTTTCCACTGTTTCAGTTTTTGCATATAGAAACAACCCATTTACACATATTGATGCTGTATTCTGGCACTGTAATTAACTTATTAATTATTTTTAGTGTGTTTCTTTGTGGAATCTGTAGGATTTTCTACATATATTATAATGCCATGTGTAAGCAGTAGAGGTCCTTTTGGATAAAATGACATTGGTTAAGGTACTTGCCTTGCATGCAGCTGACCTGGGTCTGTTCCTTGCTGAACTGGGTTAGATCTCAAGTATGAGCACTGTATATGATGCCCTGATACCAAGGAGTGATCCCTGAGCACAGAGCCAGAAGTATGTTCTGACTACTGTTGGGTGTGACTCAGAAACCAAATAAAACATAAATAAACAACTAAATGGGAGTTCTCTCACTTTCCTGGACAAGAATGCTTTTTTTTTAATTACACAGTTTTTATTTGGAGGTTTTGAAGAGAAGAAGAGAGGAAGAAGTGGGAGAGAGTGGAGAGTAACCTGGTCAAGAGAGCCCGTGCTTCTCCAAGGGCGGAGAGAGCCCCTACATGCATCCCAGCATTAGACATGAAAGAATGAGAGTACACATCTCAAGAGGGGAGACTCGGTAACACATGTGCTCAGGCACCACATCTGCTTGGCCACATGGGCACAGGCAGCGAGCACATGGGCTCAGGCAGCATATATGCCAGGATGCTTTGTACTTTAAGTTTGTAACTTTATAATATAAAAATATTCAGTGCTCAATTTTATTGTAACCTTCAGGAATATCACTTGTCCTGACATTTACTCTTTTAACGGCATTTCTCATATAATTTCTTCATTTTTCCTAACTCTTGTTAGGTAACACTGTACTAGCTCTTTGGTCCCTGCTAAATTATTATTATTATTATTATTATTACTATTTTTACTTTTTTGGGCTACACCTGGCAATGCACAGGGGTTACTCCTGGATCATGTACTCAGGAATTACTCCTGGCGGTGCTTGTGGGACCATATGGGATGCTGGGAATCGAACCTGGGTCAGCTGAGTGCAAGGCAAACACCCTACCTGCTTTGCTATCACTCCAGCCCCCTAAATTTATTTTGTAAACTCAAAAAGATACCACTGTGTGGAGTTATAATGGTACTCTGGATTGAACCCTAGAGCCTTACACACGCACAAGCAACACATTCCTCGCCCCCTTGAACTTATTTATTTTGGGACTATACCTAGTAGGACTCAATGGCTGCTCTTGATGGTGTCAGGGACCAAATTTTGACTGCTGCGTGCAGCACATACGCTCTATACCATTAAACTCTCTGGCCCCCAAAATATTTTAACACATTTATTTATTTATTGAATCATCATGAGAACATAGCAAAGCCTGGCAAGCTACCTGTGATGTATTCGATATGCCAAACACAGTAACAACAAGTCTCACAATGGAGACATTACTGGGCCCACTAGAGCCAATCAATGAACAATGGGAGGGCAGTGCTACAGTGCTTCCTAACTCTTACTCTTTCTCTTCTATATGAGTGATTGCTTTCATTTTAACTTCAAAGTCTGATATTCTTTCCTTCTCCATAATACATGTACTTTCTATTCTTTCCATGTTAGAATGAATTTAATTAAATGGACTCCTCATAGTCAATCTTCAATCTGTATGGTTTAAAGTTCTTTTACTGGACTAGATAGATAGTACAGTGGGTAAGACATCATTTACCTTGCACACAACTAACCCAGAGTAATCTCTGGACACAGAGCCAGGAGTAATTCCTGAGCACAGCTGGTTGTAACCTATTCCCCCAGACTATAACAAAAACACTTGCCCTTATAGCTTTATGTATTTATTTTTGACGTTTGATTATGCTGCCCAGAGCCTAGTTGATAAAACTTAAACTTCACTGCTTCATTATTATCACTTTTTAAATCACTCTTTTCCATTTTCATTTATTTCTTTCCACGCTCTGACCCTCACCAGTTTTATGTCTTTAAGGTTACCCTTAAGGAAAATCCTTTATCTTTAAGAAATTTCTTCTTATTTTTACAGTTTTACAATCCGTCCAATTTTTCTGTTTATGGATCTGAGTTGGCTTCTTTTGTTTTCCTGCAGCTTGTGCTTTGATTCTGTGTTGCAATTCTCATTTGTTTCTACAGAACAAACAGACTTTAATGAATTGAGGTACAGCTAGAGACTAGTTGGGAGGGGACCAGGCCTGAGGGAGAGTTCCACTCTACTCTGCCTCCTTTGCCACTCACAACTCCAGCTGGAGTAAAAATATGCATTATTGGTGCTCTTCCTCCGAATTGTGGCCAGATTCAGTTTTTTCCTGAAGAAATGGGAGAGGAAGTTCAACAAGTCTTAAGTCACTGCCAGCACAAAACCCTAGACTTCAATTTTTTCCATCCATCTTAGGTTTAGTTTTGACAAGCAGTAATCGTTCATTCACCCCCATTTAAAAGGTCATGGTATTATGGACTATTTTATTTCTGCAATCTCCATTCTTCTCCAGATGGATCAGCTCTGCCTCACCAATGGGCATTGTGAATGACACTCTATGACTCCCCCTTCAATCCTTTCCTCCTTCAATTCTGTGTTTCTAAATCACATGTTCAGATATAAAGACATGGATCTCCAGGCAAAGTGGGTCATGATCTAGTGAAGTTTTTCTGTAATAAGTTATTGGTTTTACTGCAGGAGAGGGCTGTTCTTGCTAGCACATAATTGGTTATTTCTGTAGAAGTAATTTTTTAATGAAAAATTGACTTCCTAGTTATAGAAGCATGATATTCTCCTATTCTTTACAATTTTAGTATGACATGACCAAAGAGATTAAAAACACTTTGAACTGGATGAAAATTCAGAGTGTGGGAGTGATTATACATAGCATACAAAATAGACTGCGTAGAAATGGTTTATAAACTTTATTTTTATATTTGTATTGACTATGGGCTGGAGTGATAGCACAGTGGGTAGGGCGTTTGCCTTGCAAGCAGCCAACTTGGCCAACC
Source organism: Sorex fumeus (assembly GCF_029834395.1). Classification (NCBI taxonomy): domain Eukaryota; kingdom Metazoa; phylum Chordata; class Mammalia; order Eulipotyphla; family Soricidae; genus Sorex; species Sorex fumeus. The sequence goes on along the minus strand of NW_026606075.1, from coordinate 10,494,281 downwards.
CGAGTTCAATTCCTCCGCCCCTCTCAGAGAGCCTGGCAAGCTACTGAGAGTATCTTGCCCACACGGCAAAGCCTGGCAAGCTACCCGTGATGTATTCGATATGCCAAACACAGTAACAAGTCTTGCAATGTTACTGGGCCCACTCGAGCAAATCGATGAACAACGGGAGGACAGTGACAGTGATTGCATATGGGTAATATCCATTAAAATTGTGAATGTTTCAAGAATTTAAATGTTGGATAGTGACACTTTTAATTTTACCCTTCAGAACTGGACTCAGATGTACAAAATCTTTGGGGGAATAGAAATAGATTTTTATCCAGGGAACACAGTTCTTTTTTAGTTTATACTGTTTTAAATTTTAAATATGTATCAAAGCAAATTAATTTGGTTGAGAGATAAGCTTAATTTCAAATTATTCATTACAGCTCTTCCTCTTCATCCCCCAAGCTGAGCAGGTCTTCTCTCCCGCACCCAGGTCAGTTTATCTGCTGCTTCTTGAACCCGGGACTTGGATTTCTCCCTGCAAGCCCCCCAGGCGTCCTCTAGGACCTTGGGAGACAAAGCAGCTCTGAGCCTCTGCCTCTTCATCTTCGTCCCCCAAGCTGAGCTGGTCTTCTCCCCCACCCAGTCTTTACTCCCCCCACACACAACAGGTTCCCGTGGGGGTGTGGTGCTTTAGAAGTGGGCATGGCTTCTGTAGAAGTGGGCATGGCCTAATTTTCAGCAGGCGTCCGCTCTTGCAGCCGCAGGTAGTTTAGTCATACCAAGGAATCTAGACCCCACACTTACACTCCAACATGAAGAAACAACGTAAATCCCCACCACAATGGGAGGGCGATGAAAAGAGGCCAGAAGCCTCTATAGGTGCTGCTCACCTAAGGGACCTCTCTGACAAAGAATTCAGATATGAAGTCATGAAGATGTTCAATGAACTCAATGAAACAGAGCTGGTTTTTATAGTCTCTGAGTCTTGGCCGTTGATGGGATTACACGGCGCCAGGGGGCCAGTTGGTGGGTGTGACCCCCACCTACTGGAAGTTGGAGGATCTGGGTGGAGGATGCTCGGCCCAAATCCGAGTAGGCTTGGAGATCTCGGCCCTGGAACCCGCATGACTTTGTCCCTCTGCCAGTACCTTCAAGTGTGCGGAGAGTGGTCTCGGCATGGTGGTGGCTGGTCCTGGAGGTCTTTGGCTGCTGGAGCCCTGGTCGGGGTGGGGAGGAAAGCTCAACCCGCTCCCCTCCAAGGGGCCCCAGTGGCGAGGACAGTCAGGCGCGGGGGCAGGAGACTGCACTGTTCTTCTTCCGGGAGCTGGTTTTTATAGTCTCTGAGTCTTGGCCGTTGATGGGATTACACGGCGCCAGGGGGCCATATACTAAAATTGGATAGGGAGGATTAACAGGATCAAAATGTCAATACTTCCCAAAGCACTATACAAATTCAATGCGGTCCCTATCAGGATACCCATGACATTTTTCAAAGAAATAGGCAAAACACTGCAGAAATTCATATGGAACAATAACTCCCACAAATAGCTAACACAATTCTTGGGAGAAATAAGATGGGAGGCATCACCCTCCCCAACTTCAAACTGTACTACACTGTAGCACTCCCGTTGTTCATTGATTTGCTCGAGCAGGCATCAGTAATGTCTCACAACAAATTGTGAGACTTGTTACTGTGTTTGGCATATCGAATATGTCACGGTTAGCTTGCCAGGATTTGCCGTGCGGGCGAGATACTCTCGGTAGCTTGCCGGGCTCTCTGAGAGGAGTGGAGGAATTGAACCAGGGTCAGCCTGGGTCGGCTGCATGCAAGGCAAGCACCCTACCTACTGTGCTATTGCTTCAGCCCCATAAACCCATAATGATACTCAAACTTCAGAGTAATGAAACATAATAAACAAAATTCAATGTTTGTATAAATACATATGCACACTAATTTTGTCTACTGTAGAGATGTCCTAAAGCAGTACTAATTAAGACAGCATGGTACTGGGCTAGAAACAGAACTGCAGACCAATGGAACAGAGTCGAATATTCTATCACAGACCCCCAAATAGTTGATCACTTAATCTTTGACAAAGGAGCAAGAAATGTGAAGTGGAACAAGGAAAGCCTCTTCTACAAGTGGTGTTGAGAAAACTGGATAGCTGTGTGAAAAAAAAAAAGAAGAAGAACTCTGACCTCTGTCTAATGACAGGAACAAAAGTCAGACCAAAGTGGATTAAAGACCTCAAGATCAGACATGAATTCATAAGGTATATAGAGGAAAATGTAGGCAGAACTCTGCAGAGCATTGAAGCTAAAAACAGCTTCAATGAAACAGCTTTAAGGATGAAACAGCACTGACCATGCAAGTGGAAGCTAACATAAACAAATTGGACTACATCAAACTAAGAAACTTCTGCACTTCAAAAGAAACAATGAACAAAATACAGAAAAAGCCTACAGATTGGGAAAGAATATTTACCCAATACCCATCTGACAAGGGATTAATATCCAGGTTATACAAGATACTAGTAGAATTGTATAAGAAAAAACCCTCCAACCCCATCAAAAAATGGGGAGAAGAAATAAACAGAAGTTTCCTCAAAAAAGAAATATAAATGCCTAAAAGGTACATGAAAAAATGCTTCACATCACTAGCCATCAGGAAGATGCAAATCAAAACAACAGTGTGATATCATCTCATACCACAGAGACTGGCACGCGTTCAAAAGAACAAAAGCAACCAGTGCTGGCATGGATGGGGGGAAAAAGGGACACTCTTTCACTGTTGGAGGGAATGCCCACTAGTCTATCCTTTCTGGAAAACAATATGGACAGTCCTTCAAAAACTAGAAAGTGAGCTTCCATATGTCCCCACAATACCACTTCCGGGAATATATCCTTAGGATGCAAACAAGCACAGTAGAAATGACATCTGTACCCATATGTTAATTGCAGCACTGTTCACAATAGCCAAAATCTGGAAACAACCCAAGTGCCCTAGAACAGATGACTGGTTAAAGAAACTTTGATACATCTACACAATGGACTACTACGCAGCTGTCAGGAGAGATGAAGTCATGAACTTTGCTTATAAATGGATAGACATGGAGAGTATTATGCTAAGTGAAATGAGTCAGAAAAAGAGGGACAGACATAGAAGGACTGCATTCATTTGTGGAGTTTGAAACAACATAACATGAGGTTGACACCTAAGGACAGTAGTTACACGGGACAGATAGATTGCTCCACAGCTGGAAGCCTGTCTCATGAGCAAAGGGGAGAAGGCAGCTGAAATAGAGAAGGGATCACTAAGAAAAAGATGGCTGGAGGAATTGGTCGGGATGGGAGATGTATGCAGAAGTAGATAAAGGAACAAACATGATAACCTCTCAGGGTCTGTATTACAAACTATAATGCCCAAAAGTGGAGAGAGATTATGGGGAATTATGTCTGCCATGGAGGCAGAGGGAGGGTGGGAAAGGGGAGATATACCGGGGATATTTGCTGTGGGGAATGTGCACTGGTGCAGGGATGGGTGTTTGATCATTGTATGATTGTAACCCAAACATGAAAGCTTATAACTATCTCACTGTGATTCAATAAAATTAATTAAAAAAATAAAGCTTACTTATTACAGGTAACTACAAATGTACTGCAGAAATGTATAGAATGATATAATCCAGTGTCACACCAATTTAAAATAATTTAAAATAAAAAAAAATTTTTAATTCTGATAGAATACTTGTTTAGGTAGGTAAAATTTCTATGTGACTTACCTTCCTAAAACATTCATAACTTAGAAATGACATCTTTTTTTATAAAATGGTTATAAACTTCAGATTCAGTTATGCTGGGATTAAAGTTTTGTGGTAGCTAAATTTAATAAATATTGTACCATGACACAAAAGAACCATGTATATATATATGTGTGTGTGTATGCATATATATGTATGTATGCATATATATATATATAGAATAGATTAAAACTTTTGAAAAAACCAAGTAAGGGTTGGACACATGCTACAGACAGTTCAGTGCTTTCCTTGCTCATGGCTGACCTTGGCTTGATTCCCAGCATCACATGTGATCCCCTGAGAACAGCCAGGGCTCATTCTTGAACACAGGGCCAAAAGTAGACCTTGAGCACTAACAGGTGTGACTCCAACCCCTGTAGCCCTCAAAAAAAGAAAAAGTCAAGTAATTTTTATGAAAAATAATTTGAGATAACATTAAATTAAAAGTTATGCACAACTGAAATTATTGTAAAACAAAGACATCCTGCAGAATGGGAGAAAAATTTACTTATACATTTGACAGAGGGCTAATTCCCTGAATAAATGAAGAACTCACGGCAACAACAAAATCAGCAACCCCATAAAACAAGAAAAGCAGGAACCAGTCCGATACTTCTCCAAAGAAGACAAAGAAATTCATGAAAAAAAAAACCAGTGCATTGTTACTTATCAGAGAAATGCAAATTAAAATGGTAACGCGATATTAATTTTCTAATGGAAATGACCTTTGTCTAAAAGACCTGCAACAAAAAGACTGGCGGATATGAGCAAGAGATACATTCAGCTGCTGTTGGAAGGAATGCAGATTGGTTCAGCCTCAATTGAAAACAGTACACGGATTTCTTTGATAATTAAAAATAAAGATTTTATATGAACCATAAATTCCACTCCTAAGTAATTGCTCAGACAACATAAAACATAAGTTTGGAGAGATATAGAAATACTTGTATTCATTGACCACTATTTACAGTAATTAAAACATCTGAAACAATCCATGTACCCAAATATAGATGAATGGATAGAGATGTGTTATATGCACATGCTGGAATACTACTCTTCTGTAGGAAAATAATGAAAGTTTGTCTTACTTTTAGATGAGTGGGACTGGAAGGGTCATGCCAAACAAAATAAATGAAAAAGAATGATAGAGATTCTGGATGATCTCACACATATGTGGTATAGAAGGAATTCAAAGGAGGCATCAGATGCCCCATGAAAACCAAAACTTAGACTAGTACTACAGAAGTTTTCTAAGAGGGGGGCTGAGAGGGATGAAAGGATTTAATGCACAGTGGTGGAGGGATATTGGAACTCTTGTGGTGGGTAAGGAGTGGTACAATTATACTCTAAAACAAACATCTATACTTGTGTAAATCAATATAAGCTTATTAAAAATTTTTAAAGGAAGTATATAGTATTAAATTATTTGTATTTAATAATAGATGAAACATATATTTTATAATCATCGATTCAATGTTTGTAATTAATTTAAGGCTCATATTGAATTGGAATTTTTAACCTTTCTATGTATAATATATTTAGAAACTAGGACACCTTTATCCACACTTTCTTTTGTAGATCAATAATGACCTTCTGAGCCCAGAACTCTAGAATAGGACTCATAACTATGATATCCAGAGTAATAATGTATTTCAGGAAGAGAAATATAATATCAAATTCACTTATACAAATAAGTAACTAATTTTCTGTCTACTTATACAGGCTGGCAATCATTTCGCTTAGTTTCTCCATCTAAAAATGGATGACTCATTATTATCACCTTTGCATGGAAGAATCTAATTTATAGGAATTTAAGGAGTACTTTCTAAGTGCAAAATGTTCTGCAAATGCTCAATAATTAAGAGAGCAGTTCATTTTAAAAATAAATCAAATATGCTAGCAGAGGGAGAATTCCAGGAAAGAAAGTAGGCAAGGTGCCATTGTGTCAAAGTCCTAGGCAGATTTTCTATCTGTGAATATTATAGGAGCTGTTTTTGGTGAGATAGCGTGAAATATAATGAACCTATCCACAGCAGATGCCAAATTACCCTTCCAAGGTCTTTGAACGTCCCCCAATGAGAAGAACTCTGATTCGAAACAAGCAATACACTGGTTCTTTGAGAAAATAAACAAGATTGATAAGCCACTAGCTAGACTCACAAAGAAAGAGAGAGAAAGAGCCCCAATAAACCGAATCAGAAATGAAAAAGGGGACATCACATAAGAAACCAATGAAATTTAAAAGATCATCAGAGACTACTTTGAGAGTCTGTATGCCACGAAACAAGAGAACCTAGAAGAAATGAATAAATTCTTGGATTCCTATAATCTCCCAAGATTGAACCAAAAAGACTTGGGATACCCGAATAGACCCATCCATATCAAGGAAATTGAATCTGTAATCAAAAGTCTTCCCAAAAAGAAAAGCCCAGGAACAGTTGGATTCACTAGTGAATTCGTCCATACATTTAAAGAGGACCTGTTGCCAGTTCTCCTCAAGCTTTTCCTGGAAATAGAAAAAACAGGAACTCTCCCAAACAGCTTCTATGTGGCACAGATCTCCCTAATACCAAAAGCAAACAAGGACACCACCAACACAGAAAACTATATGCCAATATCTCTGATGAACACGGATGCGAAGATCCTCAATAAAATATTAGCAAATAGAATTCAACAACTCATCAAAAAAATCATACTCCACAACCAAGTGGGACTCATCCCGGGGATGCAAGGATGGTTTAACATTCAGAAATCAATTGACATAATCTATAGTATAAATAAAAGTAAAGATAAAAACCATATGATCATATCAATAGATGCAGAGAAAGCTTTTGACAAGATCCGGGCATCACCCTCCCCAACCTCAAACTCTACTCCAAGACAGTAATAATTAAAACAGCATGGTACTGGAACAAAAGCAGGGCCACAGACCAATGGAACAGGGTGGAATATTCGTACACACAACCCGAAATGTATGAACATCTAATCTTTGATAAGGGAGCAAGAAATGTGAAGAGGAACAAGGAAAGCCTCTTTAACAAATGGTGCTGGCATAACTGGACAACCACATGCAAAAAAAATGGGCTTAGACCTCGACCTAACACCATGCACAAAAGTCAGATCAAAATGAATTAAAGATCTCAACATCAGGCCAAAATCCATAAGGTACATAGAAGACAAGGTCGGCAAAACCCTCCATGATATTGAGGCTAACGGTATCTTCAAAGATGACACTCCACTGACCAACCAAGCAGAAACAAAGATAAACAAATTAATTAACAAATCTTAAATTAAGAAGCTTCTGCACCTCAAATGATACAGTGATCAGAATACAAAGACAATCTATGCAATAAGTAAGGATATTCACCCAATACCCATTCGACAAGGGGTTGATATCAAGGATATACAAAGCACTGGTTGAACTCCACAGGAAGATAACATCTAACCCATCAAAAAATGGGGTGATGAAATGAACGGAAACTTTCCAAAAGAAGAAATCCAAATGGCTAAAAGGCACATGAGAAAATGCTCTGCCTCACTAATCATTAGGGAGATGCAGATCAAAACAACAATGAGATATCATCTCATGTTGGAGTACAAGGAGCTTAGGTTTATCAGGTTGCACCTATCACAGTGCTCCCGAGTCACTTCACTCCCATTACTTTGTTTGTCTGTAACTACTTCTATGGTCTTTTCCCCAACCAATTTGTAAGGTCTCATCCTTCTAGGACACTGAACCTTTACTGTAAGTTAATATTGCCTTTCTCCTCTCCTTATGTCTTTTGAATAGTTTGAAGCAATGCCCTTTTTGTATAGAAACAGGAAGACCATTAATATTATGCTTTGTAACTTAGGAATTGATTGGCTTTGAATATTATTCACTTCTGGGCATCTGCTTTCTCAACTTAAGCCTCAATTGCCCTCACTTCCTAGCACCACAAGGTCAGGGTCCCGACATGGGACTGGATGAAACCAGTGCAAGCCGGTAAGTTATATGCTACCCTGGCATCACAATGGGCCAGACCAAAGTGCCACGATTCTTAACTATAGGTTAACAGTTTGATCATAGGCAAATGCTGTCATGGTCCAAAAGTAATGATGAGACTAGGACCCTGCTGCTAGGAATAGGAAAGATATCTGGCCTGAGCACTGCAGTCTAAGATTGAGATGGCCCTGGGAGAGCAATTCTATAGCTTAAAGTATTTCTTACTGTGTCCATACAAAATGATTTATATTATGTATGCTTATATGTTGGTCAGACAAGGAGAGGAGAAACACATCCAGGGAAATCTGTTCTAGTGTGAGTTGATCTGCTAAATGAGAATCTGCCCTAGAAACTGCTTTCCCCTGTGGTGTGTCCTGACTAGCTTGGATGAGACTGAACTTTTCTCCCCTTCAAACTGCCTTCAGTAAATAATTTCAGTATATTGAGGCAGTTTCCCTTATCTCACAGGAACCTAGCTGGTCTTAGATATGCAGATCTCAGGTGCTAGCCAGGCCTGATATTTGGGATGTAGATTCCCAGCTCTAGCCAGGCTTGTCTTTGGTATGCAAAGCTCAGAGACTTGCCTTTGGGATGTAGATTCCAAGCTCTAGCAGACTGGTCTTTGGGGTGCTAATCCAAGTGTTTGTAGTTTGTAAAAGGTGAGGCCAGGATTACTGGCCTGAGGATGTAAAGAAACAATGTGGATGTAAAGAAACAATGTATGTTTTGCTGCCTCAATGTTCTTTCTGTAACTCCTTTTGATGACATCACTATATTGTTCCCTTTAGAGGTACTATGATCTATATATGGGAGATTTCAGGACTCTCTGGGGGGACATGTGCATCAGAGAACCTGGGAAGATGGGGCTGAGAACAGAAGCTGAGAGAACAAGGGTGCACGTGCTTGAGAGATCCTGGGGCCTCTATGACATACACTTCTTCCATGTAATAAACTGCTGCTAAGACCAACCAGCTTGGCCCCCGTTTCCTTCCTTCCCCTGACCATAGCCTGAGGCTACGGAATGCAGGCGGAGATTGTGTTAACACACAAAAAAGGGGGACAATGGGGACATAGCAGCCTATCTCTCCTGCCACTGCATTCCGTAGCCTCAGGCCCTTTCCTCAGTCCAGGGAGGTCGATGGCGATCTCACACCACAGAGACTGGCCCATATCCAACAGAACAAAAGCAATTTGTGTTGGCATGGATGTGGCAAGAAAGGGACCCTCCTTCACAGCTGGTGGAAACGCCGACTGGTTCAGCCCTTTTGGAAAACAGTATGGACGATTCTCAAAAAATTAGAAATTGAGCTCCCATTTGACTCAGCAATACCACTCCTGGGAATATATCCTGGAAAGGCAAAGAACTACAGTCGAAATGGCGTCTGCACTGTTGGGATCGGGAGTTCCCTAGCCCTGGGAGGTGCGGAGAGACCAGATAGACACAATTCCTGCAGGAGTAAAAACGGGGTTTATTTAGACCAGCATGCTGGGGCTCCGCAGCATACCCCAAAAATGGGCAGTGGCTGAGAGCCCCAAACTTCTTCAAAGGGGATCTTATATAGGCCTTCACTGGCCGTTACAGCAAAGCCCGCACATTTCATAGCCAATAGATTTGTAACAACATATCCTTTCTTAACCAATCCATTTAAAAGTACCTCACTCCTTAGCCTATAGATTCAAAGATCAGCATTTCCGTACATGGATTGTCAGCACAAGCAAGGTTATAGCTGGAGTCATTAAGCCTTAGGTAATCTCCCTTGACCATCCTCGTTTTGAGTTACCCAAGTCTGCAGGGTGCTTTAGTGAGACAATACATTCCAGGAAAGGGCAATTTCCCCCAACCACCCGCATCCTGAGTTATCCTTTTTTTTTTTTTTAGGTATTAGTCGTGGTTTATTCTGATTCTCTCCTCATCTCTCCTTCTGTCTCTGCGCCCCATTCTTCCTCCCCCAGCTACTTCATTCTCCTTCTCCATTCCCCTTCATCCTCCTTCTCTGGAGTCTGGGTTCTGATCCTCTCTGAACTCTCTTCTTCCTTCTGCTCTTCTATCTCTGCCCCCTGAGTTATCCTTTACCCAAATCTGCAGGGTGCTTTACTGAGACAATACATTTCAGGGACAGTAAATACACCTGAATCCTGTCACACTTGGTTTAGAAAAGAAGTTATGCCCTGTTCACTTTCCAAGTCCCCTCTCCCCCAGGTGCAAAGCAGCCAAGCAGTTTTACAGAAAGCAATGTTGCAAGTTAGCTAAAGTACACAAAAATTTGATGACTAATATGGATTCTTTCAGCACTTCTATGTTCATTGCTGCACTGTTCACAATAGCTAAAATCTGGAAAAAAAAACCCGAGTGTTTGAGAACACATGACTGGTTAAAGAAACTTTCGTACATCCACACAATGGAGTACAATGCAGCTGTTAGAAAAGATGAAGTCATGAAATGTACATACAAGTGGTACTACATGGAAAGTATCATGCTAAGTGAAATGAGTCAAAAAGAGTGACAGACATAGAAAGATTACATTCATCTGGGGAATATAAAGTAACAAAATAGGAGACTAAGACCAAAGAATAGCCGAGATATGTTTCAGGAGGTTCACTCCATGGCTTGGAGGCCAGCCACACATGCTAGGTGAAAAGGCAGCTCAGATAGAGAAGGAACCACCAAGTAAAGGGTGTTGGGTGGACCCTTCCAGGATAAGAGGTGAATGCTTGGAAGTAGACTATAGACGGAACATGATTGCCACTCAATGCCTCTTTTGCAAACCCCAGCACCCAAAAGGAGAAAGAGAACAAAAGGGAATGCCCTGCCACAGGGGTGGGGTGCGGATGGGGAGATACGGGGGTGGGAGGGATACTGTGATCATTGGTGGTGGAGAATGGACACTGGTGGAGGGATGGGTACTTGATCATTGTATAACTGAAACCCAAGCACAAAAATTTGTCAGTCTACAACTGTACCTCATTGTGTTTCACTAATAAATTTTTTTTTAAAAAAAGAAAGAAACTTTGGTACATCTACACAATGGAATATTATGCAGCTTTTAGGAGAAATAAAGTCATGCAATTTGCTTATAAGTGGATAGACATGGAGAGTGTCATGCTAAGTGAAATGAGTCAGAGACATGGACAGACAAAAAATGACTGCACTCATTTGTGGAGTAGACACGAGGGCCAGAAATATTGTTCCATAGTGGGAAACCTGTCTCATGAGCTGGGGGAGAAAGCAGCTGAATAGAGAAGGGATCACTAAGACAATGATGGTTGGAGGAATCCTTTGAGATGGGAGATATGTGCTGAAGGTAGTTAAAGGACCATATGTGATAGCCTCTCAGTATCTGTATTGAAAACTGTAATTCCCAAAAGTAGAGAGAGAGTATGGGGAAAATTGTCTGCCATAGAGGCAGGGGGAGAATTTGGAAAAGGGGGGATATACTGGGGACATTGGTAGTGGAGAATGTGCACTAATGGATGGATGGGTGTTTAATCATTGTATGACTGAAACTCAAACATGAAAGCTTTGTAACTGTATCTCTCAGTGATTCAGTAAAAAAGAAAAAAGAAAAAGAAAACAAGTAGTACACACTTAGTTGGTGCAACTCATACTGGGAATGGACTAAAGACCAAGATAGTCCTCATGGAGTTTCTTCATTAGTGCGGAAGGCAGAGAGTAACATGATTAAAGCATAGCCTTCAGTTTACTCCTGGAAGGGGAAAGGAAGCTGATCAAAGTACTTAATAGGGGGGATGGAGCAATAGTACAGCAAGTAGGGCTTTTGCCTTGGATGAGGTCGACCTGGGTTCAATTTCCAGCATCCCAGATGGTCCCCTAAGCACCGCCAGTGACAATTTTTGAGTGTGGAGGCAGGAGTAACCCCTGTGCATCTCCAGTTTTGATCCAACAAACAAAAGAAGAAAAAACAAAAACAAAAGAAGCAAAGTATGTATTAGGAGTCCCAATAACTGTGCCTGCTTCTTCACTATTGGACTAAAGTTTGTGCCAGGAAAATGGTATAATATTAAGGAGTAATACTGGAGGAGGAACCAAAAAGAAGTCAAATAAGATTGCGTGAGATTTTAAAAATCCATTCTATTACTATTATTTATTACCTGGTATCTCTCTACAGTGTGTGTTCTTTATTTTGGGATCACTACTCACTGTGTTCAGGGACTTCTTTTAGTTTGGTGCTCACCTGCTTATTCCTGGCAATATTTAGGGGACTAGGCAGTACTGGGAATAAAATTCAGGGTTCTAATGTGCAAAACATGCACTTTATTAATTTTGGTATCTAGTGTGAGTGGAAGGTGGGCTAGAAGCCACTGGGGTACAGTCCTAGAGAGGCCCAACAAAAGGCTACAGAGAAGCAAGCCTACCCAGGGGAAACAGTGTCTGATTCCACACTACAAAAGTGTACACTAAATAGAGAACTATATAGACACAAGACCAGATCATTGTACACTGCAAGGGACATGATAGGGCATCTAGCATCCAGTGACAGGACATTTGATGTCAAACATGGTTAAATAGAGTGACCTGGTCATCGGGGAGGGATCTAGACCCATCCATTTAAATTGTACAATAAACAAAATTATTAATCTTCTGAATTTTTTATGCAAATCGAAGTCGGTGGGCACTATAGGTGGCTTATATGAGATGGGGAGGAGTCAGTAACTTCTCCCCATTTGCCTCTGCCACTCAAGACCCTGGGCTACTGGTTTTCACCTCACTTTGCAGAAAAGAATTTCAGGAGTATATGAGCAATGAAGTAGCACTGCACTGTAGCACTGTCCTCCTATTGTTCATTGATTTGCTCGAGTGGGCACCAGTAACGTCTCCATTGTGAGACTTGTTACTGTTTTTGGCATATAGAATACACCATGGGAAGCTTGCCAGGCTCTGCCATGCCGGCGGGATACTCATGGTAGCTTGCCAGGCTTTTCGAGAGGAAAGGAGGAATTGAACCCGGATCAGCCGCATGCAAGGCAAATGCCCTACCCATTGTGCTATCGCTCCAGCCCCAAGCAATGAAGTAAAAACAGATTTTATTTGGATGTTTTTAAGTTGGGGTTGGAGGGAGAGAAAGTGAGAGAGAGGTACACATTCACAAAAGAATGTAGGCTTCTCCAAAGGTGGAGAGAGCCGCTACTCACTTCCCAGTATTAATTAGATATGAAAGCATGAAAGTATACATCTAAAGAGGGGAGATGTGGGCGACACCTTGGGAACAAGCAGCAAATGGGCCTGGGAAGCATATGTGCACCTTCCTTTGTTCAAGGTGGCTGTTACAGGTTTTCTTCAACCCCTTTCCCCACCCCCCACCCCTACACATATATGTGGGACTTTCTTCTTAGGAAAAAGACTACATGGCTAGGGTTCATGGTTAGGGTTGTTTCTAAGGGGGTAAGAGTTGGGAGTGATTCCTGCTGCTTCTCTCAGTGGGTGGGTCCAGGCTTCTCTGGTCTGGGCTTGCTGAGGGTTAATCAGATTAAAGGAAGGAACTGAGGGTTCTTGAGTAATTTCATTCAGACTCTTTCCATAGGGAGTGGTCCAGTTTCCTCAGGTCTGCTGCTAGAGAAGGTCTTGATAAGGCTTGCTTTCTATATGCACAAGGTGGGTCAGATTTAAGACTTGCCGCTTTATTACTTTCTAGAAGTTTCATTGCCATGATGTGTGTGTGTGCGTGTGTGTGTGTCTGTTTGTGGTGGGGTGGGGGTTGGGGGGGGCTTCTCTAATCTACCTTGCTACATCAGGTATTTCATACAATTCTCAAGAACCCATAAGTTCAACAATAAATCTACTTTTGCACTAACAAAAGTGGCTTGTTTGCTCTATCTCCCTGGCCCAACTGTATTTTATCTTATGTCATCCTTCATTGTCTTCATGATTTCCAAGTGTTGTGGGTGACTTGGTAAGGTGGGGAGTAAGGGAGGTAGTATTGAGAAAATTGTGCTCCCATGCCTTAGTTCCACCCACCTTGGCCACCGTGGAAAATGCATGCCATGCGTCAGGATTGGTAGTCTGCTACAAGCACCTACATAGCACAGACACACACACATGTCCCACCAGCCATACAAGGTAAACCACAAGTCATGCCTGATGGCCACTCACTCTGCCCATCTGCATTCTCATGGAGCTATACACTCAGGCTGGAGTCAGGAATTATTCTTTGTTGGAAAGGAAAATCAGTCCTCACCTGGCAGAGGCCTTCCAGGTCTGTCATCTTCCCTCACAGAAAGGAATTTCAGGAAGACGTGAAATCATGAAGCAAAATAGTTTTTATTGAAAGAAACTTAATAGAGAAGTGTGACAGAAAAGAGAATAGGTTCTCAAGAGACAGCTTGGGCCTGGAAGATAAAACACTGAATGGTCTTGGGGAATAAATTATATACTTTTCATCCAACTGTTTTAGCCTGGATTTCTCTGCCAACATACATTTATCTGGGCTTTGGCCTTGCACTGGATGGTTCTTCCATATTCTTATTAGAACCTTTTATTAGAACCTGTGCTTCTCCCTCCTTAAGGAATGCACTCTTCTCTGGATGCTGTCTCAGCTTCTGCATCTCCAAAGAGCTCAGGATTAGCATCTCAAAAAGATGTGTTCTTTATGCCTTCAGGGCTGGGCAATTTCCTTTTAGGCTTAAGGTTTACCCAAAGCTTACTAACAGGGCTCCCCTATCTATTTTTGGGCAACTTTTTGAAGAATGTAATACATCTATTTGGAGCTTGGAGCTTGGGAGCTGTTCTACATCAAAACTATGAAAAGTAGACCTAACATAGGTATTAGATTTCTTCTAAATAACATAATTTGGGGGAATATGTGAATAGTAAATCATAAAAGGTGTGTTTCTTAGTTTTCTGATTGATTTGGGAACCAAAACCCGCAGTGCTCAGGGTTTACTCTTGGTTCTGCACTCAAGGATCTCCCACTCCTGGGGGTGGGGGCAGGGTATGCTCATGAGACCATGTAGGGTACTATTGACTCAATCAGCAGTCTGCAAGGCAAGCACATTAGCCATTAGACTGTCTCTGTTCCCCCAAGTTATATGCTTAGGAGTGATTCTTAGCACTGTGCTCAGGAATCATTCTCAGCTTGTTTATGGACGCATTTAAGAAGCATCTATTTCTGAGACTTAAGGTGGTAAAACCTCTAGGTTAGGAATTGTTGCAGGAAATTACAGAAGGAGAACTCTGATGACAAGAAATAATAACACTTAGAATACCGAGCCATGAAGTAGCCCAAAGGCAAGAGGGTCACATTCCTTTGAGATGAAAATATTGAATTAATTGAAGATGGAGACAATGAAGCAAAATCTTGATGAAGAAACAGAAGCACCACTCAGAGATGACTGACTCTTCTAAAGGAAAAGCTTTAAACCCTCAGGACAAAAAGATTAGAGATAAGAGATAGAGAGAGTGAGGGAAAAGAAAAGTGCCTGCTATAGAGGAAATATATACTGGTGAAAGGAGTTGAAACATTGTATGATTGAAACCCAATTATGAACAACTTTTCAAATATGTATTGCACTGTGACTCAATTAAAAAAAAAGGAGAAGCTTTAAGAGAATCTAAAGGTTATGATAAGAATACAAAGGGATCGTCAAGATTCCAAGGCCTTTTCACTGTGATAAAACCCACCAGATTAAGTTTTCTTCGTGCAGAGAACACCAGGCCTGGTGTGTTTGGAATAAGCCCTAATAGAAAACCAACATTTTCAAAGCCAGGTGCTTCATTCACCCTGCTTTGAATATTGGATCACAGATCTCACTTGGGGTGTGTACTGTCCTAACCTGTGTTCTCTTTTGAAGAGGTTCCTGTCTTTTCTCTGTCTCTGTCTCTCTATCTCTCTGCCTTCCCTCAAAATTTTCTAAGTAAAATTTCTAGTTTGGCTAAGAATTAATTACTAAGGACATTTAGAACCCTTCCCCACCTCCAGAAAGAAAGCTCTTCATAACTGGTATGAATACGTTAGTACTGTAGCACTGTCCTCCCATGGTTCATTGATTTGCTCGAGCGGGCACCAGTAACATCTCCATTGTGAGACTCGTTGTAACTGTGTTTGGCATATCGAATACGTGACGGGGAGCTTGCCAGGCTTTGCCTTGTGGGCAGTATACTCTTGGTAGCTTGCCGAGCTCTCCGAGAGGGGTGGAGGAAGCAACCTGGGTTGGCCGCTTGCAAGGCAAACTCCGTACCCGCTGTGCTATCACTCCAGTCCGTGAACACATTAAATGCCTTTTTTTAAGTTTTGAAACTCTGTCTGGACACAACCACATTTAAGGACTTTCTAAAATACATTTCTGGATTTCCTAATTATCATCTTAGTCTCTAATGTTCAATAGAAATTATTGCTAAGTAGAAAAATTTTGTTCATCTCTTTGTGTGTGGAAGACACGCAAATTTCTAATAATTCATAGTTTGTTGAATTAAATTCACATATTATGTACCTACAATATGCAACATACTATTGAGATATAAAAGTAAACAGGATAATTTACGAAGATCTTAATAAAGGTAGTATTAAATTTAACTTTATGTAGATGTATATCACAAGATGTGAAGTAGATATTAAAAAACTGTACCAGTTTTTGGCAGCTTGTGACAAAACCAACTTTCAATAGAGCCCTAAAAGTCCATAAATATTTTGGAAATCATAAAGGAGTGCTGATTAAAAGTGTGAGTTTGTAGAGATGATACATATATATATGAAAATGTATATATGATAAATGAGAATGTATATATACACATAAATGAGAATGTGTATGCATTCTCATTTATCTATTGATGAAAAGGTCATTCAAACTTTAAGAGGGTAATTTTAGGTCCTAATTCAATCACACAAACATCATAGAGAAAAATGGAGACAGAAACTATAGACTACATTCAATTGGCTTTTATAGAAATAGTTAAAATTGATATAGGCTGAAACTTAAGCTGATTCAAATATGTGTCTGTCTTCATGTTATCACATTATATATATATGTATATACATAAACATTTATATATGTGAGTATGTATCTGTTACAGGCTTATAAAATTATGACAATTAGATCCTCAAGAGAATATTGTAATTAATATTAAAAATAGTCATACGTGTAAACAATAAAGAAAAATAAACTAGGAAGTTAGGCCATAGGTAATGAGAAATACATTTTTTTAAAAAAAATATTTTTATAAAGTGGAGCGATAGCACAGTGATAGGGCGTTTGCCTTGCGTGTGGCTGACCCTGCTGAGCCGGGTTTGATTCCTCCATCCCTCTCAGAGAGCCCAGCCAGCTACCAAGAGTAGACAGCCCACAAGGCAAAGCCTGGCAAGCTACCCATGACGTATTCTATATGCCAAACACAGTAACAACAAGTCTCACAATGTAGACATTGCTGGGCCTGCTGGAGCAAATTGATAAACAATGGAAGGACAGTGCAACAGTGCTACAGTTCACAATAATTGATTACATTCGATATTTTAACATCAATCCCACCACCATTATACCTTCCCACCAGCATTATTATTTTGTATTGCTTGTTATGAATAGTAAGCGATGTCTATAAGGGTCTGTCACACTGATTCAACAAAAAAGTAAAAAATAATAGTATGGAATTCTAAAACTTTAAATAATTGGGATAATTGGGGTCTGGAGACATCTCTGCAGCCAGCTGGTCTGTTCCAGGATTCATTTGTTAGTCTCTAGATCATGGCTGTCAATACATTTAAAATAACTGAGAAATACATTTTATAACATTAAGTTATATGATAGGGAGAAATATTGGGAAAATTGACTATTGGTAATATTCTTTTTTTTTAAAGATGATTTCATAAAGATTAGAGAGTAGAGTCAGGGAAAAGACTAAAAATGCCACTATAAAATGAAAAAACTTAATAGTTTGGAACCATTTCATAACTGGGAAGACAACACAAAGAAAATCATGGCTGTCAAAGAAATCAGGACTTGAGGAAGCAAGATCTTGTATAAATGGTAGGTACAACAGAGTCCAATGTCCATTCACTTTCATTTTTTAGGGATTTATAGAATTCTAACCTTTCACAAAGTCAGCAGCAAACCTGTTATAAGAAGAGAAATTTTGACAATTTGGAATTTAAGAAAACAAAAATATAGGTAAGGAATTACCAAGTAGTAACAGATCAAATGACTAGACTCTTGGACTGAAGGACCATGTTTGAGACTAGTGTTTGTTAACTGGGGGCGATATGACTTCCTGTGAACCCCTAGATTATTTCAAGGGGATACAGGTAAAATGTATATACTGATTTTCTAGTGCACAAGATGAGGGGAGCCACAGAAGCAAGGTCAGATGAGTGGTGGCATGATTAGAAAAAGGTTGAGAAACACTGCTTTAGACACAGAAATTATAGACAGATTTAGAGATACAATTAAAAATATTAAACCTTAGCCTGGAGTCAAGCATAGACAAGGGAAACTTACTATTAGAAGAAATAAAAAGATTGATTTCCATTAATTGTAGATATCATATAGTCGGGTCTTTTTGACTGATTTGATTGTTTCTTTCTTTTTTTTTTTTTTAAAGAATTGTTTCAGGCGTATAGTGTTCCAACACCAATCCTATCACCAATGTTACCTTCCCTCTACCAGTATCTTCAGGTTCCTTCCCATCATCCAGCTTGCCCCATTGGCAGGCATATAGAAAATTTATTTCATATTACTAGGTCTAATAAAACTTAAAAGAAATGTCAAATAGAATTATCAGAAAATAATTCAAAATTCAATTTGTGATTATTAATTAATATACACTTTTAACTATTCTTAATCTCATAGGAAATAACCGTGTGCACCATAAGTGAGTGTCATACTCAGTGGCATATGATGGGACATTTCTCCTGTCCTTTCACGGAACTCTTTTAAAGTTTCTTGCAAAACTGGTTTCAAGACTATGAAATCCGTAAACTGATGCCTGTCCATGAAGCTCCGTTTAAAAGTGCCTTCAAATCTTTATGATAATCTAACTGAACCAAAGAGCGTTCTTGGTGAGGTGTTCATTTCAGTTTTTTGTATGATCCTTCCATCTTGTTTTGACTCATAGAGGCTCATAGAGTAGGTATGCTGCAAATCTTACATCTTTTTCTTTACATATAAGTTCCTTTTTTGATCTATATGCATTCAATATTCTGTATCTTTGAAATTTTAAAAAAATTTTATTAGTGAAACACTATGAGGCACAGTTGTAGACATACAAATTTTTGTGCTTGGGTTTCAGTTATACAATGATTGAGTACCCATCCCTCCACCAGTGCCCGTTCTCCACCTCCAATACTCCAAGCATCCCACTCCCCCATCCCCCCGCCCCACCCCACCCCTGTGTCAAGGCATTCCCTTTTCTCTCTCATTTTGTGTGTTGTGGTTTGCAAAAGAGGTAATGAGTGGAAATCGTGTTTGGTCTATAGTCCACTTTCAGCATGCATCTCTCATCCTGGGAGGATCATCCCAACACCCTTTATTTGGTGCTCCCTTCTCTATCTGAGCTGCCTTTTCCCCTAGAGTGTGCGGCTG
The DNA here is from genome assembly GCF_029834395.1 of Sorex fumeus. Classification (NCBI taxonomy): domain Eukaryota; kingdom Metazoa; phylum Chordata; class Mammalia; order Eulipotyphla; family Soricidae; genus Sorex; species Sorex fumeus. The sequence continues at coordinate 10,474,985 of NW_026606075.1, read as the reverse complement.
ACCTCTAACCCATGGAGTAAACCTCCTGGTACTTATCTCGGCAATACTTGGGTGTTTATCTCCTATTTTGTTACTTTATATTCCCCAGATGAAAGCAATCTTTTTATGTCTGTCGCTCTCTTTCTGACTCATTTCTTTTAGCATGATACTTTCCATGTAGTACCATATATATATATATATATATATATATATATATAAATTTCATGAATTCATCCTTTTTAACAGCTACATAATACTCCGTTGTGTAGATGTACCAAAGTTTCTTTAACCAGTCACCTGTTCTTGGGAACTCAGGCTTTTTCCAGATTCTGGCTATTGTAAACAGTGCTGCAATGAACAAACAAGTGCAGATGTCACTTCGACTAAACTTTTTTGCCTCTCTGGGATATTCTGGGATATATTCCCAGGAGTGGTATTGCTGGGTCAAATGGGAGCTCAATTTCTAATTTTTTGAGAATCGTCCATACTGTTTTCCAAATGGACTGAACCAGTCAGCATTCCCACCAGCAGTGAAGGAGGGTCCCTTTCTCTCCACATCCACGCCAACACAAATTGCTTTTGTTCTTTTGGATGTGGGCCAGTCTCTGTGGTGTGAGATGATATCTCATTGTTGTTTTGATCTGCATCTTCCTGATGATTAGTGATGTAGAGCATTTTCTCATGTGCCTTTTAGCCATTCGGATTTCTTCTTTCAGAAAGTTTCCATTTATTTCATCACCCCATTTTTTGATGGGGTTAGATGTTTTCTTCTTATAGAGTTCAACCTATGCTTTGTATTTCTTTGATATCAACCCCTTGTTGGATGGGTTTTGGGTAAAAATCCTGTCATATACTGTAGATTGTCTTTGTATTCTGGACACTGTATCTTTTGAGGTGCAGAAGCTTCTTAATTTAAGATAGTCTCATTTGTTTAACTCTATTTCCACTTGGTTGGTCAGTGGGGTGTTGTCTTTGAAGATACCTCCATATCATGGAGGGTTTTGCCGACCTTGTCTTCTATGTACCTTATGGATTTTGGCCTGATGTTGAGTTCTTTAATCCATTTTGATCTGACTTTTGTGCATGGTGTTAGGTCGAGGTCTAACCCCTTTTTTTTTGCATGTGGTTTTCCAGTTATGCCAGCACCAATTTTTGAAGAGGCTTTCCTTGTTCCAGTTCACATTTCTTGCTCCCTTATCAAAGATAAGATGTTTATACATTTGGGGTTTTGTGTACAGATATTCCACCCTGTTCCATTGGTATGCAGCCCTGCTTTTGTTCCAGTACCATGCTGTTTTAGTTATTACTGCTTTGTAGTAGAGTTTGAGGTTGGGAAGTGTAATGCCTCCCTACATCTTTTTCCCAAGAATTGCTTTAGCTGTTCGTGGGAATTTTTTGTTCTGTATGAATTTCAGGAGTGCTTGATCTATTTCTTTGATGAAATTTATGGGTATCCTTATGGGGAACGCATTGAATCTATATAATGCTTTCAGGAGTATTGCCATTTTGATGATGTTAATTCTTCCTATCCATGAGCAGGGGATATGTCTTCATTTCCTCGTGTTATCTTTTATTTCATGGAGTAGCATTTTGTAGTTTTCATTGCAGAGGTCCTTTCCCTCTTTAGTTAGGCTGTTTCCGAGGTATTTAATTTTCTGGGGCACGATTGTGTATGGGATTATTATTTTTTTTATTTCACTTTCTTCTCTCTCATTATTTGCGTATAGAAAAGCAATGGATTTTTGGGCATTGGTTTTATAGACTGCGACTTTACTGTAAAAGTCTATTGTTTCTAGGAGTTTCTTGGTAGAGGATTTAGGACTCTCGAGGTATAATATCATATCATTTTTGTAAATAGTGAGAGCTTGATTTCTTCCTTTCCTATATGAATGCCTTTAATGCCTTTTATTTTTTTTGCCTAATCGCTATTGCAAGTACCTCCTGTACTATGTTAAACAGAAGTGGTGATAGTGAGCATTCTTGTCTTGTCCCTGATCTTAGAGGAAAGGCCCTTAGTTTTTCCCCTTTGAGGATAATGCTTGCCATGTGTTTGTCGTAGATGGCTTTGACTATCTTGAGGAAAGTTCCTTCAAAACCCCTTTTGGTGAGAGTTTTCATAATAAACGGGTCTTTGGAATTTTTTTTCATTTTGAATATAATATGTCTTGGCGTTTTGCTAATTATGTCTATTCTCACTGGAACCCTTTAGATCTCTTCGATTTTGGTGCCTATAATCCCAATTCTGGGAAGTTCTTACCAATGATTTAACTATTGTTTCTTCATCACATTTACCTTGGTGATTTTCAAGAACTCCGTTGAAACTTATATTCCTTTTTAACTCATCCAATAATTTTCTCTTATGTTGTTCAATTATTTTCAGACTATGTTTCACCTTTTGTTGTTTCCTAGAGGTTTCCTCATTCTGATCTTGAATCTCCTTGATGTCTTACACAGCTTCTGGTATTCGTCTGTTCAGAGCTTTTGTGGGCATTTGTGGTTGCTATCACCTGCCATGTTCTTCATTGCTGTGATCTCTGATTGTAGTAGTTCTTTCACTTTGGCTCTTATAGTTCCTTATAGTTTGCTGACTCCCTGTGCTATCATTTCTTTGAACTCATTGAGCATTCTTATTTTAGTGAAAATCACTGAGGATTTACTGATGTTGTTTATGTCTTTAGTGATATTTTTTTCACTCATTTAACATTGGGCCTCTCTGTGTTTTCCCCATTGGCTTTCTAGGGTTCATGCTGGAATTGGATCTTTGTAGTCACCCCCCAACATCCCCCAAGAAGACAATGAGGAATTAAACTGGAGATTGCTCACTGTCTCTCTGCTTGTCCTCATAGAATGATAAGAATAACTTTAAGAAGCATGCAGTTTGTTGAGTAGGTCTGTCGCACAGACATGTTAAGTGTGCTGGCCAGGAACCTGCTGTGGTGTGAGCCTTTACACCATGGATTAGGTGTGAAGTTCTGCTGGAACCCACCTTATAGGAAAAGTTTATGCCTCCCATTAAGGAATAGGCCCATTGACATCAGCTAGATGCAATCCTCATCAGGGATGGTGGGATAACAAGCAGATGATAGGAAGAAGCTGTGCTGTGGGCCCTTAATTCAGTGCATCAGGATGTGGAGGCTGCTAGGCCCATGGGACTCTGCGTCCCATATAAAAATAAGCCCAGTGATATTAGCTGGAGGCAGACTTCAACTGGGATGTGGAGCAGCAAGCAGAAGGTACCATCAGCTTTGTACATTATTTATTTTTAAGTTCACATGTCTCTTCTGTTATTTTTTACCTATTTTATTGCTTTCTGTCATGTCCTGCGCCTTTATTGACTTATTGAATTCATTTTAGTAAACCAAAGTTATAGTGTTTACTTATACTAGAGCACTCAAATGCTAGAATATTTATTTCACTTTTCCTTGCATTATTTGGGTGATTCCTTCAGTACTAATACTACATATTATTAAATTGATATTTTCAAGTAATATACTATTTTGAAGTATGGATAATCTTAAAACACTATTTTTCTCTCAGCCTTGCAATTGTTGTCATATATTTTATATCTATATATGATATTAAATGTGCGATATATGGTGTTATTTTTTATTTAGTTAGTTGATTTTTCTTAATAGGGATTAAATAATGAAAATTCTTTTTGTTTTTTCACAGTTACAATTTTTGATGGCCTTAATTTTGGTGGATTGATCTTGGTTTTAATCCGATACTTTCCCTCTTCTATTTGAAGAATTTTTTAAAAAAATGTCTTACAGTGAAGATCTGGCAATGAATAAGTCTTTCAGATATTACATATCTTAAAAAGTTATAACTTTATCTTTAAATTTGAAAGCCATTTTGACTGTTTAAAAATTATAGGACTAATATTGTCTCCCCCAGCTCCCCAAGTACTGAAAAGATATTTTCCACTGACTTTCTGTTTATATTGTTTGTGACAAGAAATGTTACCACACTTTCATTTGTTCCTCTGTATGTTATATATCTTTTGTTCCAAGTGCTTGCAAAAATATAAAATTTTCTTTCTCATGTTTTAAACAATTTGGCTTTGATATCTTGTATAATTTTCATCATCTTTAATGTGTTTGGGATTAGTTGAACATCATAGCCTAGTGATTTGTAATTTTCATCACATTTGGGAAATTTCAGCCATTCACTACTACATATATCTTTTCTCCCCCAAATTTCCACATATCTTTTCAGTGATTCCAATTATCTGTTAAAGTTGCAAGACCTGTAATTTAACTGACATAAGTTTTAGCCTGGAAACTTTCTCCAGTCAGTAAATTAGGACATATCTCTATTTTCTCAATATTCACTACATTTTTAATCTAAATTTTTTATTTAAAACATTTTTTTTTTTGCTTTTGGGATACACCCAGCAGTGCTTTAAATACTTTTGGCTCTGTGCGCAGGGATCTCTCCTGGTTTCCTGCCAGTTCTTAGGGGACCATATGTGGTGCTGGGAATAAACCCTTGGTTGGTCTCATGCAAAATAAACTCAATACCCGTTCCACTATTTCTCTGGCCTCTAATTACATTTTCTCAGCCAGTGGCAGAATTACCAAGAATGCTTATAAATCACTAACAATAATTTTTTTGGGGAAAAATATGTATGAACCAAAGTAAACTCTTCTTTAAGATAAGTATACATGAAGAAAGTCATAACATAGACAACAAAACCTGGATACATAAATATCAAGGAAAATTTACTATACATTTTAATGTATAAAATATTAATTCTTAATAAAAAATAATAGACAAAGAAAAAAAGATTAAAAGTAAAATCTGAAAAGTGTGATTGATATGTTTTCGATCCTCTATATGTCAGAGAAAAGAACAGGGACATTTTATATTTGTATGACAAATTCTGTGGACATTTTATATTTGACAAATTCTGTAACAGTTACAAATATCCATATTTATAAATATGGATGATAATATGACTTTCAGAAGAAAATTAAGCAAAGACAGAACTAGGAAGATGTAGAACATAGCAAACTGCCAGGTAAATTGTAGACTTTGTGGTAGTTTTAGGCTGTTCTTATCTGATAGTTCTGTTTACTTAGTAAATGAGACAAATTTATCAAACAAAATCATCACAAGGCTATTAAAAGTTTGCAAACCAGAAAAGTTGTAAAGTATCTGAACAATGGGATTTCAACAGAATCAGAGAGTTGTGAGATGGTATCTAAAGGCATATTAATGTGGTTTTCTCTATATTTAGCTATTGAAAAAGTGAATTTAACTGAGTTTAACAGAAAGGAGCTGAGGTAGAACAAACAATGTGGTGGACAATAGGATTAGAGATGTTGAATAATAAAAGAGAAAACATTTTGCATTAATTAATTTGAGCTTTCACTGGTATAAACCATGACAATGAGGAAAGTGCAATTTCAAAGATCATTTCTGGCATTTCTGACACCATCAATTCAGACTAAAAATAATAGATGGATGGATTTCTATTCTGCCTGTTGATTTTGATCTTGCTCATGATGTAAGGTGGGTTAAAGACATAGTTTAACAAGTACTGAAGTTTTTCATAAAATGATAAATTTTGGATGCTCAAAGGATCTTTATGTTTTTGAAAGATGTAGGAAGACTATGTTACAAAATGTGTGGCTAGCAATGCATTGACAAAGGGTCTGATGGGTAGTCTGAGGGCCTGAGAGACCAGAGATGAATAAAATAGGGTTACCTGTAAGGAGGGTCAAAGGTCAAAGGTCAAACAGTCTCCCCTAGCTACAACGCACATTTTCTTACGTTGAGAAGCCATAAAGTTTTGAATTTAGTCAGTGGACTTCACAAAGGATAGCAATATGGATTCTCAGTATAACCACGAGCAGTCATATTTCTGAAGATTCCAGCATCTTTTCAAAGGGCCTAATTCTAAAGCAAAACTTCAGATCATGATTTGTAGATGAAATCATATTGTTATGTACTGGTTTAAGTTATAACCTGTAATTTTATAATATTACACAGTTTAAGAAACATCCATTTACTATTGGGCCAAGGAAGTGTTAAAAGTTTGTAAGTCAGACCCCCAAAATTTAAGTGAAATCATCTTTTCTAGCTGTGTGAATCCTTCAGAGACCCTGGGGTAAGCCCCTAACATCCCAGGATTTAAAAACACCTGTACTCATAGGGAAAGCAAACAGCTGACCCTATGCAACGTAAACAGTTTGTTCTTCTTAGTGGTGCAGCTGTAACTAAAGTTAAGCCTTACTGATGTATGTCTGTAAACTGTACATTGTTTTAAGTATAATTAAAACTGCAGTTAATTTTCTATGACTTAGGAATGAAGTTTTTGAGTATAACTTCAACCTCAGTCTTTGAATCATTTGTGAAATGGGTTAGAGTCCCACAGCTGTGGTTCTGTGCTCAGGGATTGCTCCTGTCAATTTCAGGGGACCTTGTGTGATACCGAGGTCAGCTGTATTCAAGGCAAGTGTCTTAACTCCTGTGCTATCTCTTCAGCTCTGAAAGAACATTTAAACATCCTCTCAATGCCATACTTCCTCTTCCTTTTACTTTTCCCCACACAGAATAATAACTTTTGAAAGACATTAATGAGAGGTCAGAGAAATTGTACAGAAGGTAGAGCACTTGCCTTGCATGAAGCCAACATCGATTTGATTCTTGGCACCACATACAATGCTCTGTTCCCAGCCAGGAGTAAGTCCTGAGCACTGCAGGATATGGTCCCCAAAACAACAACAGAAAGGAGTTAAATTAATTTTAGAAAATCTAGAAGCTCTATCTTAGACACTATAAACATTTTAATCCTTATTGTAAGCAAGTTAAATACACATATTTTATTCAAATAAGAAAATATTCCCTCTCTCCCTCTATGCCCCCCCCCCCCCCACCACCACACACACACATCATCCTCATTTACCACTGTGGCACTGTCCTCCCATTGTTCAACAATTTGCTCAAACAGGCACCAGTAACGTCTCCATTGTGAGACTAGTTGTTACTGTTTTTGGCATATCAAATATGCCACAGGGTGCTTGCCAGGCTCTGCCATGTGGGTGGGATACTCTCGGGAGCTTTCTGGGCTCTTAGAGAGGGACAGAGGAATCAAACCCAGATCAGCTGCATGCAAGGCAAACTCCCTATCCTCTGTGCTGTAGTTAATCAACTTTTGGTTCAGGATAGATTAAAATATGCTGGAGCGATAGCACAGCGGGTAGGGCGTTTGCCTTACAAGTGGCCAACATGGCCGACCCGAGTTCGATTCCTCTGCCCCTCTCGGAGAGCCCGGCAAGTTACCCAGAGTATTCGATATGCCAAACACAGTAACAAAATATGCTAATTAAATAAAATACACTTATTATCAGAACAATGATGAGGAAGAAACAAAAACTAAGAGAATGATAAATATTATATTCCACTATTATTAATACATTTCTAGACATGGTGATTTTATGGAAAGTTTTTTCAAAATTTATGGAAAATTATTAAAATTTAGAGACCAATTATGTAAGGACAGAGAACACTATCAAAGAACAACCCACTACCTTCTAAATGTTACATCAAAACTTTTATAGTTGTAGTTTACAAATTTCAACAGTAAAAAGTAAGAATTCGTTCCTTTCTTATTTAAAATTCTTTCAGAGTTAAGTAATTGGAATTTTAAGGTTCTTTAATACAAATTCAACAATAAAAGTGTCCAAAATATCACACAAGGAATATATAAGGTTAATGACTATCAATGAAATATTCTTAATAACATATTAATAGCTAGAATTCAGTAACATGCAAAAATATACTAAAACACAACCAATTGAGACCATACCATGATTGGAAAGGTAATTTAATGTTGGAAATCTTTTAACATTTTTTAACACATTAGTATTATCTTTTTCCATAGATATTGAAGATTTAGCATAAATTGTAGAATAAAATAATTTATAATAAAATAAGTTAGGGGCTGGAGCCATAGGACAGCAGGGAGGGCGTTTGTCCTGCCCATGACCAACCTGGGTTCAATCACCGGCATCCCATATGGTACCCCGAGTACCATCAGGACTAATTCCTGAGTGCAGAGCCAGCAGTAAATCATAAGGATCACCAGTTGTGACCCCCCAAAAACAACAAAAAAGTTAATTGATGAATTTTGCATGTAAAACATATATATGTATATATAAATCCATATAGATATGTATATATACGCGTCTCAATTCAAAACTCAGAATCATGACTAATATGGTAGCACTAATGACTAAGATGAAGCATTTTCTAATCTGAGCACCACTAAGTTTGACACAACTCCCCTCACCCAACTAATTACAAAAATATATAAAACATTTCTATTGAAGGTATAATGGACATGATAATTCCCATTATAATAATAGGAATATTATTATGGGCCCAGTAACGTCTCCATTGGAGACTTTGTTGTTACTGTGTCTGGCATATCGAATACTCTCGGTAGCTCACCGGGCTCTCCGAAAGGGGCGGAGGAATCGAACTCGGGTCGGCCATGTTGGCCGCTTGTAAGGCGAACGCCCTACACGCTGTGCTATCGCTCCAGCCCAATATAATGTAATATAATAATACTCCTTTTAGCATTATTCTGGGTGAATAAATGGAAAGAGATAAAAATGGTCATTCAGAGTCATTAATAGAAAAAATATATTGACACTCTAAAGAGACTAGAAGTTGCAAATTTATTTGGACCCAACTTTTCTTTTATATAATTAATTGAAAAAGAAAGAAGTAGAGTGATGTGCATTTCTAAAAGCATATTTTCTTTTGAGAATTGATAGGTACCTAGCTATGTTCCTTTGCCCATCTCTTTTTTTTCCCATGTGAAAATTAAAACTTAAATATATATATATATATATATATATATATATATATACGCACAGACACACACATACTATCTATCTACTATCTTACTGCTGCATAATATTTCATTATGTAAATGTACCAATGTACCGCAACTTCTTGGTCAGTTAAGCAGTGGTTGGACATTTGTGCTCTTTCCATATATTGACTATTGTACTAAGAAATGCAATGAGCATATGTGTGCATGCAGCCTTTTGAATTTTTATTGTTTTTCTCTCTTTTTCTTTTGTTTTGGGGCCACAGTTGGCAGTGCTCAGAGGTTACTCCTGCTTTGTACTCAGGCATCACTCCTGGAAGTGCTTGGGGGACCTTATGAAATGCCAGGGATCAAACCCAGACTGGCTGCATGTAAGACAAAGGCCCTGCCCACTCTCCTATCACTTGGTCCTTTCTGAATTATTTATTTATTTTTGTATGTGTTTTGGGGTAGTGGCAAGAAGGGGTGTCCCTGGGTTGTAGGGAGTTCTTTTTATTTTGAAAAATCTCCATATTGCTTCCCATAGAGCTTGAGCATTCCTACCAACAGTGAATGAGGGTTCCCTTGCTCTTCCCTCCCCCCACCCCATAGTGTACACCTGGTGTTCCAAGTTCTGTTAAGCCTCTTTTTGTTCTTTGGGTCCACCCTGCTGTACTCAGGGATTACTCTTGGCTCTGTGTTCAGGAATCACCTCTAGTGGTGTTCAGAGCATCATATGTGGTGCTGGGGGTTAACTATCTTTTATTGTGACCGGTATTCTGATCCATGAGAAATAACTGCAGCAAAACAGTCAGATCTAAAGGTTGCTCTAGCTCTCATCAGTAGGTTTTTTTTTGTTTGATCCTTTGTGTTGAATTTCTGACTGTCAGAGGCAAAAGGAAATCTGAATTCACAGAATGAGCTTTTGGTGAAAAAAGTGAAGACAAGAAAGACAGAGAAAATCCCCAAGAGTAATAACTACCATATTTTATCATATAAAGTCAGTATGTCATATCTAAAACTGAAATATTGAGATTTAGACAACCTACACGTGTTTTAGGAATACAAATTTGAAATACACAGGGAAACATCCAAGAGAATCAAAATGAATTTCTTATGGGGAATGGGAAGCCAAGAACAGGAGTACAAGTAGGTTGCAGAGAGAAATGGTATTTTCCATTGTAAGCCTCAGTGAACTATTTGATCAATTAATCTCTGCAAACAAATGACATGACTCTTTACTATATCTGGTAGTGATAAGTGTGATACATATTCAAAAAATGAAAATAGCTATTTAAAATGGTGATTTGTGCTTTATGTTTAATCTGAATGAAAATGGTTAAGAAAGTTCTATTGTTTGTGCTAGTTGACTTACCAGAGTGTGATTTAAAGAAATAGCATTCTTAAATTGAGAGACAAAGGTCAAAGACAGGCATTGCCTTAGCTGTTAAAATGTATTTCATGAAGTACAGAACCTTAACAGCGTACAGTGGCAGTCCATGGGGAGTGAGGAGGAGTGTCTTCAGTTTGCATCTGTGACATATGACTATGACTTGACACTATTACATTTTGGTTTTTAGCATTTTTAAAGAGGAAGTAATAGTTATGAGAGATGAAGAACTCAGAATTAAGTACTATAGTTATACACAGAAGGGTAATTTGGCTTTGATATATTGGCCTGAGCCTGTTAACTAATAATACCAAATTTTAAGTAGCATCTCACCAGTATGAAAAAGAGTACCATCATTATTAATGTCTAAACTATAGTGTGTTTCACACAGGATTATAGTAAAGGTCAGGCCATGTTTCTTTGAATTAAAAGCTATTCTGAGCTATTGCATTCCTAATCAACTCAGACCTAAAGGTGCATAGCTCAGTTATAATGAGACACAATGAATTTAAATAAACTGCAAGATACTGTATAGTGATTTATATGTGCACCGTGGTATCCTTTTAACTCATTAGCAATGAATGATGCTATGTGTTTGCAACTGTTTTTTGCTGTATAACTATTTTTTAATCACAATATTTCTTAGTAAAAATGCCTTATGCTCCCATTTTCTTCCTGTGTGTAAAATGTAAAAAGCAATGGGTACTACTGATATGGCTTCATACATGACTCATGGCAGAAAGAAACAGACAAATATTCACTCATATAAATCCCATAAATTAGCAATTTATAACTATGCTTACATGTTTATGGTTTCACAGTATAGAATTGCCATGGGAATTTTAGAACAAGAATAGAAAGCTTTTTGTTGCTTTCTAAATTATAGTTTGGACTGATTTTTGCAGGGAAATTAAAAAAAATTAAATACAGTTTAGTATTTATTAAGAAACAAACAGAACACTAAAATTTAGCCAGAAACTATGTTGCTTGCAATTTAAATGTTTTTTAAAAAAAACACGTTATTTACTATTTTCCACTCTTACTGCACCCAGTAATTTTATTAAATAACAGAACTGTAGTATGCTTATGTAGCAAGTTTATATAAATTGTGGGCTTTAGTTTTATTTAGTAAAACCCCTTGCATACATAATCAAGCATTTAAAAGAGAGTAGTAGCACTAATAAAATTCTCTTTATGGATATTCAATTATATTCACATTTTTGATTAAAGGAAACAATTACACCATCCTCAAATCTCTATTCTCCTAATGAATAAGAAACCTATCTAGATATTATATTTATATTAAATTATACTCTGTAGACTTAAAGACCTACCCCCCAAACTGAATTAACTTTATTTGGGCATTTGTATTTAAGCAGGATTTTTTTTCTCCCTCTTCTGCCTCAGTTTTTTACTTTTGAATTTATTTTATCAGTTACATATCTTTCCCATTTTTTTTTACTAGTGAGTTTTTATCTAGGATATACTTGGTCTCATACTTATTAACTCAAGAAAAATTTGGTAAACAGTGCTATTACAATATATTAATTGTTCTTTTAGCAATAGAACTGAACTTTTATTAGAAACTGCTATACTAACTCTAGTTATTACAAACTGCATTTCGTATTTCTCCCTCAAAATACGATATTAGAAAGTCAATTGTGTAACTGCTTAATATTTATTGAAGTGTCAACCTCCAGTACCTCAGAATGTGACAATATTTGAAAACTGGGATTTTAAAGAGGTAATTAAAGTTAAATTGAAAGCAGAACAGAGATCAATATTAGACAAAGACAACTGTCTTTACTCCACTCCAAAATCTTAAGATAAGGACAGTTTCTCATCAGTTTACCCTTCCTGCAAAAACTTCATCCTTTACTTTGTTTAGATTTGTAAATTGAATGAAAGTGCCTGGGGAAACAGACCTCAAGAGGATTCTGTTGTTTCCTTCTGGCACCCACTAATCTGTAGCACACCTTTACTTCCCTGTTTTTTGCCCTTTGAATCTATTCTTGTGACCCTACAGACAAGATGCTTATTTTGAGGTTATATCAGCCATCCTTCATCATGACACATGCAGCCAGTAGAACTGTCTACACCCATCAGTGGTACATCCTTTCAGTGGTTCTTGTTTGATTGGCCCTTGAGTTGCAGTTAAACTAAATCTCCGTTATTATCATGAGCCCTAGTCCATAAGGAATTCAAAAAGAGAGGACATTAGGACACAGACACAGATAAAAAAATGATTTTATGAAGACCCCCAAGAAAAGACAGCCATAGAGAGAACCACAGGAGAACGCAACCTTGCTGATCACTGATGGAGACACGTAGCCTCCAGAACTTTGAGGTATGAATACATTTCTGTGTTTTTAGTCACTCTGTGTTGACTCCAGGCTGTTTTCTATTTATTTATTATTTATTTATGTTTGTGTTCAAGTTTTCTTCCACTTTCTTTTAATAATGTTGCTTCCTTTTTGTAATCTATTCTATTTTGAATAGCTGTTTTCATGCTTAAAATGTAGCATTTGCCCCAAAGGGAAAGATGGTGCCTCTGAAGAAGTTATGCCTCAAACACCACTAGACCCATTTGGAAACTTCTTTCCATTGTGATTTATGTTGAGTAGCTTGCAAGCAAAACTGCTTTGTGAGTACATGTTTAGCTAAAGTACTGTTGGGAAGTAAAAGATAGGGAAGTAAATTTGCCCCCTTTCTTATAAATAGGATGAGTTTAACTGGACTGGGTGTTGGTAATTCCTTCTCCATCCTCTGCTTTAAGTGATTAACCCACTGGAAGACTGTGATGTTCTTTGAAGTCCCTAGCTTCAGAAGACACCCCACATGAGACCTATTCACATAAACCTCAGTTCCTCTAAATAGGAAAATTTCATCTGCATTTTACTCTTAAAGTTTTCAGTTGATGAAATGTCTGTGCATCAGTGGGATTTCGAGATTACCATAATTCTTCTCAGAGGTACTGCTGGGAAAGTCCAGCCTGAAGATCCCAGCACACAGGGTTCTGTTTCATACAGGTCAGGCAGCAAGACCACCACTGTAAATTGTATCTTTTTGAGAACTATTTTTGTCCTACCATCAAAGCTATTCTCATCCTAGAAACAGTGACAAGAATTGCATAGGGTTTTAACATGCCACAGTAAATATGTATTATGTGAATTTTAAACAGAAAAAAAACAAATTATTTTCTTTACTTTTCATTCTCTCTTGCTCTCTCTAGCTCTCTCTTGCTCTCACTCACTCTCTCTGTGACTCTGAGCCCTGGAGAATAAGTATGCTGTATTTGGTAATTTTAGATTTAATTAAGTAATTAAGTAATTGGGTATAGTGGAGAGGGACAAATAAAAATACTCTTGGCTTGAATGATGACTTTAATAAGCAAGTTTCTCCTTTTCAATTAACTTTGTTGAAATAGTTCATTTTAAACAAGAGTTGAAATTCTAAAATATTCAGATTTCTAAACTCATGAAGGAATGGTTAATAGTAGAGTAGGTGGGTGGTGTTGATTTGTACAGTGAGACAAGGAAAAAATACACTTAAATATAAACAAGCATTTAACAAAATGAAAATTTTGAGTTTCTGATATTTCAGTATTGTGTACAAATTCACTTTTACCATTTGTATATGCTATATGTTTAGTATTATAGCATTATAGAACTGTCCTCCTGTTGTTCATTGATTTGCTCGAGTGGGCACCAGTAATGTCTCCATTGTGAGACTTGTTTTTACTGTTTTTGGCATATTGAATACACCAGGGGGAGCTTGCCAGTCTCTGCCATGCATGTTGCTTGATACTCTCGGTAGCTTGCTGGGCTCTCCGAGAGGGACAGAGGAATTGAACCCGGGTTGGCCATGTGCAAGGCAAACACCCTACCGGATGTGCTATTGCTCTAATCCCTTAGTATTATAAAAAAATAAAATCATGTGATACTTCAGATTTAAATGTGAAATTATCTATGGTGTTATTTCTTTTACAATGACTTATTTTGGGATGTTAATAGTTTTCTGGTTGAACTAGACTTCTAAAATATTTGGAAAGTATTTTTTGAGCAAATATTACTTTCTGAATCGAAATAGATTTAAGGTTCTTGAACTTGGCTAAATTTAAGCTTTTTCTTAACTCCCTCTTTGTAGAGATTTGCTTTAGAAAGCTTACAATTACAAATTCTCTGCCTCTTTGATATGTAAATATCCTCATCTCTTGACAGTTTTAGACCTAGGAGTATCTTTCTGTAGGACCTGGCATCATATCTATGACACATTATCAGGAAAGATAGATGCTTAATTACTATAAGCCAATTTGTAGACACAGATGACCTAGTCACATTAACTAGTCCTTCCTAGTCACATTCACTGCAGTCCTTCCAGACATTTTTAACACATTTTTCTCCCCAGTGCTTGAAATCTCTCCCACTTCATATTTCAGCAGTTAGTTTCAGTCTCTTGACTTATTGCAAAAAAATTAAAACGCATCTTCTTTTGCTATTTAACTTACCCAGTGCATTTTTCCCTTTGGCAGTTTCTAATCTGGTTACTGGGGAAACAGACATTCTTTGGAGAGCTGTTATTCTTGACCTCAAACAGCTTGCAAATTATGAGAGTTGTAACAGTTTCTTGACAGTAAAGGCTGCTTCAAATATTTGAAAATTTCAAATATATATTCTGTAACCAGTTAATTCACATGAATTTACATTTTACCTTGATGTCTACTCAACTTTTCTTTCCAAAGTAAAATATTTTATTCATATGTACATTTATTTTAAGCTTTATAAAAGTATTATAGAAAAAAATGAAATTTCAGTCTCATGTAATTATTTTATATGCATATACATTTGAAAAAATTCTTGTGAATTACTGAATTAATATATTAATAACCTCATTTACTTTTTTAGTGAGAATATTTTCTGCTCTACAAATTTCTATCATGCACTGAAACATCACAAACTATAATCACTGCATTATACAGTTTAGATCTCAGACTTTATTGATCTTCTTATTGAAAGAGTTTTACTTTCATCACCTCTCCTCCATTCTTGCCTTCCTACATTCAGTGTGTCCTATTAGTCACTATCCTACTTTATGTAAGATCATTTTTCAATAGTCTACATATAACTGAAGCTATGAGGCATTTATCTTTGATTTATTTTACCACCACAATGCTCTGCTCTCTATTATATATTTAATATATATTAGAGTCGTATATTGGCCTTAGAAGGAGATTATGTATGCATGTACGTACATGTGAGCATGCACACACACACACATTCAATGTATTGGTGATAGGAGATAGGGATGCTCCTTAATTCACAACTGTATTAGAAACTTGTCGTATTCATCCATCTATACCCAGCTACATCTATATTTTATATCTAAATCTATATTGTAATCCATAGCACAGTGGGTAGGGCATATATCTTGCATGCAGCCAACCCGAACGGCCTGGGGTTCAATTCCTCCTCCCTTCTCAGATCCAAGCAAGCTACCAAGAGTACCTTGCCCCCATGGCAGAGCCTGGAAAGCTCCCTGTTGATGAATTCGATATGCCAAACACAGTAACAACAATTCTCAAAATGGAGACGTTACTGGGTCCACTAGAGCAAATCGATGAACAAAGGGAGGACAGTGCTACAGTGCTATGTATTTTTAGTTTGTTTCCATACTTTGCTATTGTGAATAACAAAGTAGGCTAGATCATTAAGACAATATTTTCTTTCCTTTGGGTAAATGTGCAGAATTGAATTTGTTCTATTTCTAATATTTTTTGAAACATCCATACTATTCGAAGGTGAAATATTTTTAAAATAAAGATGTATGTGACATGAAATTATTCCATCTAATAGGAACATTGCCAATTCTTAGAAGTAACTTTACATTTGCTGTTTTTTGTTTCTGTTTGCAGGGGGAGCACTTTTGGCGGTGCTCGGGGTCTACATGTTGCTTCATGCTCAGGGATCACTCCTAGTGGTGCTGGTGATTGAACAGCTTCAGCTGTAAGCAGATGCCTAAAATATCTGTACTGTCTCATCAGCTCCATTGATTTCGTACATCAATCCTATCCCTACTGATCCTCGTATGACTGTCTCCTTTGTCAGTCTTGTTTTATCTTCTCTGTGAGGTCTTTCTTAGTCTCCAAAGTTGAGTAGCTGCTTACTTACACCCTTCACTGCTGCACAAAGAATAATCCCCATTCTATTTTATATTCTTCATGGCATTTTTAACTAAGAATTATTTTTCTTTAAATGGGAGGAATCAACCTCCCTAACTTCAAACTCTACTACAAAGCAGTAATAATTAAAACAGCATGGTACTGGAACAAAGGCAGAGCTGCAGACCAATGGAACAGGGTTGAATATACTGATATCTCTCCCAAAGCATATGATAATCTAATCTTTGATAAGGAGGCAAGAAAAGTGAAGTGGAGCAAGGAAAGCTTCTTTAACAAATTGTGCTGGCAAAACTGGACAGCTACATGCAAAAAAATGTGCTCATATCTATGCCTAACACCATGTACAAAAGTAAGATCAAAATGGATTAGAGACCTCAACAACAGACCAGAATCCATAAGGTACATTGAAGACAAAGTGCGCAAAACCCTCCATAACATTGACGCTAATGGTATTTTCAAAGATGTCATACCACTCGCCAAGCAAGTGAAAATGGAGATAGACAAATGGGACTATCTTAAACTAAGAAGCTTCTGCACCTCAAAAGAAACAGTGACCAAAATACAAAGAAAGTCTACAGATTGGGAAAGGATATTCGCCGAATACACATCGACAAGGGGTTGATATAAAGGATATACAAAGTACTGGTTGAACTCCACAAGAAGAAAACATCCAACCCCATCAAAAAGTGGGGCAACGAAATGAACAGAAACTTTCTCAAAGAAGAAATCAGAATGGCTAAAAGGCACATGAGAAAATGCTCTACATCATTAGTCATCAGGGAGATGCAGATCAAATGAGATATCATTTCTCACCACAGAGACTGGCCCACATTCAAAAGAACAAAAGCAACTGGTGTAGGCGCGGATGTGGTGAGAAAGGGACCCTCCTTCATTGCTGGTGGGAATGCCAACTGGTTCAGCTCTTTTGGAAAACAGTATGGACGATTCTCTAAAAATTAGAAATTGAGCTCCCATTTGACCCAGGAATACCACTCCTGGAAATATATCCCAGAGAGGCAAAAAAGTATAGTCTAGGTGTCATCTGCACTTGTTTGTTCATTGCAGCACTGTTTGCAATAGCTATCTGGAAAAAACCTGAATGTCCAAGAACAGGTAACTGGTTAAAGAAACTTTGGTACATCTACACAATGGAGTACTATGTAGCTGTTAGAAAAGATTAAGTCATGAAATTTATATACAAGTGGTACTACATGGAAAGTATCATGCTAAGTGAAATGAGTCAGAATGAGAGGGACAGACATAGAAAGATTGCATTCATCTGGGGAACATAAAGTAACAAAATAGGAGACTAACACCCAAGAATTGCCGAGATATGTACCAGGAGGTTTACTCCATGGCTTGGAGGCCAGCCTCATACTCTAGGGGGAAAAGCAACTCAGATAGAGAAGGGAGGACCAAATAAAGGGTATTGGGAGGATCCTCCCAGGATATGAGATGCGTGCTGACAGTAGACTTTAGACCAAACATGATTTCCATTCAATGCCTCTTTTGCAAACCACAGCACCCAAAAGGAGAGAACAAAGGGTAATGCCCTGCCACAGAGGCAGGGTGGGATGGGGGGATGGGGGTGGGAGGGATACTGGGATCAGTGGTGGTGGAGAATGGGCACTGGTGGAGGGATGGGTATTCAATCATTGTATAACTGAAACCCAAGCACAAAAATTTCTAAGTCTACAACTGTACTTCATGCTGTTTCACTAATAAAAATTTTAAAAAAACAGTAAAAAAATTGAAATGGACCTTAAAAATAATTATTTTTCTTTAATCTATTTACTTCTTTATTAGTTGTTTTCCTGATTAGTAAATAAGTTCCATGAAATAATGGATACTGTTCCACTGTTCAGTGTTATTTCTCTAGCCCCTAAATTGTGGCTGGTGAACAGTGTACTCTCAATAATGAAAGGATTGTCTTATTAATTTAATTTTGCCTGAAATATATCAGCTTATCTCTTTCTCCTCTCACCATAAATTCATTGCTATTTGAATTTCTTATTTTGTATTTTCACTAAATTATTAGCTTTCTTCTGTCTCCATTTAAATGTTCTAAATCCTAGATGAGAAATAAAGGTCTGTTCATAATTTTGTTTATTTTCATCTTGTATTTGTGACCTAGACAAAATACATGAAAACTTGCATGTGTCTTATTATGGACAATTTATTTCAAAGATATACTGGTTATATATAAAACATCCTTTATCAAAACTTAATTTGTAGAATGAAAGGAGTTGACAATTTTTATCAGCAACTCATATATGCAAAGTAAAAGGGTTAGCCCCCCATGAGAGCTTCTTCAAAACATACTTTCTGGTTTTGTTTACTACAATCACAGGCATTCTTTTTGCTTTGTTCTGTAGGTTGCTTAATATATCATTTGCTTCTACATGTTTCTCTCTCCTGATATTTCTTTTATACTGTCAGATCCTGCCATGTCCATTCAAATCTAAAATTGTCTGAAACTATCTAAGTCACAACAAATCTGCTGTGTGAATAAAATCTTTATGGAGAGCTGTGAGGTTTCCAAGGCACATGCATAATAGAAATTCAATATCACTTCATTTGAGTACAGGCAGAACTACCAATAGCTGCATTTCACAGAGACCCACAAATTGTGCTATGAAAAGAATGATTACGACAGAATGCCAGGCCTGTGTATAGGAGTCGGGTAATGGATTCCACAGGCTGCTGTGTAGCTACCTCGGTGCGGTGGTGTTAGGAGACAGGGACACTTCTAAATTCAAAACTGGGTCAGAGACTTCTAATGTGAATAAATTCTGACTTTTAATAGCATATATTACCTCCTGCAAAAATTCATTTCAAATTGGACAATGGCAAGCTGCACAAGCTGCTTTAAAATGGAGAATTTGGCATTAACTTCTTTAACTTCAGTGCCAATGAAACAGCAAAAAAAAAAAATGAGGACTATATATGTAAAGTTTAGCATTCGCTCTTTATCATGCTTAAGTTAACAAAAAATAATTTCCCAGACAAAAAGAGAATGGGAGAGAGAGAGACAATTGAAATGTGATGAAGATAAATATTAAGATGTTTATTGAAAAAACAAAGGAAAGGGAAAGGGAAAAATAAAATTCTACATGGTTACAGAGCAATAATTGATTAGAATCTTTGTTAGGGTAAACATCCAAGATCAATTTTACCCAAACAAGACTTTGAAATAGCACCATAATATCCCAATCACAAAAAGACAAGGTGATTCTAAGCAGAAAATTTTTTCAGTACTAAAATATGATAAAATAATATAAATCTTCAGTTTTACGATAGGAAATATTTAAGAATCCAGCGTCAAAGATGGTGATTTTTGCTTGTAACACTATTATGTAATCAAAATTTCAGACTAGAACATCAATGTTCTTACCAGAAAAAACAAAATAATTATGTCAGGAAATGTTTATGTAAACTGGATGGGAAAAAAATCCCTTCATGATAATATACGTACATAAAATCACCATGGGGCATATTTTTTAACTCAGTTTTATTTTTCAATTATATTTTCATTAAAGTTGTGAAAAATAAAGCTTGATGATGGGATGAGAAGCAATTGAGCCAACCTACAGAACTGGATTTACAACATCCCCCAACCCCATAAGGCCAGTTTCGCCACAGAAATATGATGGAGTGAACAGCGCATATATGACTCCCTGATAAAAGTACTGATACTGTGACAACTTGATCTTTTAGGATTTTAAGTGACAAATTTTACACGTGTGAAAAAGTTTTTTGTTCTCTTTCAAGGAGTGCTGAAGAACAAATTTAACCCATTTAAAGTAAATGACCCGTTAAGAGGGAGAGTGAGTATATTCAATTTAATCTTTGACTTGCTTAGGTAATTTGGTCTTGGACAAAATATGAAACCTTTTTTTTAATGTGAAAGCTTAAAAAACAAGCAAGTCAGGACCAGGGGAGTAGCTCAAATGGGATGAGCCTGACCCGAGCATGTTGACAATTTCATGTATAGGACAGCCTGGCCAGCCAGAACATCAATAGTTTTTGTCCTAGTGACTCCCAAGCACTGCTGGGGTAGTCAGAAACCAACAAATACTGAATATATATATATGTATCTATATTTACGTATGTATATATAATCCTAAATCAGGCTGTTGAAATAAAGTTTTACCAAAAATTGAAATACAATTCACACTCTTATCAGACATTTGAAAATATGCAAACTATTAATTTTACTGGAGCTGGAGCGATAGCACAGCGGTAGGGCGTTTGCCTTGCATGCAGCCAAGATGGCTGACCCGAGTTCGATTCCTCCGCCCCTCTCGGAGAGCCCGGCAAGCTACCGAGAGTATTCGATATGCCAGACACAGTAACAACAAAGTCTCCAATGGGGACGTTACTGGGCCCGCTCAAGCAAATCGATGATCAACGGTAGGACCTTTACCTTTACCTTTACCTTTACCTTTATGCAGTAAACTTGTTATGCACAATTCTCAATTCACTAGTTTTTCTGACATCTATAGGATAATGATAGATAACACTTGTGATGACCCAGATGAATAATAGCTATTGACTGAGTACATATTTTACCAAATATTGAGTGGTGATATTATATAATTCTTGGGCTGGAGCAATAGCACAGTGGTAGGGCGTTCGCCTTACAAGCGGCCAACATGGCTGACCCGAGTTCGATTCCTCCGCCCCTCTCAGAGAGCCCGGCAAGCTATCAAGAGTATTCAATATGCCAAACACAGTAACAACAAAGTCTCCAATGGAGACATTACTGGGCCCGCTCGAGCAAATCGACGATCAACGGGAGGGCCTTTACCTTTTACCTTTAGGTCTATTTATTGTTTAGTCAGAAGCTGCTTTAAAATCATGATTCTGTCACTTGTAAGGACTTGGGAAGATAGTTTGTGCCTCAGTTACTTTTCTGTTAATAGTTTCTGATTTAAAATACTCTTGTGTAAAAAGGAATTTACATATTAAACTCTGCAGATGATTAGTTCATAGTAAGTGATAACTATATTTTGGTTAGTATTACTTGATATTTTCACTATTTTTTATGTTTTTTCTTAGTTGTTCTGGGATGAAATGGTTTGATAAAATTATTATTTTACCCAAGGAAAATGGAGACTAAGATTTTTATGCAAGTTGCTTAGAGTCCCATAGACATTAATAGTTAAAAACACCCCCAAGTACATGCCTTTTACATCCTGTTGCTTTATCTCCAAAGGTTCTATGAGACTGAAATAATTTCTTGATACTAGAGAAATAATGTAAACAGCAGCTGCAACATAATACATGTGGGTATTCCACGAGTATATTAACTCAATCCTCAGGTTAATAATATTATATTTATCTCTATTTTACATGCGAAGAAGCATTCTAGAAATTACTCACTTATAAAATGTCATATGGCTAATAAGTGTTGGAAGTGCGAATGTTCTTTTAGTGCCTCCGTATGTCCCCCAAGTAGAGCTCACATATGCCTAGAATAGGTCAACTTCTAATGTGTCCAACTATAAGGCCAGCATTGAACACTGTTTCTCCACTCCAAATGCAAAAAGGCACCACCTTTATGTTCCTTATATCCTGCTCTCTGGACAATACTGCTGTCCTGCACTGCTCTGTCAAGTAGAGAACACCTCTGCTCTTTTCTGCTTTAGGATGCTCACAGCACTTCCGTTCTTTTAATGACTGTCTTGGGTCCAAACCTGGGGTTGTGAATGGTGGGATTGGCAGACCTTGCTCTGTTATTTTTTTTCACTAATGGCACTATTCAGAGTTTCTGAGAGAGTCCCAGGTCACTTATGGGTGCTATAGCTTACAGGTTTTTGTTAGCCTTCTTTGGCCTAGGATTTTTACATGCATTTTGGATCTGTACTAGCAGGAGATTCAACCAACAGTTACCTGGCTTTATTCAGCCCAGCCAGTGTCTGACTTTACTAAAATTATGATCACAGTGTAATTTTTCTGGCCTCTGGCTTTATTTACCCATATCTAATAAGAAATGCTTGAATTTAGAGAATTATTACAGTGGTCAAGGCATATGTCTTGCATGTGGCCAACTCGAGTTTGATCCTGCATCACATGGTCACTGAGGATTTGCAAGTTCAACTTTAGAGGCCCCCAAGAACCAACCTGTGGCCCAAGTAACCCCCAGCAACACTGAGTTGGAACCACATAGAATCCTCCATTGCCCACCTGTTTTTTGATGAAGAACTATGAGGAGGGGATTCTAGGCCTCTTGAGAACCATTGAACCATTTGGCACACCATTCCCTCCAAAAGTAATGCTTAAGATTTGACTCTAGAGTGGATAGAGTTTAAATTCTTTCCTAGAATTCTCTGCCTGCAATGGATTTTTTCTTTCCCACCAAATAACCTAAGCTTGCATGTATCCTGAAAGTGGACCAAAGGGGAGAAATAAAAGCAATAGATCACAATAAATCAAGCAGAGCATTCCACTACCCACACATACACACATATAAGAAAATAATAATAAAGCTATTTTAGAGCACTTGTTTCTCAGTTATATCAAAAAACAGACTTGGCTATGTTTTCTTTGATAAATACAGCTGAAGTCTATTCAAGAAATTATTACATTTATTACACGAAACACATGCCAAAATACAGTATGAAAGCATAGTTAACATTACAATATTTAATATACTTGAGTAACTGGTTCTAGTTTTGTATATTTTATGAAATGTATGCATATTATAATGCACATCATTGTTAAGCAGTTGGATGTGTGTATAGAACCACAAAATATAACTTTGTCTTCCTTGAGAGCACAAAGTTAATATGCAGCTATTTTTATCCTTATTATTATTTTAAATTTTATCCTAGGCACCATTATTTCAAAATGGTTAATGGTAGAGTTTCATGCATAAAATATTCCTGCACCACAATTTCTACCAGTGTCCTTTTCTCTCCACCAACGTCTGTGTCCCACTCTCCAAGCCCCCACAGTGATAGTTTTCTTACTGAAGACCAATTTTTAATTTCTGTTTCCTTTGGTTATTTGTAATATCTTTACTTCCTTTCATTATATCCTGCATATGACCATTATGCAGGTACTGGCAGAGGGACAAAGCCACGCGGGTTCCGGGGCCGAGACCTCCAAGCCTACTCGATTTGGAGTCGAGCATCTTCCACCCAGATCCTCCAAATTCCAGTAGGCGGGGGTCACACCCACCACCTGGCCCCCTGGCGCCGTGTAATCCCATCAGCGGCCAAGACTCAGAGACTATAAAATCCAGATCCCGGAACCGCGCGGCCGCATTTGCGGCCGCGCGACATCTTATTATCTCATTCCTACTTTGGACAAACTTGCAGGCTATCGAATGTAGCCTGCCCACAGGGCAGAGTCTGGCAAACTCCCCGTGGCGTACCAAATATGCCAAATACCAGTAACAATGATGGGTCTCATTCTCCTAAAGAGCCGTGAATATAATCTCAGGGCTAGGATGAAAGAGACGTTACTGGGGCCTGCTCAAGGCAATCGACGATTAACAGGATGATGAAAAATGAAAAAATGACCATTATCATTCTGTTTTTGTCCCTCTCCTTCTATCTAACACCATGATACATGATACACCATGATACACAGCATGATACATTTCAGATACATCCATGTAGCAGAATATTGCGTAATTTTATCTTTTCTAAATTCAGTAGATTTCCATTTTGTATATATACCATATTTTCCTTACTCAGTCATCTGTTCTTGGGCAGTTGGTTTATTTTCAGATTTTGGATATTGCGAACAGTGCTGCAATATACATAGGGGTACAAATGTCTCTTCTGAACAGAGCTTTTGGGCTGTTAGAGTAGATGTTAAGAAGTAGAATAGCTGAGTCATCTGAAAATTAATTCCTAATTTTTTTGGGACATGGCTATTTTGTTTTCCAAAAAGATTGTACCAGTCAGTCAGCACTCCCAGTAGTAGAGAATGAGGATCCTTTTACCCCCTGAATCCAAGTCAGCACTGTTTATTTTTTTTGAAGTATGCCAGTCTCACTGATATGAGATGAATGATTTGATATGATGAGTGAATGATGCAGTACATCATTTAAATACACTTTGGGCTAGATCTTTTTTTGAGGAAGTTTCTTTTCATATCTCCCCACATTTTTTCATTAGGTAGTTAATATTTTTTTCTTATAAGTTCGATTAGTACTTGGATGTTAACTTTTTATCAGATGAGTGGTGGTAAATATTCTCTCCAAGTCTGTAGAGTGCCTTCTTATTTGGTCATTACTTATTTATTTTTTGGTGGTGCAGAAGCTTCTTAGTTTGACATAGTCTTATTTGCTCATAGTTTCTCAGCTTGCCTGACCAATGGCACGCAAAGGCTTTGCATCATTGCAGATTTTACTTTTTTAAAAAAAAATCTCATTTTTTTCAGTGGACTTATTTGATTACATGATTCAGATGTGTTGACCTCAGCTCCTGGATTTAGATAGGACGTCATTCAGACCTGCTTTATACACATGAACTTAACATTTTTCTAACCACCATTTTGAGAGGCTTAGTACTGGGTAAAAAAAAGTAAAGTAAAGGCCCTCCCGTTGATCATCGATTTGCTCGAGCGGGCCCAGTAATGTCTCCATCGGAGACTTTGTTGTTACTGTGTCTGGCATATCGAATACTCTCGGTAGCTTGCCGGGCTCTCCGAGAGGGGCGGAGGAATCGAACTCGGGTCGGCCATGTTGGCTGCGTGCAAGGCAAACGCCCTACCCGCTGTGCTATCGCACCTGCCGGGCGTGGTGGTGCGCGCCTGTAGTCCCAGCTATTTGGGAGGCTGAGGCCAGAGGATCGCTTGAGTCCAGGAGTTCTGGGCTGTAGTGCGCTATGCCGATCGGATGTCCGCACTAAGTACTGGGTAAGTGTCATAAATTGAAATAGTCAAGACTCTAGAACTATTTATTGTTTAAGCTGCCTAGGGTATTATTAAGTCCGATGGAGACACCATTGGAATTCTTTGTCACTACATAGGAAAAATAAACATCGATTTCATCGATTTGCTCGAGCAGGCCCAGTAACATCTCCATTGGAGACTTTGTTGTTACTGTGTCTGGCATATTGAATACCTCACGGGGAGCTTGCCAGGCTAGTAATAATAAACCCAGCAGAGGGAATAAGCCATAGAAGAATGGAGAGGAATAAGTCTTCAGAACACTTATTTTAGTTATGAAACTTTTTTTTTTCTTTTTGGGTCACACTGGTGATGCACAGGGGTTACTCCTGGCTCTGCACTCAGGAGTTATTCCTGGCGGTGCTCAGGGGACCATATGGGATGCTGGGAATTGAACCCAAGTTGGCCACGCATAAGGCAAACGCCCTACCCACTGTGCTATCTCTCCACCTCCAAGTTATGAAAACTTTTAACTATAAAAATTGATAACTTACCGTTTTTGTTGATGCACTTTGGGCTTAATAGTCTTTCATTTAAAAGCAAAAATGTCCTGATTAAGAGGAAGAATTATCTTGGAATATTATGTGAACTTAATAAATATACACATGAAGGAAAAGCTTGAATTTCAGACTTGATTGAAAAGTTAGCTTTGATGTTTTACTTAATCATTTAATTGTAGCTTATTTTACTCATGTTAATAATAACTTTTTAAGTGACGAATATTCTTCCTTTTTCTACTTTAAGAGTTCCTAAATAAAGTTACCATGAGTTTGTTTCAGTTATCTATTAAGGTTGTCAAATCTGTCATAGATTAAAGCAATAATCTCTCAACCACAACAGTCCATTCTAACTTTCTTTTATGTCCCCACCCCTCTCCCTTGGTGACCTCAGTTCTGTCATTGGAGTATGAAGGTTTGCTTTGTTTAGATATTGTCTATTTCTTTGTTTTCTCTATATATTACACATCAGTGAGGTCAATCTGTAGTTGTTCTTTTTCTTTTGAATAATTTGATTTAACATAACACCCCCAGTTCAATCCATGTTGCATCAAAAGAACAGATTCATTTTAAGAGACCAGAGCAATAATATAGGTACGGTCCCCTAATACACTCTGGGAAAAATCCTTGGGTGCAGAGCCAAGAATAAGTCCTGAGCATATCTGGGTGTGACCCTAACCTCAGCCTCAACCCACCCTCCCACCCTGCAGGAGTTTGTTTTATTAGTGAAACACTATGAAGTACAGATGTAGACTTACAAGTTGTTGTGCTTGGGTTTCAGTTATACAATGATCGAGTACCCATCCCACCACCAGTGCCCATTCTCCACTCCCACCAATCCCAGTATCCCTCCCACCTTCCATCCCCCTTTCAGCAGGCATCTCCCATCCTGGGCAGATCTTCCCAGCACCCTTTATTTGGTGCTCCCTTCTCTATCCGAGCTGCCCTTACCCCTAGAGTGTGCAGCTGGCCTCTAAGCCATGGAGTGAACAACCTGGTATTTATCACAGCTGTTCTTGGGTGTTAGTCTCTTATTTTGTTATTTTATGGTACCCTGGCACCGTGTAATCCCATCAGCGGCCAAGACTCAGAGACTATAAAACCCAGATCCCGGAACCACGCGGCCGCATTCGTGGCCGCGCGACATCTTATTATCTCATTTCTACTTTGGACAAACTTGCAGGCTATCGAATGTAGCCTGCCCACAGGGCAGAGTCTGGCAAACTCCCCGTGGCCTACCAAATATGCCAAATACCAGTAACAATGATGGGTCTCATTCTCCTAAAGAGCCGTGAATATAATCTCAGGGCTAGGATGAAAGAGACGTTACTGGGGCCTGCTCGAGGCAATCGACGATTAACAGGATGATGAAATGAAAAATGTTACCCAGATGAATGCAATCTTTCTATGTCTGTCCCTCTCTTTCTGACTCATTTCGCTTAGCATAATATTTTCCATGCAGTACCACTTGTATGTAAATTTCATGACTCCATTTTTTCTAACTGCTGCATAGTACTCCATTGTGTAGATGTACCAAAGTTTCTTTAACCAATCATCTGTTCTCGGACACACAGGTTTTTTTCCATATTCTAGCTATTGTAAATAGTGCTGCAATGAACAAACAAATGCAGATGTCACTTCGACTATACTTTTTAGCCTCTCCTGGATATATTCCCAGGAGTGGTATTGCTGGGTCAAATGGGAGCTCAATTTCTAATTTTTTGAGAGTCGTCCATACTGTTTTCCAAAAGGGTTGAACCAGTTGGCATTCTCACCAATAGTGAAGGAGGGTTCCTTTCTCGCCACATCCGCGCCAACACAGGTTGCTTTTGTTCTTTTGAATGTGGGCCAGTCTCTGTGGTGTGAAATGATATCTCGTTGTTTTGATCTGCATCTCCCTGATGATTAATGATGTAGAGCATTTTCTCATGTGCCTTTTAGCCATTCGGATTTCTTTCTTTTTCTTTTTCTCTTTTTCTTTTTCTTTTTCTTTTTTTCTTTTTTTTTTTTTTTTGCTTTTTGGGTCACACAGCTATGCACGGGGATTACTCCTGGCTGTTAACTCAGGAATTACTCATTGCAGTGCTCGGAGGACCATATGGGATGCTGGGAATTGAATCCAGGTCAGCTGCATGCAGGAAAAATGCCCAACCCGCTGTGCTACCGCTCCAGCCCCAGAAGAAGGTTCATTTTTAGCTGAGAATATTCACTTATGTATACATACCAGTCTTATGTATCTACTCAATTTTCATATCCAGTCTTCATCTTTTCTTCTATTTTTATATATCAAACAAAAAATAAAATTTGACATCATGAATAAAAATGTCCATCTTAAAGCTTTGATTTTTACATTGTTTCATTTTTAACATGTGATTTTTTTTTAGACAACCTAAGAACCTCTGTCAAAATACTGTTTCAATTATAATTTCATTATTTTTAACTTTTGGGGGAGACTTTGGGTCAGTGGCTTGTTCAGCTAGTGCTTTAACCCCTGCACTATGTTTCCAGAATTTTTATTTGTTTTTGTTTGGGGAACACATGCAGTGGTACTCAGGGGACCATATCAAACGTTCCAAAACTAGAATCTGGGTCAACTTCATAAAAACAAGCACCTAACCATTATACTCCCACTAAGGCCTCTCTAGTTTGACTCTTAACTTTTCTTTACCAATATACTTTTGGCCATGTCTGGACCTGCTTCAAGATTATCTAACAAAGTGATTTTGCTAGATCTCTGTACATGATAACAATAAATGTCCAATTAGTCTTATCTCTTTAGCCAAAGTAGATTGTTCATGACTTATATCTGTAGATTACAGTCTTTGAATTTAGAAATAGATTGAGCTGTATTAAATAAACTTGATTATTATAAAAAACATGAGTCCACAGTTCGACTTTCAATTATTTTGAAATCTTGGTTATGATATTGCTTTCTCAATTTGTATTGTATCTTTTGCAAATATTTTATTCAGAAGAGTACTTAATTTTGTCTCAATGTGATAACAGAAAATAAAAATTCTTTATATACTTTGTCACAAAAATTACCCATTCTTTCCTTTATGAATAAAGATACTATCTTAAAGAGTTGAATAATGATGGACTCTGGTTTTCAAATGTTAAATTTTTATATTTGCATAAAATTAATTAAAATATAATTATTTGAACTCAAAATAAGATATTTTAAGAATATACTGAAATGGCAAGATTTTTTTAAGAAGTAATTATTTTATATTTTATTTTTTCTATTAATACATGATGATGAATTTACTTTTAAAAAATTAACAGTTCAAGGGGGCCAGAAAGATAGTACAGCAGGTAAGGCATTTGTCTTACATGTGGCCTTCCCTTATGGGCCCCCGAACCCCACCAAGAGTAATTCTTGAGCACAGAGCCAGGAGGATGTCCTTAGCATCACGAGATATGGCCCCCAAACAAAACAAAACTACAATAAAAAGTTAACAGTGTGCGAACAGCAGGTAGGACATTTGCCTTGTATGTAGCCAAGCTGAGTTTTATCCTCATCCCATATGGTCCTGACTCTACCAGGAGTGATCCGTGAGTGCCGAACAGGAGAAAATCCAGAGCAACACTGGGTGTCTCAAAAGAAAAATACCCCCCCCCAAAAGAAACCCATAAAAGTTAACAGCTTAAAAAGGAAAGCTTAAGTTAACATGCAAAAATTTATTAAATTTTGGTTGTGAACTGGCACTTTTTGTACCTGTAAAATTTACTTTTATTTTATTTTGTTTTGGGGCCGTACCCAGCTTTTATTCATGACTGTGTGATCAGTGATCAATCCTAGCCATGCTTGGGGATTATATGCAGTACTAGGATTGAACCTGGCTTGACTGTTGGGCAAAGTAAGCACCTTACTCTTGTACTATCTCTTCAGCCATAATTTTAAAGGACTATTTTCATATATGAGAAGATAGATGTTCTAATTAATGACAGTTATTTGTCATGTTTATATATATATATATATATGAAGAAAGATATAGTACCTATGATACTTTAAGTATAGGGAGGAAAAGATCACACAAATTACAAATACTATAGTATGATGTTTGCAATAGTAGAAGATAACAAAGAAAAATGATATCACTTTCAGTTGAGGACAATACAATTAGTAAAATCTGTACAAGCGTGTAGCAAGTGACATAGTATTTCAAACCAAAGCTAAGAAACCTAATATAAACCTCAGATTGTAGGAAACCCAGAAGGAATTTTAGGGGAGAGTGTTTTTACTTTATTATACCATGAAATAATTGGTGACTAAAATAGAATGGTGGCGTGTTTGAGAGAAGTTGTAGAATAAGGATATTATCTCAAAAAATTAATATTGTGGTAGATGTATAAACAGATATAAGGAGGAACTGTAAAGAGATATTTGGAGACTATGATGACAGAAATATTAGAGGATTACCATGGAAAGTGGGACAAGGCATGTCAAAGGAATACAGTGAATAAACAGTGATGCATCCAGATTTCTGTATGGCTAAATTTGGAAATGAACTAGAAATGTATTCCTTTCTTTCTTTTTCTTGCTTTCTTTATCTATTTCTTCCTTCAAGGGCTGGAGCGATAGCACAGCGGGTAGGGCGTTCGCCTTACAAGCAGCCAACATGGCCGACCCGAGTTCGATTCCTCCACCCCTCTCGGAGAGCTCGGCAAGCTACCGAGAGTATTCGATATGCCAGACACAGTAACAACAAAGTCTCCAATGGAGACGTTACTGGGCCCGCTCGAGCAAATCGACGATCACGGGAGGGCCCTTTTCTTCCTTCAAATAATTATATTCTAAATAATCAAAGAAAAACTTTCCTGAGAGTGGAAGAGTAAAACACTAATAGGTAATACTATTTACTAATAAATAGTATAAATTATGAAATGTTTGTGTGATTATTAGATATCTGTTATAGGAAATAATTTCAGTCTATTGTATAATATTTTAACAATTTATTTTATTGAATATTAGTGAATAATGAATGAGTTGAATTATTAAAAACACTACTTTGGGTTGAAGTTTTATAGATATTCTCATTGTAAAAGACTGCCTTCGAACAAAACTCAGGGAGTTCCTCTTGGGGCCTTTTTAGACCCAAAGCAAAATAATTTTTCTCATTTGAATTTTTCCTATTCTTTTTTTAACTCTTGAAAAATGTATCTAATGAGTTTAATTTAAAAACGGTGATTTCCTATTGGTTCTTAATGACAATTTCAGTTTTAGAACAGTTCCTGGTTTCTTAAAAGAAGACAAAGGTTAATGAATCCTGTAAGAGCCAAGTAAATGAGTTTTGCTAATTTTTTAACTAGAGAGTTTCTGAGCTGTAGAATGAATCTATAAATGTTTATTCAGATAGAAGATAGAAGTTGTGTGCGTGTGTGTGTGTTGCGTTGTGGTATATGTATTCTTAAAAGGCCACATGCTCTGGAGTCATTCCATGTAAATGAATCAAGTATAGCTTTACGGGGTGTGTATATAAACTAATTTTATGTTTATGTGACTCATGCATGCATACATTTATTTCAAAGTGTGATTATTTGAATTTCAATTTACACATTGAATTTTTCTTTTAAAAATATGTAGTGATACTCACTGCCAGAGAAAATTAACTTCTACAGTCTTGAAGTTCTGTGATATCAATTACTATCCAAAATGTTAAAGTTAAGTATTAAGTTCTCTGGGTAAATTTTGTCCTTGGGATCTTAAGATAGTATTCCAAATACACAGTAAATCTATGATGTTTGTGAAAAGTGGCATTTTGAAAATAAGGAAAATTAATTTTCTCTCTCTGTTTAACTTTTTGAGCCAGTTTTGATTACATTACAAACCAAAGTCTGCTCTTACCCCAGTTTCCACTCAGCTCACAGGTGACACTCCATCAGAAGTGTCCTGGTTCTAGGAATAGAAAACAGAAATGGAGTTGATAAGGCATGGTTAAAATTCAACAATATTTTCTCCAAAACATTGATTATGCATTTGTGATGATTAGTATGAGGAAGATTATTTGATAAGTAAGAGAAGGAACCATCATAATACACAACTTACAAAATATTTTCTTCATACAGACTTCTTTATGAACAACTGAGTTTATACAACATGCCCAACTTTTTCTAGAGACTAGGAAAATCTAGCCAACTGAGGAAAAGTTAAATATCAATGAATGGTCAAATATAACAAGAGTTTTATATCTTATATGGACAGAAGTAATATATGACCACTTCTTATTTCTTCTGCTAATGAAACAGGTATTCAGACCCCAGTTTAAAAATGAGAAGAGTCAATAAAATCTAAGAAAATTGCCCAAAGTCACATAGTAAAAGATGAACTGTTTGTGAACATGTCTGTTTAGCAAACATGTAAGCATCCAGAAAGAATATCTGTGACTAATATGCACATATATCACTTTGGATGTGGATTGAACTTTGGCATTTATATCTGTGACCTTAGAATGGTTACTTAGAATTGTGGCCTTCATGGGATAATATGTCAGTCATATCATATTTTTGTGGGACTTAAAATACTAAATTGAAGATATTTAGCAGGGGACAAAGAGATAGTACAGGGTTAAGGTGCTTGTCTTGTAAGCAGTCAACACCAGTTCAAATTTAACACCACACGTGATCCCTCAGCAGAGCTCAGCAATGATCCCAGAGGACAGAGCCAGGAGTTTGCCCTTGAGCATTACTGAGTGCGGTCCCCAATCAAAAAGTTAAAAATTAGATCTCATCATAATTTTTATTTATATTTTATATTTATTATTCTTTCCTGCTGAGAAAAGAGATTTACCCTTTTAAAAGTTAAAGCCAGAATGAAGAATCATTGCTTCAAAGTACAAGAAAAAAACATAAGCATGAATTTAAAGAATAATTTTTAGTGCTTATAAGGTATATCAGAACTGTGCTACTGATTTCAAAATTCATTCAAAATTTAAATAAATTCTCACCAGATATAGTGATTATTTTGGGTGTTCTCCAACATTATATATTTATATTACATGTATATTGACCATTATTGAATTTCTTTCAAGTACACTTGATGATGGTAGAATTAAATATAATATTTAACAGAGAACACAAATGAGCTATTTACAGAAATATTTGTACGACGCAAATCCTTTTCCCCCTAACTTTTAAGCAGTGCTGTACTGCAATTGCATATTGACTTTACAATTATACACAACTCATGCAATTAAATGCTCACTTAAAATTAGCAGTTATAAACTTTCCTGCATATATATGGTAGGTTCTAAAGAATGTAATGCATTTGCAGCAATATCCACTTTATTGAGTGTTGCTTTTCTGCTATTCAGCAAAGGGATACAGTGGGGAAATAATTTCACACTGCATATAATGCATCTGATATGAAGGAAACTTGAAAATTATTTAGTTACAGATTTCTCTGACCAGGCTTGCAAAGTGGCATATATTATGTTAATGGGCAAGCATTTGAAAATGAATTTGAATATTTAATGCACTAAGTTTGGGTTCTGACATGAAGAAAGGCATAGTTGATACACAATTTGCAAACAGGTTCTTGTTAACTCTTGCATTGCTATCTCTCCCAATATAGCTTTGTGTTTAGAAATTGTTTATTATTTTTTCATCTCTGAAAATTCCATCATATTGGAATCTATTAGGGTGTACAAATGAAACTCTATTATAGTATTAAATTTTTAGCCATATTCTATTTTAGTTGGGCACCATGTTGTTCAGTGAAAAATAGTTGCTTATTCATTGAAAGTTATAAGTAGAAAAGAAATGAGCAACATCAATCATTGCATTAATGGTATACTATATTTTCTAGCTTTCATTTGTAAAGTAACACATTTGAGTTGGCACATATTGGAATGACTGCCACTAGTCCACCATTATGTATTCCACCAAAATATCTTGTTTTCAGGTCTAAGCAGGGACCACAAATTTACTAATAGTCGATTCATAGTGTTTAATCTTACAGAAAATGAATAGTTAATAGTAAACCTTCCCACCAAAGCTATTTTTATTGAAAGAGCAAGGCATTACAGTACACCGATGTTTTAGGTCATTTATTTTGTTTTTGCTCTGGGTCATTTTACAAAAGCACTTCTGCTCTCTAGCGTTAAAATGAGAGCCACTCTACTCCCCAGATATTACCCAGCAGCACTTGGGGGCTCTTGATGATTAATACCATCACCGTCCAGCCACAAACCTTTCTGCCGCAGATAATGCCAGGCAGCAAGCGCGCTTGACACTTTTAATGTATAATTAAGTAGGAAAAGTCAGCACTCAGTATGCAAATTTTTCAAAATGATAAATGATGCCATACAGCAGTAGGGATTGATTTGGTGTAAATGAAACTAATTAAGGAAATGTCAAACATAATTAATAAAACAGGTTTAAGCTGCAAAACATTGTCAATTGAATGAATGAGGAGGCATTGGCGCCCATTGTTTCTGCTTTATTTAGGGCTTGTGTTTAGCTTGTACTCTGTTCCTAAATGCACTTTCACTACCTCACACCCTCCACGACCAATTCCCAGAGAGGGGGAAAATAAATTTGCTTGTCTCTCCACTGACTGCAGAAATTAATTGCAGAAATCTTGTCCCATCCAAGTGTTACATTCACTCACAGGACATTAACATAACTAATTTGAAAGAGCCCAAATGACTGCATAATAGAACACTGTCAGTATGCCTGACAGTCTTTGGTCATACCAAATTAGCTTGGTTTTCTAATTGAAATTTTTTTCTTTGGACTCTCTTTATAATTTTTTCCTCAGCTATTCATTTTTGATAAGAACAAAGGTTTTATAATTTACAAAAGAGTGCTTGACCTATAATTACTTGGAGGAAATTAGGGGAGGTAGAAAAGTCAGATTTAGTCCTGGTAATGATGCTAGAGACCTTGCTCCCTCTAGGGAGCCTGAAGAATAATGGAATCTTCTATTTTTACGGGCGACCTGTGCACTGGTGCTGACTCTAACTGTGAATCCACTTTACTTTGCAGATCACTTGCTTAACACTAAAAGTGCCAGCAGAATGGCAGGCCATTACTCCAAATGTCATTCAAACTAGTGCCATTTCCACATGCCCTTCCTGCCGAAGGAGCAAATTGAAGAACATCTGCCCGTTGTCTTCCTGCAACCTTGTAAATCTTCCATCTAGAGTGTTACGCAACTCAATTTGTGAATCATTTGGGTAAATAAGGATGAGAAGAAAGAGGTAAGGGGTTTGTCAAGAGTAGGAAATTTTACAAATGTTAAAGAGATTGCTTTGAAAAGAAGCCCAAAGGATCCTGATTTTCGAATCATGTCACCTGCATGCAGTGGAAGTAATTTTTGTAACACTTGATGGAAGGAAGTAATTTTTGTAACACTTGAAGTAACACTTTTCAAAGAAGGTGCCTGCTCATATCCTCAAATTTAGATACTTTCCTCAAAAGAACAGTTGAAAAACGACTCAACATTGAAGAATGGAATTAGTTCATTCTTTTAACGTCTTAGTTATGAGTTATATATTCAATGTGCTATTTCACTGTAATTGAAGAAATGGGATAGGACTGAAAGCCTAGATTGAATAAGATGACAGATGGGATCTACATACTTCTTAATCCATGAAGTTTCTGCTGAGTTGGTGTGTGCAAAAATGAGTACAAAGGTATCGTTGTATTTGCTTCAAGCCTTGCTTCTATAAAATCCCCTATATTCACGGCTTCTTATAGTTGATTACAGAAATATAGGTAGTTTATTTATAAGGGACGGTAAAGATGCTCTACTCTAAACTATGAATAGTGTGCTGCCCAATTCTAGTTGCTAATACATTCTTTCCAGTGGTAAGATAGTATGAGCATAGCTCTCTATTAATTTCACAACACTGATTGAAAGGACACTTTGCCATTGTACTAGTCACATTTCTAATATCTTCTGTCTTGTGTGAAGTGGAAAGAAAAGAGGGGCTTTATCAAAGGAATGAAAAACAGAGGAAACAGTGGCAAAAGCAGTGGGCATACACTCCCAGAGGTTCTAATAGCAGAATACTCCATTCAGACTTCTTACTCATTTCCTGATGTTATTAGCAACCATTATAATAGGAACATTTAAATTTTCTGAGATTAAAGTTTTGTTTTATACATATGGTCAATTTAGTAAAGAATACAAACAGAAATTTTCATGTGGGATGTTATTTATTTGGTATTAATAGCTTAACAAAGGAAAACTATTTTAGATGTATTGCTTTGAAATAATTTTAAATTTACAGAAGAGGTACAAATAGAGTATGGAAAAATCATTATGCATTTCACAAAATATAATTGTTAACACCTCATACAAACATGGTGTATTTGTCAAAACTAAGAATGAACTAGAACTAAAACTAACTGTACAATGATAATATAAACCATGGAGTTTTATCAGTTGTTTTCATTAAAGCTCAGTTCCTTATATTTCATACAGGGCATCATCCATGTTGCTTCATGTTTCTGTAGTTCTATCCAGTCTGTTAGTCCCTCAGTATTTATTTATCTTTGATGGATTTATTTAATTAATGGCTTTATTTAATTTCTTTATCTTCAAAACTTTTACTGGTTTTGGAAAACACTCATCAGCATTTTTACAGATCTTTGTTTTTGATGTTTTCTCTGGATTAGATTGAGGTGATGCACTATTGGAAAGGACACCACAGAGGTGATGTGCCCTTTTCACTGCATTATACTAAAATATCTACCATCAGCATGAGTTATTGCTCGTGTTGTTAACCATGATCACTTGGTTAAAGTGCTGCCTGCCAAGTATTATCACTATAAAATTATGATGCCTTCCTTTTCATATTGGAAGTGAGTCACTAAATCAAGTTCACACTCTGAAGGAGGTGACCATCTCATACAGTGAAATGAAGTGACTTAACCTCTTCCTCCTCTAGAAAGAACCATACAAGGATTTGAAATATATGTTTAAGCCACAATAGTAGTGTGGTTATTTGGAGAAGCTAGTATGAGAATGTGAAACTGTTCTGCTATTTTTTTGGGGGGAGGGGTCACACCTTGAGATATGCAGGGGTTATTCCTGGCTCACGCATTCAGGAATTACTCCTGGCAGTGTTCAGGGGACTCTATGGGATGCCGGGTAGGGTGTGTGCAAGGCAAACACCCTATTTGCTGTGCTATCGCTCCAGCCCCTGTCGTGCTTTACTTAACCTTCCATCCAACAACAAATTTTTAGCATCAGTGAGTATTGACATTACATGATAGACCAGTGGTGATTCTCTATTTTCCTCATTCATTTTTTTTTCTTTTTGGGTCATACCCAACAATGCTCAGGGGTTACTCCTGGCTCTGCGCTCAGGAATTACACCTGACAGTGCTTGGGGGACCATGTGGGATGTGGAGATTGAACTCAGGTTGGCTGCATATAAGGCAAATGCCCTACCCACTGTACTATCACTCTGGCCCTATATTATTTGTGTAAGGGCCTCTATTTGTTCTTAGTGTTAGTACTTACTCTTGGTTCTGTACTTGGATGTTGCTCCCATTGGTGCTTGGGGAACCATATGGTAGCAAGGATGAGGACTAAACCTCTTGCGTGCGAAGCATATACTCAGAGCAATGAAATATACCTGCTTTCCTCCATTATTATATTTTATTCTTTTCATTTATTGTTATGGAAATTCTATTTTTAGAGGAGAGCAGACTCAGCACTGTTTAAGAGCTACTCCCTTGTGAAACTTGATGGCAATGCTGTGCTGGGAATTATACCTGGGTTGCCATATGCAAAGAATGCACTCCAGTCTTTTGAGCTTTAGTCCCAGCACAAAATTATTTTTCATTCTATTATAAGAGCATTTGAACCCATATTATCTGTTTACTTATTCAAATATTTGTATCTGCCTTCAGTCTTAAAAAGAAAAAATAAATTGGAGAAATAAGATCACACAATTTTGAGACTTAATGTAAAGTAATAGTAATCAAGGCAATATTGTGTATTTCAGGGGTAGACACAAGTTGAAAGATAAAGGAAAGAAATCTAAAGCTCACACCTTTTATAAAAATTCATCCAAAAATGGATACAATGGATTTTAGGTTTAGATATAAAAAATATTCTATGTGACACTTTTTTTAAGAATGTAAGAGAAAATCTATGCAAATTAGTGGTAGGAAAAGAAGTCTTAAATTTAACACAGAAAATATG
The DNA here is from genome assembly GCF_029834395.1 of Sorex fumeus. Classification (NCBI taxonomy): domain Eukaryota; kingdom Metazoa; phylum Chordata; class Mammalia; order Eulipotyphla; family Soricidae; genus Sorex; species Sorex fumeus. The sequence continues at coordinate 10,437,044 of NW_026606075.1, read as the reverse complement.
ATCTATAAAAGAAAAAGAAAAGAAATATGTTAGATTTTATCAAAATTAATGATTTCAGCTGGGTGAAATAAACTGTTAAGAAAATGAGGACAACTGGGCCAGAGGATAGTATAGTTGATAAAAAGCAGCCAACCAGAGCTTGATCCCTGGTCTGGCTATGGTCCCTTGAGCCCACTAGGAATGATTACAGATCACAGAGCTATGAGTAAGCCCTGAGCACTGCAGGGTGTAGCCCAAACTCTAACTTTGCGCCCCCCTTCCACCCCACACACAACAGGTGAAAATATTTCCAAACTACTCATTTAAAAATTGGTAGTGGACTGAAAAACTTTTTAAAAGGAATTCAACTATAGAGAAACAAAATGTGATTTTTTAAAAATTTATTTATTTATTTTTAAATTTTTATTAGTGAAACCCCATGAGGTACAATTGTAGACTTACAGAGTTTTGTGCTTGGGTTTCAATTATACAATGATCAAGTACCCATCCCTCCACTAGTGCCCATTTTCTACCACCACGGATCCCAGTATCACTCCCACTCTCCATCCCCGCCCCCCCCATCCCCGTCCCACCCTGACTCTATGGCAGGGCATTCCCTTTTGTTCTCTCTCTCCTTTTGGGTCCTGTGGTTTTCAAAAGAGGCATTGAGTGGCAATCATGTTCGGTCTATAGTCTACTTTCAGCATGCTTCTCCCATCCTGGGAGGATCCTCCCAACACCCTTTATTTGGTGCTTCCTTCTCTATCTGAGCTGCCTTTTCCCCTAGCATGTGTGGCTGGCCTCCAAGCCATGAAGAAGATTTACTTCTCCAAACCAGGAGAAGTAAATCTCCTGGTACTTATCTCTGCGATTCTTGGGTGTTAGTCTCCTATTTTGTTTCTTTATGTTCCCCAGATGAATGCAATCTTTCTCTGTCTGTCCCTCTCTTTTCTGACTAACAAAATGTGATTTTAATCTCATTTATAAATTGAAGCAATGGTAAAATACCATTGTATATCTTTTTTAAGAGTAAAGAGTAAAGGCCCTCCCGTTGATCATCGATTTGCTCGAGCGGGCCCAGTAACGTCTCCATTGGAGACTTGGTTGTTACTGTGTTTGGCATATCAAACACGTCACAGGGAGCTTGCCAGGCTCTGCTGTGCGGGCGAGATACTCTCGATAGCTTGCCGGGCTCTCCGAGAGGGGCAGAGGAATTGAACTCGGGTCAACCATGTTGGCTGTGTGCAAGGCAAACGTCCTACCGCTGTGCTATCACTCCAGCCCAGAGTGACTATATTTAAATAAAAGAAAACCACTATATAAAGAAGCTAGAAAGTATACAAAGTGAAGATCATACATTGTTTTGGAGAATAAAAATGGATTAACTTTTTAAAAAAACATTTTAGCAATTTATTATGGTTGGGAAGGGTTCTCCCAAATGCTGCCCATGAGGTCAGAGAGGGCCGGAGTGATAGCACAGCAGTTTGCCTTGCAAGCGGCCAACATGGCCAACCCGAGTTCAATTCCTCCGCCCCTCTCGGGGAGCCCAGCAAGCTACCAAGAGTATCTCGCCCACACGGCAAAGCTTGGCAAGCAACCCGTGACATAATCAATATGCCAAACCCACTAGCAACAAGCCTCACGATGGAGACATTACTGGACCTGCTCAAACAAATCGGTGAACAACGGGAGGACAGTGACAGTGACAGTGAAGGTCAGAGAGCCCCTTGGAAGGTCTTAGCTGGGGGTTCAATGCAAAGGCTCAAGGAAGCCGAGCTGCTTGGGCCCTGAAATGCTTGGGTCATCCTTGTGGTATTGGCGGACTTCTGGGTCAAACCTTGTAGTGCTCAGGGACATTCAGGGCTGCACCTGTTGCTGCTGGGATCTGACTGCTGCTGGGAATTGAACCCTGGTACTGCTCTCAGCCTCTGGCTAATTTCTTATAACTAAACAGATCCTTCAATCGAACCTAGCAATCTACTCCTGGATAAAGCCTAGAGAATTGACAACTAATATCACACAAATACCTACTTGAAAATGATAACACTCCATTGGTATTTTAACAAAGAGCTGGAACAAACCCACTTACCCTTAAGTGGGTGAATGAACCAACAAATGGACATTGAATATACTGATATACTGCTCGGCAACAATAAAAAAAAGAACAATTTCTTGCACATAACAAATGAATCGCAAAGTAATCAGAGTGAAGGAAATAAGTTTCATGAGGTTATAGGCTGTAAAATTTCTTTAGATATATTTTTGAAAAATAACACAGAATAAAGCCCATAATTTTTAGAGAACAGATGAATTGTTGCTAGATGTAGGATGGGTGGGAATGTGATTATAAAAGAGATAACAGATATGAGCTCTGTGTTGGGTGGAACTATTCAGTGTCTTGACTATGGTGGTGGTTATACAAACACATGCATATGTTAAAGTTTATTGAGTTTTGCATCAAAAAGAAAGCAACAATATTATATAAAATTCCAAGTATAAAAATGTTTTTTAATAAAGAAAGTCAATGGGGACTCGACAATAATTATCTTGTTTCTTAGAAGCCAATACTATTATTTATTTATTTTTGCTAAAATTGTTTTAGCTGTGTCTATGGGGATGTTTTTGAAAGCCCCTGTGTAAATATGGTTTTGATTGGCATAGTTTTATAAAGATTTCATCGGTGAGATTATAATCTTTACTGAAAGGACAAGAAAGGGCAAGTAATTGTATAATTGTTCCTTGGAAAATAATTAAATTCTTTTGATTATTCAGTTCTACTAGAGAGAGCTTGGTTCAGTTTAGGTTCTAATAGATATATTTTTGTGAAGTTGTAAGGTCCTACTTTGTAGCAATTAATTTGTGTTTTCTATTTTAAGATGACATATATTGATTTCTATGATTTTCTAATTTAGGTGCACAGGATATTCTCTTTGCAACCTTTCTTTCATTTAGTGCACTGACTTGGTACTTTGAGAGTCAGAATACAACTGATAAGTGACACTCATCAATAACCAAAGAGTGTATTTTCTCCTATAATCAAGTTAAAGTATAAGACTGGACCATATACTTCATTTGATTCTTATTAATTTTGATAACTAAATAATTTCCTGTAGTTAGTAAATAGGATTCTACTAAATAATTATGCTACAAAGTAACAAGTTAATTATCTATAAACTTTGACAACTAATTATGTTTATAGCATTTAAAAAAGAATAATGAAAATTTCATAGCTTTTAGGACACTATTCTCTTGAAACTACTATAAACAGGTTTAGACGTAATCAGAATATACTTAAGACCTGCAAACAGGTTACCATTAATTTTCTTAAATTAAGTTAATGCTTGTTTAATACCTACCATTTTCCTAAGAGGAAAAACAGGAAAAATTGCAGGTGTGTTTGTATAAAAGTATGTGTGTATAAATGTCTTAATATGAAAGTTTCTTTGTGCATTTAGTGGCTCCTTAATGTTTTAGTCACAATGATTTTAAGAAATGTTTTTTTTTTTTTGGCCAGAACAATAATACGGTGGATAGGGCATTTACTTTGCACATGGCCAACCTTGGTTCAATTCCCAGCATCCTACATGGTCCCCTGAATCTAATTCCTGAGCACAGATCCGTGGGTGGCACAAAAACAAAAAAATAATTATTTGTATACAAGGAATACTATACTTGCTACAGGCTATAGGGAAGCAAAAACAAACAGTTAATTGATGCTGATAATAACAGCAGACTGAACCTTAAGTTACACAATAAAAAATGCAGCGACAGAGGTTACATGTCTTACATAATTAGGTATGTATATTACACTGATTCTTCGTTTATGCATTATATGCAATGATATTAACAGCTGTGAATGGTCAAAATAATATCAGCATTACTTACATCATTTCTTACTCCCTTTCTTCTCTTGAGTATTACCATATGATTCCACAAAGAGAATGTTTACTGCTCTGTTGAAGTCATTTCTCTTAATGATCTGGTATTAATAAAACTCCAATAACTAAGTATGATTTTTTTTAACTCTATGTTCCCAACATTTAAATAAACCCAAGCAATGTTTTTCAGTAGTTGTCTCAGAGAAATGCTTTTAATCGGGTACAGATCTTATTAGATATTTCAAATTCATGGAGCGAATTTGTTTGGGGCTGTGATAAATGAGAAAAGACAGGAAGTAGCTTAGGGACCAAGGCTGTTGTTTCCTAGAAATGTCAGGACTGTGCCAGAATGAAGACTTTCTGGAGTAGCTAAATTCCTCTGTTATGAATTTTTGCCCCTGGAGTCTCACTCAAGAGGGTCTCTTTCCTTTAGAGGTTATAACTAAGTTTATGATTTTTCACCTATGTTTTGCAGTTCCACATGGAATTTTGAATAATGGAGTGTACAGGAGCTTTCTCCTAGCCAGAGAATTATGTGTCACTGTCAAGATGACAGTGACACTAAATTGATGTTAGACATACACAATACAAATGGAATAATTAAATACTTATTGTATAAAGGGTGTGAAGCAACAAAATGCACTATTTTTTTAAAAAAAACCATCAGCAGCAACACTTCGTGAAGGACTACTGACAGTTTATTTGTACTAAGACGGTATGGGTGCAAGCACTAAAGGAAAGCACTCTAGAAAAGGAAATAAATTTAAAAACTAACTGGGTAAGTACTTTCTAGTCTTTCTGATCCTAGCGACTGACACGTGATAAGCAATTTCCAAGACACATGAGTCAAACATGATCTAAGAAGATGAGTAAATTGGCTGACAAAACTTTATTTTTCTTTTGGTTTGGGGGACACATCTGGTGGTACTCAGGGCTCACTCCTGGTTCTGCACTCAGGAATGTCTCCTGGCTCTCAGGGAGCTGTATGGGGTACTGGGGCAACTACCTGACTCATTTTACGACCCACTTTGACCTCCAAACTTTTGTAAAGAAAATAATTCTGTGATGATTATACATAAAACATTAATGTGATTTGTTAAGAAAGAATGAAAATTAAGTAAAATCGCAATTTAATGCATTTTCTTCTGTAAAAAGACTCAAACCAACCTAATGAGGCTGTTTTTCAGCAAAAGAGAAAACCAAATTCTTCAGCAATTTTTCAGTCTCACAGGACTAGACTTCAACTTTGAATTTATAGTTTTTGTTTTTCTTATGCCTATGTATTTGTATTAGATCTACCTAACACAATGATTCAATTCAGTGTTCCTCAAAGGTTGTCTGTTAAATCAATTTTCTTAAAAAAATCTGCATTAAAATTGTTTAAAAGACTAAACAGATGTGTAAGACAACTGTAAATGTTACATGTAAAGGTTCCAAAGTCATTCTCAAAGGTTTTAGAACAATCTGGGATATTTTTATTTGTATAAATATTTAGAAAATTGATCTGCAACTATGTTCTTATTCAAATAAGAACCAATCTGCTAATAAGTCACTCCACATGATTCCATAATTATAAAAAATAACTAAAATCAAATAACATAAATGAGTTAAGAAAAATATTCCTTTTTTATTTGCAACACAAAAATGACATTATTATTTCAGAGAACTGATTGTAATTTATTGTTGACAATTGAAGAAATGGCTCACGGTCACGGTCATGGTCCTCCCGTTGTTCATCAATTTGCTTGAGCGGGCCCAGTAACATCTCCATCGTGAGACTTCTTGTTACCGTGTTTGGCATATCGGATACATCACGGGTAGCTTGCCAGCCTCTGTCGTGCGGGCGAGATACTCTCAGCAGCTTGCCGGGCTCTCCGATAGGGGTGGAGGAATCGAACTCGGGTTGGCCATGTTGGCCGCTTGTAAGGCGAACGCCCCACCACTGTGCTATTGCTCCAGCTTGAAGAAATGAGAGATACATAGTGACTTTCAAAGTTTTAAAAGAAATTGAGTAATTTTAAAATTAGGTAATATTTTATGTCAATAAATCATAATGGAATTTCTTTATATTTGAGCAGTCAAATGTAAAGGAAAACACCTGAGGAACTTATCAAACATGTACTTCATATCTGTGTACATTTGTATATGCATACACATATATGAAAATTGCTTCTTAGAACAACCACATAGCTTAGAAAACTTCACAATAAAAAATAAGAGATCCAGTAGGTTTAGTTCCCTAGTACTCAATATAACCCTCCAAACACTGCAAGCAATGATCCCTGAGCAAAAAGCCAGGAGTAAGCCTTAAGCCTATTGCCAGTTTGACCAAAACAAACAAACAGCGAAAAAAACATTAGGATTCCAAATTAATCAGTGGGAATGAGTATTTTTTAAAAGATTATAAAAGGATTAATAAGTAAGTCCTGGATAAATAGGGGAGCATATAGGGGCTTGGGTTCTCGACACATCCCTTACAGACCAGAGACCCACCAGGAGAGATCCTTGACATAGAGCCAGAAGAAAATACTGAGTGTCAACACTGTATTTGGCCCCCAAACAAAAAATTTATTTCATTACCATTAACAGTAATTTAATACTTTCTTTCTGTACAAAGCAAACTTAAATCCTATTGGTTTGTTATAATATTTTTAATCCTAATTTTATTTCAACAAAACAATAGGGTGAAATGAAAATAATTCATATGTTTTTTCTGAAGCTTTACAAATTTCATAAATCATTCGATACTTAAATATTCTTCTAGCATATGTATATATCAATACAATGTATGTATGCATACATATCTGTGTCTAAGTGTATATGTGTATGTATACACTCATTACTATAAATTTGCTAGATATACAGAAAAACTATGTTTATGAAATAAATTAGGTGAAAGTGTGAAATGCATTAGAGTATTATTACAAAAATATATGTGTCATAAGTCATTGACTGTGTACAGAGTAGATTAATTGAATTAATTCATGCTAATTCATTGGCTTGCTAATATGTAACAACATAATAAAGTTCTTTGATTCAGATCTTTTTGCCTTTATTTTTACCTAAATTATCTGCTAAATAAATATCAGTGTCATTCTCTTTTCAAACCAAAGTAACTTAATGATTCAGCTGAAAATGATAGTAACAATTTTGGACACCAATTATAGACGCCGTAGTAGTACGTGAGATGTATCTTAATCTGGTGGGTTTGTGTCTTCACTCAAGTTTTATACCTGAATCTTATTGCATTCAGAGTCAATCCCAAACAGAGTCCATTTTCATTAGAATGATAGAATATGTGGAAGAGTGATTTACTAACTGCTAGAGGATTACCACTGATTCATTTTTTTATTCATACTATATTTTGAGTGTCTGGTACAAACCTGGGGCTGGAGTGATAGCACAGCAGGTAGGGCATTTGCCTTGCACGCAGCCAACATAGCCCACCCGAGTTCAATTCCTCCACTCCTCTCGGAGAGCTTGGCAAGCTACCGAGAGTATCTCGTCCGCATGGCAAAGCCTGGCAAGCTCCCCATGACGTATTCAATATGCCAAACACAGAAACAACAAAGTCTCAAAATGGAAACATTACTGGGCCTGCTCGAGAAAATTGATGAACAACGGGAGGACAGTGACAGTGACAGTGATACAAACCTGATATTTTTCAGCACAATACTAATGCTATTTCTAATCATTCCTAATACTAATATTGTTCCGAAAGAATGCTAAAACTTTCCTTATAATTATCAGCCTTTGAGTTTTTGGAGAAGGAAAAGCAATTTCCACCAATTCGTTGGGGCCCTTGCAACATTTTCACTGGTTTGCTTGTGTCTGCCTGCCACATATCTTGTAGTTTGCTGTAATGATTCATATTTGGATCCTTTCCTACAGTTTTGCTCTGATCCTATTAAAAGAATCCTTCTTGGGGACTTCTGGGAAATAAGTCTCCACCTTTCTGTCAACCTGTGGGATCAGACTAAAATTAAATATCACCCCACTTACACTTCTGTTGAACTCTTTCTCTTTCCTGACCTTTCTTTCAGGCATTCCCATACAGTTTTCTTTTTGGAGATGTCTCTCTCTCTTTTTTAAATCTTTTTATTTAAAAAGACAAAGCAGAGTCTCCTACCCCCGTGCCTGACTGTCCTCACCAGGGCCCGACAGCTGAAGACCTCTGGGACACAGTCAAAGCCTTGCTGAGACCACTCTCCACACGCTTGGATGAGCCTCACCACATAAAGGAACCAGCAGAGGAACCCAGATGTGCAGGACTCGGGGCTGAGATCTCCAAACCTGCTCAGTTTGAAAATGGGCCTTCCAGTAGCTAGACTGTTACACCCACCAACTGCCATGTAACATCATCAACGGCCAGGATCCAGAGACTATAACACCAAGCTTGAATAAGAATAAGAATAAGACTCCTTATTCTCTAGTTCTTGCTCTCAGAGAACTCGGCAGGCTACTAAGAGTATCATACCAGTACATATGCCTGAATAGGAACATCTGTAAAGTTTATTTGTGTTTTCAGGCTACCGAGAATATCCCACCCACATGGCAGAGCCTGGCAATCTATCTGTGGTGTATTCGATATGCCAAAATCCAGTAAATACAATGGGTCTTATTCCCCTGACCCTGAATACGGCAGTGTTGAGAAGGATGTGGAAGGTTAGGCTGATAAAATCTCAAGGCTGAACTAGGCTGCCAAAACAAAGACAAAAATGACTGTCTGTATTTTCAATGCATGTACACTGGCATCTGATGCATCCATCGAGGACCTGATGGTACAAGTGTGAAAAATCAAGTATGACATCATTCGTCTGACTGAGAGGAGAAGGCATCAATCACATCATGCCATTTTCGACACTGGAGAAGAACTGTTCCTTGGAACAGGTGACAAAAGAGGCATGGGTGGTTTTGGTGTCCTTGTCAACATGAACTTGGCCATGAGCATTGATTCATTCAAATGCCTAACAACCCGAATTGGACGATTACACTTGAATAGATGTGGCTCACTGCTGGCAGTTTCTAGCTTTGTTTTCTATGCACCAAACATCAAATTATGATGAAGGAGAAATTGAGAAGTTCTACATGGAGCTGGAGAAGTTCTATAAAGAAGACCACACCTTCTACAAGATCATTGTCGGTGATTTTAATGCCAAGATAGGACAGAGAAGATCAGCTGAAGAACTCCACATCAGGATCCATGGCCTAGACTGGAACGAACATGATGACAGACTGTCTGAGTTCATCATGTCAACCAAGACTATCCATGGTAACTTACAGTTCCAGAACGCCGAATCTAAACATTGGACATGGGAGTCTCCCGGTGAATGGTTCCACAATGAAATTAACCACATCATATTCGATCCACAGTTTTGCCTGACTGACGTTGCTGTTATCCCAAAATTCCAAGCAGGATCGGACCACCGTCTCCTTTGTGCAAAATTCTACTTCACAGAGCGGGGAGAAAGGAATGCAAAGTTCAAGAAGAGAACTCCCAGAATGACCACTAATTGGGAGCTCTTTGGCTCAGTTGCAGCAACATGGGAAGGTGCCTTCATTGACAACATTGATGAGGAATACGATCGACTGGTTAAGCACCTCCATGTTTGTGCGAGGAACGACAAGAGAGAGATAATCACAAAAAAAATGCCTGTCTTTGAAAACTCTTGAGCTTATTTGCCAGTGTGACTTGGTGCATGCCTCGGGCAACCTCAAGTGAACGTCAGAGCTCACAAAGAAGTACAGAGAAGCGATCAAGGAAGACCTCAAAGACAGAAGAGCAGCAGTGCTGGTAGATGCGGCAGAAGCTGGGAAAAGCATTCACAATGCCTGCCTGTCCTTCTCCAACTACAAGACCAAGAAGACTGCCCTCCGATGTCCTGATGGATCTATTACACCTTCGAAAAGGGCACTGGAGAAGATTATCCATGACCTCTACTCAGATCTCTTTGCTAGCCACGTCCACCTGCCCACATACCAAATTCCGCAGGATGGATATGTTGTTCTCAATATTCTCACTTTCAAAATCTGACACACCATCTCGATGGTAAAGAAACAAAGAGCACCTGGCCCAGACAAGATCAGACCTGAACACCTGAAGAACTTACCATCAGTACTCATCAATAGACTGGCTCGGCTCTTCACATGCTACCTGTCTGAATACAAGTTTCCGTCCCAGTGAAAAACCAGAAGGACTGTACTACTATACAAGAAGGGAGACATCCATGACATTGGCAACTATCACCCAATCTGCCTGTTGTCTGTCATCTACAAGCTGTTCACTGGAGTCATCCTGAATAGGATTTGCAGAACACTAGATGAATGATAACCATGTGAGCAAGCTGGGTTCCACAAAGGATTCAGCACCATCGGCCATATCCTCACGATAACCAAGCTCATTGAGATTTCTGGGAGTTCAAGATGCTGCTCTATTTAATGTTCATTGATTTAAAGAAGGCCTTTGATTCTGTTGAGACGGAAGTCATCACTGAAGCCCTAGCCAGTCAGGGCATTCAAACTCAATACATCGGGATCTTCCTTGAGCTGTATTATTGATTCACTACCAGGATCTCACCATTCTACAAAGAAGTGATCATCCACGTCAAGAGAGGGGTTTGGCAAAGTGATACTATTTCACCAAAACTCTTCAGTGACACCCTTGAGAACATCTTGTGGTGACTGGAGTGGGAAGGAATGGGAGTGAAAGATAGATGGTCAGCAACTACACCACCTTCATTTTGCTAATGACTTTGTTCTAATAACACCAAACGTCAGCCAAGCAGCACAAATGCTGACCAACTTCTACCATGAGTGTGGAAAGGTCGGAATACAGCTGAATCTCACAAAGACAATTTTCATGAGAAACAGCCTCGTTCCTGATGTTCCATGTTCCACGACCATCTCCAAATGCAACAGCTATGTGTACCTAGGTCAAGAAGTCAACATGACGAATGACCTGGCACCTGAATTGTGCAGGAGGAAGAGAGCGGCTTGTAACACCTTCAAGAGCGTCTAAAAAATAGCTAAGAGGATGAAGAAACTCCAGCTCTGAGCATATCTCTTCGATTCAACTGTTCTTCCTGCATTAACATATGCCTCAGAGACCTGGGCCCTACGAAAACAGTATGAGAACGCTATTCGGGTCTCTCAAAGAGAAATTGAAAGAGCTGTGCTTGGCGTATCACATTTCACTCAAATGAGAGAAAGAATCCAGAGTTCCGACCTCCGTCAATACTCAAGAGTCAGGGACGCTGTCTCGTTTGCCAAGGCATCAAAAATCAGATGGGCTGGACACATAATGAGATTTAGAGATGACCGCTGGACTAGAGCCATTACCAACTGAATTCCACGGGATGTCAAAATATCGCATGGCCGCCCACCTACGGATGGTCAGACTTCTTCATCAAGACACTGAACGATCAATTTCAGCCTCTTCATGTTCCAAAAAGAGCAGATGCCATTGGGCTATGCTAGCATGCAATAGTGATGAATGGAGACATTACTGGTGCCCACTTGAGCAAATCGATGTGTATTGGGATATCAAGTGATTAACTCTTTTTGATTGACCTATGGTCCTAGGGAAGATTACATACATTTCTCAGGAGAATCCAGAAGAGAAAACCAAACAACAAACATACATAAAAACCCAATTATTCCAAACCCTAAGCAAATCAAACTAACAAAAACTATATAATTACCCTGTTTGGAAATCAAGAAACAGTCATTTTGTTTTTCTCTGACCTGTTTTCAAATTTTTTAAAAATCACAATTTCGGATCATTTTCTCTTTGGATCATTTCTCTTTCTCTATGAAACCCCACAAGAACATGACTTTCTCTAACAAATAAACATTTTTTCAAACTTGAACAATCATATTATTTCTTTTTTTAAAAATATTTATTAGTGAAACACCATGAGGTACAGGAGGTGTTTCTTAATAAGTTATTTGCCTCATGAATCCCATCTAATGTCCTACTTATGGAGAACTTTCAGTCTATTAATAAACCGTTTTTTAAATATATGTCTATTGGACATCTTTATGTCATCTGAGGAAATGTCTGTTCATCTTATCCCCATTTTTTTGATGGGCATGTTTTGGGGTTGTTGATAATTGAGTGTAGCTAATGTATTTTGGATATTAGCCCTTTGCCTGATGTATTATGTGCAAGTATTTGTTTCAAGTCAATGTGGTGTCTATATTTTATGTATTTTTTCATAATTATATATTATACATGCTATGGAAAGGAATAGGAAGTTCTGAATAGGAAGTTCTGTATAGGAAGTACATAATATTATGATGCTATTATAGAGAATCAAACATTGTAGGATAACATTAATTTGCCTTTTCTCCCTGGCTAAAGGGAGCTTAGATTTATTGGGTTACACCATTCACAATGCTCCCAAGGTACACCCATTCCTCTTGTTTATCTTTAACTTCTCTGTGCTCTCTTCCCCAACCGGTTAATGACTTATTTCTCCTAAGGAGTACCTGTGACTTGTTAAGTCAGATTCCTCAGAAATCTTTTATTTTATATTTGTAAGTGGAATATTACTTTTGTTCTTCCCTTAAATCCTTTGCATAGTTAATTCAGAGTAATATCCTTTTTGTATAGTCACAGGAAGACAGTTAATGCCATGCTTTTGTAACTTGGGAGTTAATTGACTCCTAATGATATTACTCCTGGGCATTTGTTTTCTTAATTTAAATCTGTTTCCCTTAGTTCCTAGCATCCCAAAAGCAGGGTCCCCTGAGGGACTGGATGAATCCAGGGCAAGCTATAAACTACTCTGGTGTCAAAAAGGGCTAGGCCAAGCACCAAAATACTAACTATAAGTTAAGAGCACAGTCATGGACAAATTCTGTCATGATCCCATGAGTAACAACTGGATTAGGACCCTGCTATGGTTAGGAAAGTCTAATCTGGCCTGAACACTGTAGTCTGGGATCTATAGTGAGATATCCTGTAGAGCCACCCTAAAAACTTACTATATATCTTACTGTGTCCATACAAAATGACTAGAAAGATTATTTAGAAGCAAGTAAATCTAAGATGGTTGTTGGAGTAAGGAAAGGAGAAACATACCTCTAGATGGTATTTCATCCTTGAGTGGATCTCCTGACTATAGGAGATCTTTGTCTTACCTTAGAAGAGCTTCCCTGGAGGGAAGATTTTTCACATGTTGATTGTGCTACCTCACCTAGATGTAGTTCCTACCCCCAATGATTGGAGGTTGGGTGCTAGACTGAGGTTGTGAGAGCGTGGAGAGACTGGCATGGGGGACAGGAGGAGACAGGAATGAGGGACAGTGTGAGACTGGAATGGGATGCTTAGTGAGACTGGAACAGACATGTGGGAAGAATGGAATAAATGGCAACTGATTACCAACCAGCCTGGCTGCCCTGTTCTCTCCTTCATTCATCTGTTGGCTGTAGATGCAGGCCACGGTGGGGAAGCAGCTTATAGACACTGAACTCACGTGGTGAACAAGAGAGACCATGCTGCCTCTGCTGCCACCATTCATTTTATTTTTTGAATATACAAAATATCAGTTTTTTTGAGGAAAGAACTTTGGAACAAAGCCCCTAAATCTTTTATCTGTTTTCATAAAAAATAACATGTGTTTATTTAATGACTATGCCTGAGTTCCATAGACTTTGATTGTGATGATCATGAAAATAATTGATCCATTTCATGGCTGAATCCTTTTAGCAAATAGTTCTAACTGTAAATACTGGTCACTGATGAGAAATGAAACCATTCATGTAGAGTGCCATATGAGTGGTGTAATTCCTGTCTGCACATTAGAAATTGTCTTAGGAAGCTCCTATAAAATAAACTGTTGACTGTGTCCATCATCTTACTATGTTTTTTTATGAGAATATAGTTTTCTACATGTGCATATTTCATAATGCACATACATATTTTGAGAGTCAAAATTGACAAGAGTCAAACTATATTTAGGCCAACACTATTATGAGTATTTATTGTTTATTTATAGTTTATTTATACTTGATGTCATGCAAAGAATGCTTTTCTTATTATAATTTTGAAGTTGCAATCTATATTGTAAAAAAGAGAATCAGACTATTGATTGTCACTATTATCAGATATATCATTTTTAAAGCATAGCCTATACAGTCATGATTTAATGAGGAGATGTTGGAGGAGCCCAACTTTATAAAAAAAAGTTCCCTAGGGACTGGAGAGATAGTACAGCAGGGAGGACATTTGCCTTGCATACGGCTGACCTAGACCCAATCGCCAACTCCCCAAATACCACCAGGAGTTACCCCGAGTACAAACCCAGGAGTAAGTTCTGAGCATTGCTGAATATGGACCCAAGACAAAAAAATTAACAAAAAAAATTTAAAATGACCTCTCCATGGCAGAGATTTATATTTGTGTTTATATAATTCATTGCAGTTAGAAATTGATTGAAGTGCTGGGGATGGCAGATAAAAGAATTGTTGTGATTATGCTCAATTCATGTGCTAGTATAACCATAAAAATAGATTTAATACCAAGTATGTAAAGACCTACATACAAAATTCCAGTTATTTAACAACTTTAAGGCAGTAGTTTTTGATCCTCCCATGTTATATGTCTTGACCTCCAGCTGGATCCTTAAGGTTCCCCTATCCGCCTTGTTCTATATTGGATTCTCACAAGTTTTTTTTTTTTTTATCTCAAGGCCATGTTGTCTTCCTGGTCTGTTGCTGATGCTCTGTAGTCCAGTGCTAGGGGCTTCAACACCTACTTTTAAATGATTGCACCCCAGCAGCTCTTTGTCCCTTTAGCATTCCTTGGTTTTCTGGCCATATGCCTGTGAGAACTACTGCTTTCCTGCTGTTATCCCAGGCTCTAAGTGAGGTTCCTAGGATCAGAGAGAAGCTATCAGAAATCAGGGTACAAGTGTGGGGTCAAAGAGTAAGTTACAAGATTGGGCGCTCCTTTGTACATCTTACTGCTTCTTATCCCCAGTGCCATTTTATCTATTTAGGTTGGCTGTTTTCTGTGGGAGAGATTTTAAAAGACCAATTAAATTAAACAGATCTCCTGGTGCCTGTCCCATTTCCTTCACTTCAACCATAACAGTGTCACCAGGTATTTGAACTAGTGACCATATACCAAGCATTCAGAGTCAATTCTCTGTTCCTCCAGGTCCTTAACTATTTACAGTGTATCAGACAGAAGAAAGAAGGATTGTAATGTCGACAAGTTTCCAATGGTTATCATGCCCCAAACACATTAAAGATACTATTGATCAAACACCCCACCACCAATATCTCCGATATAACACCCCTTTCCCACCCTCCCTCTGCATCCATGTAATATATGATTCCCCATTATCCCTCTCTAATTTTGAGCATTATGGTTTGCAATACAGACCCTGAGAGGTTATCATGTTTGGTTCTTTATCTACTTTCTGCACACATCTCCCATCCCGACCGATTCCTCCAGCCATCTTTTTCTTAGTGATCCCTTCTTTATGCCAGCTGCCTTCTCCCCTTTGCTCAGAAGGCAGGCTTCCAGGTATGGAGAAATCTATCTGTCTCATGTATCTACTGTCCTTAGGTGTCAGTCTCATGTTATGTTATTTTATACTCCACAAATGAATGCACTCCTTCTATGTCTGTCCCTCTCTTTCTGACTCATTCACTTAGTACGATACTCTCCATGTCTATCCATTTATAAGCAAAGTTCATGACTTCATCTTTTCTAACAGCTGCATAGTTTTTCATTGTGCAGATGGACCAAAGTTTCTTTAACCAGTCATCTTTTCTCAGGCACTTGATTTTTTTCCCCAAATTTTAGCTATCGTAAACAGTGCAGCAATGAACATAGAAGTGCAGGTGTCATTTCGACTGTACTTTTTTGCCTCTCCGGGATATATTTACAGGAGTGGTATTGCTGGGTCAAATGGGAGCTCAATTTCTAATGTTTGGAGAATATTCCATACTGCTTTCCAAAAGGGCTGAACTAGTCGGCATTCCCACCAGCAGTGAAGGAGGGTCACTTTCTCACCACATCTGCGCCAACACCGGTTGTTTTAGTCCTTTTGGATGTGAGCTAATTTTTGTGGTCTGAGATGATATCTCACTGTTGTTTTGATCTGCATCTCCCTGATGATTAGGGATGTAGAGCATTTTCTCATGTGTCTTTTAGCCATTCTGATTTCTTCTTTGAGAAAGTTTCTGTTCATTTCGTCTCCCCACTTTTTGATGGGGTTGGATGTTTTCTTCTTGTGGAGTTCAACCAGCACTTTGTATATCCTTGATATCAACCCCTTGTCAGATGTGTATTCAGTGAATATCCTTTCCCATTCTGTAGACTGTCTTTGTATTTTGGTCACTGTTTCTTTTGAGGTGCAGAAGCTTCTTAGTTTAAGATAGTCCCATTTGTCTATCTCTGTTTTCACTTGCTTGGCCAGTGGAGTGCCATCTTTGAAGATACCATTAGCTTCAATGTCATGGAGGGTTTTGCCAACTTGTTCTTCAATATACCTTATGGATTCAGATCTGATGTTGAGGTCTTTTATCCATTTTGATCTTACTTTTGTACGTGGTGTTAGGCAGAGATCTGAGCCCAGTTTTTTGCATGTAGCCATCCAGTTTTGCCAGCACCATTTGTTAAAAAGGCTTTCCTTACTCCAATTCACATTTCTTGCTCCTTTATCAAAGATTATATGATCATATGTTTGAGTGGAGATGTCAGTGTATTCGACCCTGTTCCATAGGTCTGCAGCTCTGCCTTTGTTCCAGGAGCATGCTGTTTTAATTATTAGTGCTTTGTATTACAGTTTGAGGTTGGAGAGGTTTATTCCTCCCATTTTCTTTTTCCCAAGTATTTCTTTAGCTATCCTTGGGGAATTATTGTTTCATATGAATTTCAGGAGTGTTTGCTTCATTTATTTGAAGAATGTCATGGGTATCATTATAGGGATAGCATTGAACTTGTATAATGCTTTGGGGAGTATTGCCATTTTGACAATGTTAATTCTCCTGATCCATGAGAGGGGATATCTTTCCATTTCCTCATGTCCTCTTTTGTTTCCTGAAGTAGTGTTTTGTAGTTTTCTTTGTACAGGTCCTTTATGTCCTTAGTTAAGTTGATTCCTTGATACTTGAGTTTCTGGGGCACAATTTTGAACGGTATTGTTTTTTATGTCACTTTCTTCTCTCTCATTATTTACGTGTAGGAAAGCCATGGATTTTTTGTTATTTATTTTATAACCTGCAACTTTACTATACAAGTAAATATACAAATACACAAGTAAATATACAAGTAAATATGCTTGTGTATACTATACAACTTTACTATACAACTATACTATACAACTAAACTATACAAGTTTCTAGGAGTTCCTTGGTAGAGGTTTTAGGGGTCTCTAACTATAGTATCATATCTGCAAATAGTGAGAGCTTGATTTCTTCCTTTTCTACCTAAATGCGCTTGATGTCTTTTTCTTGCCTGTTCGCTATTGCAAGTACTTCCAGTACTATATTGAACAGCAGTGGAGAGAGGGGACATCCTTGTCTCATCCCTGAGTTTAGAGGGAAGGCTCTTAGTTTTTCCCCATTGAGTATGATGCTTGCTGTAGGCTTGTGGTAGATGGCTTTAACTATATTGAGGAAAGTCCCTTCTATAACCATTTTGGCTAGGGTTTTCATCATAAATGTGCTGGATCTAGTCAAATGCTTTCTCTACATCTGTTGATATGATCATATGTTTTTTTATCTTTTTTTGTTGATATGATGGATTATGTTGATTGATTTTTGAATGTTAAACCATCCTTGCATCCCGGGATGAATTCCACTTGGTTATGGTGTATGATCTTTTTGATGAGTTGTTGAATTCTATTTACTAGTATTTTGTTGAGAATCTTTGCATCTGTGTTCATTACAGATATCGACCTGTAGTTTTCTTTTCTTGTGGTGTCTTTGTTTCCTTTTGGTATTAAAGAGATATGGGCTTCATAGAAACTGTTTTAGAGAGTTTCTGTTTCTTCAATTTCCTGGAAAAGCTTGAGAAGGACTGGCAATAGGTCCTCTTTAAATGTTTGGAAAAATTCACTAGTGAATCCATCTGGACCTGGACTTTTGGTTTTGGGAAGACTTTTGGTTACAGTTTCAATTTCCTTGATATTAATAGGACTTTTCAGGTATTCTAGATCTTCTTGATTCAGTCTTGGGAGATTATAGGAATCCAGGAATTTATCCATTTCTTCTAGTTCTCTTGTTTTGTGGCATACAGACTTTCAAAGTAGTCTCTGATGATCTTTTGAATTTCTTTGGTTTCTGTTGTGATATTCCCCTTCCCATTTCTGTTTCAGTTTATTAGTTTTCTCTCTCTCCCTTTCTTTGTGAGTCTTGCTAGTGGTTTATCTATCTTCTTTATTTTCCCAAAGAACCAGCTCTTGTTTTCATTGATCTTTTGGATTTTTTTTTGGGGGGAGGGTTTCCATGTCGTTGATTTCTACTCTACGTTTTATGATCTCTTTCCTTCTGCCTGGTTTGGGCTCCTTTTGTTAGTTATTTTCTAAGATCTTGAGTTGTGAAATCAAGTTGTTTATGTGGTCCCTTCTTCCTTCTTGAGAAATACTTGCAGAGCTATAAATTTTCCCCTTAACACAGCTTTAGCTGCGTCCCATTGGTTCTGGTAGTTTGTATCTTCATTCTCATTTGTTTCCAGGTATCTTTTCATTTCTTCCTTGACTTCTTTTCTGACTCACTCATTGTTCATCATTGAGTAGTTTAATCCAGGTGTTTGATTTGGTTTTCTCTGTACATGATTAGCTTCTGTCTTCAGTTCATAGTGGTCTGAGAAGATAGTTGATACAATGTCTATCTTCCTGATTTTGTTGAGGTATGCTTTGTGTCCCATTGCATGTTCTATTCTGGAAAATGTTTCATGTGCACTGGAAAAGAATGTGTATTCTTTATGGGGGGATATAAAGTCCTGTATAGATTTATTAGCCCTTTGTCTTCTATTTCTTCCTTCAGAGCCATTATATTTTTTGCTAAGTTTTAATCTTCTTGATCTATCCAGGGGTGATAAGTTGGTGTTGTACTCTCCAACTACTATTGTGTTGCTTGCAATGTCCTTCTTAAGTGCAGTTAGCAGTTGTTGTAGGTATTTGGCTGGTTCTCATTGGGTGCGTATATGTTTAGGAGTGTGATTTCTTCCTGTTGTACATATCCCTTGGTTAATAAAAAATGGCCTTCACTGTCCCTTCTAATATTTTTTCAACCTGAAATCTATGTTGTTCAGTACTAGTAAGGCTACTCCAGATTTTTTGAAGGCGTTTTCTTGCAGGATTGTTTTCCATCCTTTTACTTTGAGTCTGAGTTTCTTCTGATTGTTCAGATAGGTTTCTTGTAGGCAGAAGAATGTTGGGTTTGTCTCTAAATCCATTTTGCCACTCTGTGTCTCTTAATTGGTGAATTTAGACCATTGACGTTGAGAGAAATCTTTGTTATGGGGTTTTGTGTCATCTTTCTGTAAGGGTTTGTTGTGCTTGTAGGGGTTTGTCTTGTCTTACAGTAGCCCCTTTAGCCCTTCTAGGTTTGGTTCTGAGTCTATGAAGTTCCTGAGCTGTTGTTTTTCCACAAAATAGTGTACCATTCCTTCAAGTTTGAGTGAGAGTTTAGTAGGATAAAGTATTCTTGATGAAGTGTTTATTTCATTGAGGTTTTTTTTTTTTTACTGTATCCCACCATTGCATTTGGGATTGGAGGGTTTCCTCTGAGAAGTCTGCTGTGAATCTAAGGGGTGCTCCTTTGTATGCAATTTCCTTTTTTGACCTTGCTGCTTGCAGTATTGTGTCTCTATCCATGGCATCCATCATCTAACTATGATATATCTTGGAGTGTTTTTTTAGGGTCTCTTTTAGCTGACACCCTTTGGGCTTCTTGAATCCGGATGCCTGCATTGTCCATCTCTGGGAACTTTTCAGCAACGATTTCTTTAACTGTGGCTTTTTCATTGGGATTGTTTCCTTGACCTTCTGGTACTCCGGTGATTCTAATGTTGTTCTCTTGGAATCATCCCCTAGGACTCTGATTCGCTCTAGAGCTATTTTGTGGTCTCTTGCCATTGTTTGTTAATGCCTGTAGTCTTCCTGCAGCTCATCTTCCAGTTCACTGATTCTGTCTTTAGCTGTAGTCATTTTACTGTTGAATGCACACACTGAGGTTTTTATTTCATCTACTGAATCTTTTATTTGTGACATTTCTGTGTGTAGCTTTCCCATTTCTGCTCTCGTTTCTTCATGTATTTTCTCAATTATTTCTTTCATGTCCTCCTTTAATTTACTCTCTCTATATATATCTCACTGCTTCTTTGAGTTCATTGAACATCTTTATTACTTCTTATCTAAATTCTTTATCAGAGAGCTTCCTTATGTGTAACACTTATTGAAGCTTCTGGACTCTTTTCATCATCCTCTCCTCATGGTGGGGATTTGCGTTGTTTATTCATGTTGTTGTGGTGGTATGGAGACTGAGATGTTACAAGAAATTGCTGGGGATGGGTAATTTGCCTGGGGCCCAAAATAGGCCACACCCACTTCTGCAGAGGTTCTGCCCCCTGTGGGTTCCTGGTGTGTGGGGCGCTCAGGGATGGTGGGCGGCCCGGGTCCCCAGAGGACAGGAATTTGTCGTCTTGATTGACTAAACTTCAATTCTCAATGATTTTCTGTAACTTGTTTCTCAGTGATGGAAAAGTGTGGTCTACCTATACCTGAACACTGTAATGTCCCTAGATGGAATTAAACAGAACCCTCATCTGCTATTCTACCCTTTTCCTCCAGACTCAGAATTGCACTATTTTACATTTTTATTTTGTATATTATTTTCAGTATGTCATAATCTTTTATCTCATTATGGAAATCTTTGAAATCTATATGTATTTCTACCAGAGAAATAGTCTGTTGAATGGTAGAATCTGAGAAAGTATTTAGAAGTATTGTTTCTTTAGGGCTTAGCATAAATAAAATTTATATCATTGTAATTGAAAGATACTACAAAAGTTACAATTAAAATTATTTCCAAACATGTACAAGAGAAAAATAGGGGTAGAAAAATATCTGCATGAAATAGTTGTTTAAATGGCATTGTGAGTGAAAACTATATTGAGGCATTAATGCAAAATTATTTTAGTAAAGCTTTTTTATTCTTTCAAGATGTTATACTTCAACAAATTATAAAACTGAAGGGTTCTTGGAAGCATAATTCGTAGAACAAATAGGTTAACCCTATTTTGTACTTAGCACCACCATAAATTACTTAGGGCTTATGTGGTTTTATGGAGAACACAATCATTCTGGAGATGGGAGTTGTTTGTATGAAAAAGAAATAATAAAGCCAGAGTTTAGGCAAGAAAGTGGTCAGTAAAATGCAAAATAAATGCTAAACAGTTAATAACTCAAAACATTAGCGATTTTAATTTTGTTTAAAATAAATTTAGATGAGACATGCTGACTTTAATATCATCTTCAGGTGAGTAAATCAACTGATGCTTATTCAAAGAGAACTTCCATGCTCAAGAGTCTTAATAATTAAAGCAGTGTAAAGCAGACTCATACTCCAGTGAAGAAAATGGTACATGATAAAACTAATGAACATAATGTTAAAAATAAGTGCATATTATTGTTAATAGTGCATATTAATACTAAAATGTACTTAGTTTTGAATGAGGAATAGTTTGAGCCTAAGTTACTCTGTAACTATAAATTTTCATATCTTAATTAATATTTTTAAAATTTCAAACATATTACTCAGACTTATAAAGTAGAAGTGTGCCCACAGCTTTGAATATTGGAATGTCCTCTTCCATAATCACACCCCCTTTCCCTACTGAGATTAATATTGAAATTTGTGTATATTAGTATCACTTTCTTTAGACTATGATTTTATCATTCTTAAACAACAAAATTCATCCAAACCAATTTGGAGAACTAATTGGCTTTACTAAATGGCTCATGAACAGGGAACCAAACAGTCCATCAACTATAAAGTTCTGATAATATAAGGTTATTAGCAAAAGAAAAAGATTATTTTAGACAAAGCCACCTTCCCTTAGGGGAAGACAGAAGGTAGGAGAGATTTTATTATGCAGATTATCTTGAAAGTGCTGATAAGGAAACCAGATTGATTGGTTTAAATTCCACTTTGGGGAGAGGTTAAAGTATAACTAGATTAGGTAATAAGTCTTGATTCTATAATGGCAAAAATGCTCCATTTTAAACCTTTTTTTGTTTATTATGTATTATTTTCCTCTATTATATGAAAATGTTACTAATTATCCATTATTTGGTGTGTCTATTTGAATAATTTATAGCGCTTGGCTTTTTAACAATGTTTTCATTTACAGTAAGATTTGCTCTATCCCCTGAGCAGGACAGGATTCTCAAATCTATCACTTACTTTCAGTTTGAATTTTGGAACAAGTTTTCATGAGTGAGTGGTTTTTAATTTTTCTAATATGGACTTTTGTGTTCAGAAAATTCTATCCTCAGAATAAATGTAAGAATCTTGATTTTTTTCTATTATATTCAAGAACTTGTATAAGATTAAAATGCTCTATTTCATGAGTGTTTGTTGTAATAGTCTTATATAAAACTATGTGTGGCTTGCTTTTTTTGAATTACTAATTTTTCAAATTTTGAATTAGTAATTATTTTACCTTTTGGTTATGAAATGCTTTAGATTCTATTTCAAATCAAAACAAATAACTAGCCAGTGGTCTACTTTTTGGTATATTTTACAGTGTATTAAGGATATTATTTACTTGTTATTTAAAAATCCTGATTGCATCTATGCTTCTATCCTTTTGCTAATTGTCATTTCTAATGGGAGACATAGGAACTAAACTTGACCCCTCAACCTAATCAGGAAGTCCAGCTTTTTCAAAATACTGGTACTTCAAGTTTAAATACTTCCCAGCCTGCTGATTCTTCAGGGTAAGTTACCAGAATCCCTAACTTCAACCTCCCTTTCTGCAAAACATGGAGAATTCTCTGTCCTGCCACTGTTTGTGCAGTGCTGAGAATTCAATTTGATACAGGGTTTACCATGGTGGCACCAATATGGTGACATTCTGTGATCTAAGTGGATCCATATGCTGTTGATTTCCACTATGGACTGCCTCCAGTGCCCTGTACCAATATTTTGAACCATGTTCAGCGAATCCCAGTAAAGCGGGCACAGACACATGTGCTTTGTATAGTTCCTGGAACCAAGTGCAATAATTCCTGACTATGGAAAGAAAGTTGCTGGAATAGACAATGCTTTTAAATCCAAGCTCATGCAAGCACTAAAACTTCTGCATTAGCTCCCTTCAAAGTTCAGTGATAAACTATCCTGTTCTCAAATCTTTTCACTTATCCCTCTCTGCTTTTCAATAAGTTTATTCCTAAAGAAAAAGTGTAAGAAAAGAGCTCTCTCTTTGACACTAGAGACAGTGCACAAGTCAAGAGGCACATGTTGGACTCCTATTGGATCCCTGGCACCAAATAGTCCCCCAAGCACTGTCTGTTTTGCTCCTGGGAGTCCCCAGTAACACAGGGGGAGCCCTGGCAATTCTTGGCACTCTGACAGATCCACCTCCCATTATGGGGTGCAAATTGTCAGGAGGAGTGTCAAGTTTCCTAATTGCCACCTGGGAGATCCACTATGATCTGAGTTGGTCTTTCACAGATTTCTAGATTTTGAAACCAAAGAATAGGAGTTTCAGTAGCACTAAATGTGTTACTGTTCATTTTGCCATGACATTCCCAACATTATCAGTGAATTAATTTTACATGATCAACTTTCGAATCCATTCTTGGATTGGATTTTCTCTATTTTTTTTTTCTTTTTAAAATTTGTGATATTCTATTTATTCTCATTTGGCTTCTTGCGGGGGACTTATGTCACTATTTTGCCAGTGTCTTACTCAAGATACTTAAAGATGTTTCTTTAAAGATTCTTCAGGAACTGTAGCCAGCAATATTTGTGTACCGTCAGGAACTTGGGTGTGGTAGAGGAATGCTATGATGGGGAATAAAATCATGAGTTCTTACATTAAAGGCATGTGCACTACATCTTTGAACCATATCCTAGCTCACTTAGTTTATTAACATCCCAGAAATGTTAAGATCTTCTGTTCCTGTTAATAGATTGGTCAAGATTTCATTTAATATTTTGAAGCTATGAAAATCAAAGTATACTGTGAAGTTATACTTTTAGATGTGTACCAATTTTGTATTGGTGTATCTTATTGGTAAATTAAAACCTCTTATCAATATAATAGTCTCCATCAATATTAATTTTTTTACCTTAAAGTTTGTTGGCTGAAAGTGAAGAGCTATATTAGTTTTTATAGTTACTATTTTATTGGTAAATTTTCTAATTATTTTCCCTAACCTTGTTATGTCCAACATTTAGATTCGGCCTTCTGAAACAGTGAGTTACCATGGATGGTCTTGGTCAACATAATGAACTCAGATAGTCTCTCACCCTATTTGCTCCATTCTAGGCCATGGCCACCGATGTGGAGTTCTTCAACTGATCTTCTCTGCCCTATTTTGGCATGAAAATCACCGACAATGATCTTGTAGAAGGTGTGGTCTTCTTTATAGAACTTCTCCAGCTCTGTGTAGAAATTCTCAATTTCTTCATCATAATTGGATGTTGGTGAATAGACAACAAGGATAGAAACTGCTGGCAGTGAGCCATGTCTATTCAAGTGTAGTTGTCTGATTGGGTGGGTTGTTAGATATTTGAATAAATCAATGCTCATGGCCAAATTCGTGTTGACAGGGACACCAACACCACTGACGCCTCTTTTGTCGTATGTTCCAAGGAGAAGTTCTCCAGTGTTGAAAATGGCGTGATGTGGTTGATGCCTTCTGGTCTCAGTCAGAACAATGATGTCGTATTTGATCTTTCCTGCTTACACCATCAGGTCTTTGTTGGATGCATCTGATGCCAGCGTATGTGCATTGAAAGTATAGACAGTCATTCTTAGAAGATGGGTATTAAGTGTCTTATGTGTCGAAAAGCGGCCTGGAACTTGGCAGTGGCTGGGTAGTGGAGGTAGTGGAGGTCTGCCAATGAGGTTTTTATCTGGTACTTGTAGGGTGGGGCTTCTGGGTGTAATCCCTGGGTCTCTGGACATTGGTGGAAGCAGGCAGGGCAGTGTAGGGTGGGGCTTCTGGGTGTAATCCCTGGGTCTCTGGACATTGGTGGAAGCAGGCAGGGCAGTGTAGGGTGGGGCTTCTGGGTTTAATCCCTTGGTCACCTGAGGCTGGTGGGAGCAGGCAGAGGATTTCTGTTTCCGGGTCCCATTGAGCCTGGAGTCCAAGGTCACAGAGTTCTGCTTACCTGGTTCTGTGGGGCTTCACTCATTCGTGAGTCTCGGCCTGAGTGTCCAGAAAGTGGTAGTGGAGGTAGTGGAGGTCTGCTGATAAGTTATTTATCTGGTACCGGTGCACAGTTCCACAATGAAATTAACCACATCATATTCAATCGATGGTTTCCCTGACCAATGTCACTGTTGTCCCAAAATTCCAAACGGGATCAGACCACTGTCTCCTTCATGCAAAATTTACTTCACAGAGAGGGGAGAAAGGAATGCAAAGTTAAGAAGAGAACTCTCAGGCAACCACTAACTGGGAGCTCTTTGGCACTATTGAGGCAACATGGGAAGAAGACGTCATTGACAACATTGATGAAGAATACGATCGACTGGTTCAGCACCTCCATGATTGTGCAAAGAATGTCCAGAGCGAGATAGCCACAAAAAGACACCTGTCTTTGAAAACTCTTGAGCTCATTTGCCAACATGGCTTGGTGCAAGAGTCAGGCAACTCAAGCAAACGTCCAAGCTCGCAAAGCAAAGCAGAGAAGCAATCAAGGAAGACCTCAAAGAGAGAAGAGCAGCAGTGCTGGCAGATGCAGCAGAAGCTGGAAAAAGCATCCGTCCTGTCCTTCACCAACTACAAGACCAAGATGACTGCCCTCTGACGTCCTGATGGATCTATCAGATCTTCCAAAAGGGCACTGAAGAAGATTATCCATGACTTCTACTTGGATCTCCTTGATAGCCATGTCCACCTGCCCACATACCAAATTATGCAGCATGGATATGTCATTCCCAATGTTCTTCCTTCCAAAAGCAAACACACCATTTTGTTGGTAAATAAGTGAACAGCACCCAGCCCAGATAAGGTCAGACCCAGACACCTGAAGAACCTGCCATCAGTACTCATCAATACACTGGCTTGGCTCTTCACATGCTACCTGTCTGAATGCAAGTTTCCATCCCAATGGAAAACCAGCAGGACTGAACTACTGTACAAGAAGGGAGACATTCACGACATTGGCAACTGTCACCCAATCTGCCTCTTGTCTGTCATCTACAAAATGTTCACTTGAGTCATCCTGAATAGGATTGGCAGAACACTAGATGGACAACCATGCAAGCAAGACGGTTTGTGCAAAGGATTTGGCACCATCGACCATATCCACATGATAACCAAGCTCATTGAGGTTTCTCAGGAGTTCAAGATGCCACTCTGTCTAATGTTCATTGATTTAAAGAAGGCCTTTGATTCTGTTGAGATGGAAGCAGTCATTGAGGCCCTAGGCAAACAGGGCATTCATGCTCAATACATCAGGATCCTCCATGAGCTATATTGCGGATTTGCTACCAGGATCTCACTATTCTACAGGGAGGTGATCACTGACATCAAAAGAGGTTTTCGGCATGGTGATACTATTTCACCAAAAATCTTCAGCACCACCCTCGAGAACGTCATGTGATGACTGAAATGGGAAGGAATGGGAGTGCAGATAGATGGTCAGCAACTCCACCCCCTCTACTTTGCTGATGACATTGTAATAACACCAAACGTTAGGCACGCAGCAAAAATGCTGACAGACTTCGACTGTGAGTGTGGAAAGGTCAGACTACAGCTGAATCTCACAAAGACAATGCTAATGAGAAACAGTCTCATTCCTGATGTTTCATTCGCTCTCAATGGAACGAACATCTCCGAATGCAACAGTTATGTGTACCTAGGTCAAGAATTCAACATGACGTTGACCTGGCACCTGAGTTGCACAGGAGGAAAAGAGCGGCTTGGAACACCTTCAAGACCATCGAAGAAATAACTAAGAGGACGAAGAACTTCCAGCTCCAGGCACATCTCTTCAATTCCACTGTTCTTCCTGCATTAACATATGCCTCAGAGACATGGGCCCTACGAAAACAGGATGAGAACCTACTCAGGTCTCCCAAAGAGAAATCGAAAGAGCTATGCTTGGAGTATCACGCTTCACTCAAATGAGAGAAAGAATCCAGAGTTCTGACCTCCATCGACCATCAAGAACCAGAGATGTAGTCTCGTTTGCCAAGGCATCGAAAATCAGATGGGCTGGACACATAATGCGATTTGGAAATGACTGCAGGACTAGAGCCCTAGCAACTGGATTCCATGGGATGCCAAAAGATCACGTGGTCGCCCACCTATGAGATGGTCAGACTTCTTCGTCAAGACCCTGAATGATCGGTTTGAGGCTGTTCGTGTTCCTAGAACGAGCAGATGTCATTGGGCTGCACTAGCACGCGACAGGGACGAATGCTGACGTTACTGGCACCCACTCGAGCAAATCCATGAGTAACAAGATGTCAAGTGGTCAAGTGAACCTTGTTATATTTGCTTGATATATTTGCGATATTATATTTTCCTATCTTATCATATATTTTATTATATTATTTGATAGCATATATTATGTGATATCATTGTATCATTAACCATGTATGATATTTTTTATTATCCCATACACTAGAATTTTTTAAAATGTCACATCTCGCTATTAAATGAGAAATAAAAATCCTTCCTTAGGGGCCCAAATTGTTATGCTTTTTTTTTTAGAAATATTAAGCCTCCAAAATTAGATATTACTTTCAGTTATCCCACCATTACCATGTTAGACTTACTGGTATGTTCTCCATCTTCTTTTTTCCAAAAATAAAGAAGAGATGTAATTTAATAGAAAGGGTAGGGGAGAAAGGCAGGATGCCTCTCCTTGTATTGACATGTGGGGGTCTCTGAAGCCGGATTCTTTTCACTTAGAATCTAACTTTTTACCCCATACATGAGGATTTAATCTAGTAAGAACTACTTTTATTACCTAAAAAGACCCTTTGTGCTTTTTTTTAATTATATAGGAGTACTGCTATTTGTTCAGCTATTGATTAAGCTGATTGAATTGGGCATGAACTCTACATTACTTTTTTTTAATTGTAGCACCGTGAGATAGAGTTACAAAGCTTTCATGTTTGAGCTTCAGCCACACAATGATGGAACACCCATCCCTCCACCAGTGTACAAAATCCACCACCCACATTCCAGTTCTTACCCTGACTCTATGGCAGACAATTTCTCCAATACTCTCTCTCTAATTTTGGGCATTATGTGTTGCTCAAAGTTTCCCACCACCATTCAAGCCTACCTGCCAGGGGCAGATCTAAGATAATTTATTTTCCATTGTCCATTTTGAGTATCATGAGAGCTCTCATGGCCGTGATTGTAAATGTAAATTTCTAGATTGTAAATTGTTGGTTTCCAGAGACATCTCTGTATGGCACTAATCTATTTTGGGATTAAATTGGGAATCTCTGGGCTAGGGCTGTTGGTGTGCTAAGATGGCACCCGGAGACAAATTGTGAGCGTGACAGCCAGTCTGCTGGGTGGAGAGGGATCCAGGGAGGGACAGCCTAGGTCCTTTGCCACCATGTGGCCTGGGGATTCAGTCCTGGAACCCGCATACTTGGACCTTGCTTGTGGAAGCTCTAAGTCACCAGAAGTCCATCTGGAGTAAGTGGGAGAGGACACCTGCTCCATCTGTGGTACTGTAGTGAAAGTGGCTCAGTATTGTACCTAGAGAGATCTCAGGTGCTCTGGTGTTTTCCAGGACTTGTTGTGTCTCTAGGTCAGGGCTGTTGGTGCACTAAGATCCAAATTACAAAATTTCCAGCAGATTATATCTTAGTGAGGTCCATCCTAGTTGGTGGAATCAGGCTGGGGGTAAGTTGGCAATTTTGGATTGTGGAAGCAAGTTTCTGCCCGGGGCTCTGCTTCAGTTGGCCACCAGTTGGCCATCCTGCCCTCCTCCGATTTACTCCAGTCTGTTCAGACAGGAGTGGGTTCGACATTATCTTTGGGTTTTGATCTCTCTCAAGATTTATCTATGGGTCTCTGTAATAAGGCCAATAAATAAGCTTGTATAGCTGAGCCAGAGGTGGATGTGGGTGTGGCTCCCACATACCTAACCATTTAATTTCTTGGTAAACTTGGTCCCAAGTTGTTGGGGTCTTGCCATAGACACAGCAGCAATTTTGAGGTATCAAGAAGCCTGAAGGCACCATCAGGCTGCTGATGCACTTGCCCCACAGTACAAGTTGACCTACTAGCGGCACCATACCCCCTGACCCTTTGTATTGGTTATAGGAAGATAATTTCTAAGAGTAGAAAGTATTGTTCTAGTTTAGTCACTTAAACATAAGGGCATTTATTTCATTCACTTTTGTCTTTTATTATTGATAGGCTAGATTTTTATTTTACTTCCCATGGGCACATATTTTCAGATGCTTTTTATTTGTTCACTTCTTGCATTTTTTGCTGGATGTGCTCCCAAACCCAAAAATAATAATAATTTTTGGGTTTTAAACTTTCTCAAAACATTTTTTTAATTGAATCACCGTGAGATACACAGTTACAGAGTTGTTCAGGATTAGGTTTCAGTCATACCATGGTGGGAGGGATAATGGGGACATTGTTGGTGATAAATATACACTAGTGAACAGATTTGGAAACATTTTTTTTGTATTTTTTGAAAAACGTTTATGACTGATGATATCACTGTTTCATACTCTATTAATTATCGTGCTGCTACACCATGACTACCAGCAGGGTGCCAGCATCCCTGCACTGTTGTTCAAAGTTCCTCAGACCACAGTTTAACTGACCTCATCTCAAAGTTGGTTGCGGCTGGGCATTGTCAAATTTGGTTGGTTTTTCTATATTCCACTTATGAGTGAGCTCATCTGGTATTGGTCCAGTTTTTTCTTTTTTCAGACTAACTTCTCTTAGCATAATTTCCTACAGTTCTATCCACGTTTCATCAAACTTTAAGATTTCATCTTTCCTCATAGCTGAGATGTACTTTAGTATGCTCATCTATTGCTGGATGCCTGGTTGTCTTCAGATCTGGCTAATGTGAGTAATGCTACGATGAACATTGGTTAACATTATTTGTATACATATATTCAATCAAATCCTTTTGTATTTTGTGGAAGAGGACTCCCAGAACGACCACCAACTGGGAGCTCTTTGGCTCTGTTGCGGCAACATGGGAAGATGCCGTCATTGACAACATTGATGAGGAATACGATTGAATGATTCAGAACCTCCATGATTGTGCGAGGAATGCCAAGAGAGAGATAACCACAAAAAACCGCCTTTCTTCGAACACTCTTGAACTTATTCACCAACATGGCTTGGCACATGCCTCAGGCAACCACAAGCGAACATCCAAACTGGCAAAACAGTGCAGAGAAGCCATCAAGGCTGACCTCAAAAACAGGAGAGCAGCAGTACTGGTAGATGTGGCAGAAGCTGGGAAAAGCATTCGTAATGCCCACCTGTCCTTCACCAACTACAAAACCAAGATGACTGCCCTCCGACATCATGATGGATCTATCACATCTTCCAGAAGGGCAATGGAGAAGATTATTCATGACTTCTACTCAGATCTCTTTAATAGCCACATCCATTTGCCCACATACCACAAACCACATGATGGATATGTCATTCCCAATGTTCTCCCTTCTGAAATCCAACATGCCATCTCGTCGGTAAAGAAACAAAGAGCACCTGGCCCAGACAAGATCAGACCTGAACACCTGAAGAACTTACCATCAGTACTCATCAATACATTGGCTCGGCTCTTCACACGCTACCTGTCTGAATGCAAGGTTTCATCCCAGTGGAAAACCAGCAGGACTATACTACTATACAAGAAGGGAGACATCCACGACTTTGGCAACTATCGCCCAATCTGCCTATTGTCTGTCGTCTACAAACTGTTCACTCGAGTCATCCTGAATAGGATTAGAAGAACACTAGATGAAGGATTACCATGTGAACAAGCCGGATTCCGAAAAGGATTCAGTACCATCGACCATATCTACACGATTACTAAGCTCATTGAGGTTTCTCGGGAGTTCAAGATGCTGCTCTGTCTAACGTTCATTGATTTAAAGAAGGCCTTTGATTCTATTGAGACGGAAGCGGTCATGGAAGCCCTAGCCAATCAGGGCGTACAAACTCAATACATCAGGATCCTTCGTGAGCTCTATTGCGGATTCACTACCAAGATCTCACCATTCTACAAAGAAGTAATCATCCATATCAAGAGAGGGGTTCGGCAGGGTGATACCATTTCACCAAAACTCTTCAGTGCCACCCTCGAGAACATCATGCGATAACTGGAATGGGAAAGCATGGGAGTGAAGATAGATGGTCGGCAACTATACCACCTCCGCTTTGCTGATGACATCATTCTAATAACACCAAACATCAGCCAAGCGGCACAAATGCTGAACGACTTTAACTGTGAATGTGGAAAGGTCGGACTACAGCTGAATCTTACGAAGACAATGTTTATGAGAAACAGCCTCGTTCCTGACGCTCCATTCGCTCTCAACGGAACCACCATCTCTGAATGCAACAGTTATATATACCTAGGTCGAGAAATCAACATGATGAATGACCTGGCACCTGAGTTGCGCAGGAGGAAGAGAGCGGCTTGGAATGCCTTCAAGAGCGTTGAAGAAATAACTAAGAGGACAAAGAACCTCCAGCTACGAGCACATCTCTTTGATTTCACTGTTCTTGCTGCATTAACATATGCCTCAGAGACCTGGACCCTACGAAAACAGGATGAGAATGCTATTCAGGTCTCTCAAAGAGGAATCGAAAGAGCTATGCTTGGAATATCACGATTCACTCAAATGAGAGATAGAATCCGGAGTTCTGATCTTCGTCAATGCTCAAGAATCAGGGACGCTGTCTCATTTGCCAAGACATCAAAAATCAGATGGGCTGGACACATAATGAGGTTTACAGACAACCGCTGGACTAGAGCCATTACTGGTTGGATTCCACGGGACATCAAAAGATCATGTGGACGCCCACCTACAAGATGGCCAGACTTCTTCGTCAAGATCCTGAATGATCGGTTTGAGGCTCTGCATATTCCTAGAACGAACAGATACCATTGGGCTATGCTAGCACGCAACCGGGATGAATGGAGACGTTACTGGCACCCGCTCGAGTAAATCGATGAATAACGGGGATTAAGTGATTAAGTGATGATAAGTGATTTTGTGGATAGATGCTCAGGAGGGGGATCACAGCTTTAAATAGAGGCTCTGATTCTTAACTTTTAAAGAAGTCTCCAAACTGTTTTACAAAGAGGCTGAACCAAGTCACAGCCCCACTTGGTATGAACTAGGTAGGTTTCTTTTTCACAGCATTCTCACTTGCACTTGTTGTGCCAGATATTTTGATATAGAACATTTTTGATGGTGTGAAGTGATGTCTCATGTCTATTTTGATTTACATTTTATTGATAGTCAGTGATGATCAAATTATTTTCTTTTACCTACTGAACATTGTTATGTCATCTTGGAGGAGATGTCTGTTCATGTCCTTTACCCACCTTTTACAGGGGTTAATTTTTACTTGATGAACTTTGAGTGCAGTTTATATGTTTTGGATACTAGCTCTTTGCATGATATGTGATGAAGACTTTTCGAGTTTTTTCAAGTGATGTCTTTTTATTTTAAGTATTTCTTTCATAGAGCAGAAGATGTTTAGTTTGATGTAGTCTTATTTGTTTAATTCTGCTTTTATTTTCTTCACCAATGAGATCATATCATTCAAGACTTCCCTGGCATCAAGAGTTTTGCCTATGTTTTACTCAATGTATTTTAGAAAAAAAGTTTGTTTAAAGGTATTTGATCTATTTTAAGTTAACCTTTGTTTATAATGTATACATCTAAAAAATTATTGCCTTTTCAATATTCTAGATTTTTTTTCAAGAATTCATTTTTTCTTAGAATTCTTTTTAATCTTCTTTTTTATTTTTGGCTAAACCTGGCAATTTCCAAGGGTTTTTCCTGACTTTCCACTCAGTAATTACTCCTGGTGATGCTGGGGAACTGTATGGGATGGCAGGGATGGAACCCAGGTGCAAGGCAAGTACCCTAACCACTGTACTATCATTCCAGCCCCTCTTTTTAGAATTCTTTTATAGATTTTGTACCTTTGTTTCCTTCATGTTTAATAATCTCTCTTTTGAATAATTTGTCTCTGCACTATAACTTGAATGATTTCATCTGGATTATTTTTCTTTTACCTAAGTTTCTCCTACCTCTAATTCTATCACTGTCTCTGTCTTTGCCTCTCCTTTCATTCACTCCTTTCCTTTCCCTCTCTTCTTCCTCTCTCCTGCCTCTCCTCTTGACAATGTAAAGAAGAAAAAAATTAGAAATAAGAGGGAACTTGTTATAACTTCTTGACTTCATTTGGGGTTAACAGAATTAAAGTTCTAATACTGAGAAAAATAAACTGTCCACTTATCCATTGAAAAGATTTTTTCTTAGCTATTTTCTGTCACTGCGTTACCATTATTTTAGTTTTAAATGTTTTATGCCCATTATGGATGTGAGTTTCTTTTACTCTTTTTGCATTTTCCAAAGTGGGAGTTATTTTTCTATTGACCTTTTATATCAATAAGAAAAGATTCATTATTAAAATACAAACAATTTAGAAAAGAGCACAGTGCAGGTCAACCAAAGTTATTATATCTGAGTTCTTTACTAGTGCCATTAAAAAAATCTGAATACACCGCCGGCAGCCCCTGCTCTTACCCACTGCCCTCCGCTGCCTGCCCCTCACCCCTGCTGCCACTCGCTGAGACCACTCCCCACTTCTGCAGGGGTTAAGGGTTTCCTGAGCCTCTGGCTGGAGTCTGGCGTCTCTATGATGACGTCATGGTTTGTTTGGGGGCTGCACCTGCCCTGTGCTCCATGATGTTGAGGAACGTGTGGCTTCTCCATATGAAAGCTCCTCTCAGCTCTCTGGAGACCTGCGAGGGGGAACTGGGGGGGGGACAGCTAGAGGGGTGAGGGGGGGGGTAGAGGGGTGGGGGCTGAGCTCGTGGCTGGAGTGACAGCACAGCAGGGAGGGCGTTTGTTTGCATGCGGCAGACCCAGGTTCAATTTCCATCATCCCATATAGTCCCTGAGCACTGCCAGGAGTGATTCCTAAGTGCAGAGCCAGGAGTGAGCCCTGAACATCTGCTGTGTATGACTCAAAAAGCAAAACAAAAACAAAAACAAAACAAAAACAAAAAACCAGCTGCAGGCAGGGGGAGGGGGCGAGCAGCTGGGCATAACAGTTGGGGGAAAACTGTTGGGGCAACAGATGACCGGGGAACAGCTTGGGGGAACAGCTGTTGGGGGCAGCTGGGGGAGGAGCTCTCTGGGAGAGCCGTGGGGTGCAGCTCTTTGGGACAGTTGTTGGTTGGGTCAGCTGTCTGGGCCTCCAGCACCCGTGGCTCCTGGTAACTCTTCCGAGGGAGCTCTGCCATTGCCCCTGCAGCTGGTACTGTGCTTGGCTTCTCCCTGCAGCCCCCACGGGGTTGTGGGGCTTCGAGAAGTTTCCCCACTGTGACTGTGGGGTCCTACTTCTGGAAGGGGAGTATCTGCTTGGCGGCCACAGGCCCACGGCATCTTCAGCTGCACATGTGCTCACATGTTCACATGCATACACACATGTGCTGGCATGAGCCAAGGGGAGGGTCAGGACCATTTGGCTGAAGATCCAGGAGCCTGTTACTCGATCAGACATGTTCTTGGTGGCCGGGCCTGGGAGACAGTCTCAAGTTCAGAAGGCCACGTAATAAAAGGAGTGTGACTGCAGGCCAAAGGCCCAGTTTAGGCAAGGGACATTTCCATAATTACTCCTTTACTTCAAACTTTTTTTGTTTGGAGACCATACCTGGCGGTTCTCCCTTGAGAGTTATTCCTGCAGTGCTCGGGGGACTGTCTGGAATGCCAGGGAGGGAACCCGGGTCAGCAGGGTGTAAGGAAAGTGTGTGACTGGCACTTCTGTCTCCAGCCCCCTTTCCTTTGAACTTTTGACACTTATTATTCCACTTAGTGGGGAAATGTAGAATTTTTGGAGGGGGCAAGCACATCTGGTGGTACTCAAGGCTTCCTCTTTGCTTGAGCCCAGGGGTCAGTCCTTGCAGGGGCCATAAGGTGCGCCAGGGATCCAACCTGGGTTGGCTGCTTACAAACCTTACCCGCCATAGCTTTTGGAAATATAGAAATTTTGAAGAGCTCCGACACTCAAGAAAGCATCCTTCCACGCTAGGGGATTTGGTCTGTATAGGGTGTTTGCTTTGCATGCAGATGACCGGAGTTCAATTCCTCCGCCCCTCTTGGAGAGCCCGGCAAGCTACCAAGAGTATCTCCCCCGCACGGCAAAGCCTGGCAAGCTACCCTGATGTATTCGATATACCAAACACAGTAACAACAAGTCTCACAATGGAGACATTACTGGGCCTGCTCGAGCAAATTGATGAACAACGGGAGGACAGTGCTACAGTGCTACACATATATCTGGCAGGTGTCTAGATTCAGGATAGCTGCGGTGAAGGCAATTGGATAGTAATGTTTGTCTATAACCTAACACTGAAGACACATCAAATACCCTTTTGGAACATTTAAAATAATTTCACTGAAAAAGGAATCCACATATGGACTCATCATTTAATCAAGGTAGATGACTGAGTTGCTCTTCTAATTATTAGTATAGAGAAATAAGTAATGGAATTTAGGAAATAGTGCATTCTAAAGTTGACTGCACTCATTCTTGCAAATTTGCTTCTCTGTCTATCCTTCAGAGTAGATTAAGGAAATACAAGTTTATTTGCCTAAAGAATTGTAGAATTTCAGCTAACACAACTGAACTAGTTTAGTAAAAAAATAGTAAAAAGTACATGTATTTTTAGTGTTACATTTGGCTAAGATATTTAAACAGCTGTCTTATTCAGCACTGCTGGAAGATCCAGGACACTCTCAGCACTCTTGGTGTCGTGCAGAGCTGGTTGATACATGGTCCAGGAATGCTCGGGGATCATCAGAGTCACTTTGATAATGGTTGGGGCCAACGATCTGCATGTTAGGGTGACTGGGGATCAAACTCAGCGCTTGTACATGCTAGGCTTATATAGCACTACTGGAGCTGTCTTCCCAGTGTCCTTATATTTCTATTTAGAATGATAAACAGTGAAGTCTTCTCAGTTGTAAAAGCTGAAACTATGCCAATATCATAGTAAAATGACAAGTATAAATATTTATGGTAGATAACTATACAAATATATTTGCTCTTCTAATTATTAGTATAGAGAAATAAGCAACTGGATTTAGGAACTAGTGTATTTTAAAGTTGACTGCTCTCATTTTTGCAAATTTCCTGCTATATATATTTTTCTCTATATATATTTTTAGGACTAACAAATCGAAAAGCTGTATACTGTAGAAATACCTCTAAGAACAAGAACAACTATAAAGTTGGTTACTTTTCTGTCCCAGATGACATTCTAATACTTCTGGTTTCCTGGATAATCCTTTGGTCTTTCCTTTTAGTCCTTCATAATGTTAGCAAAGTAATTTCATCTGATCACCTTTCTCTTCTGGTTAATATTCTTTTATCAGTCTTTCTGTTACTGTATTTAAGCTTAACCCTCCTTGCTTTTGATATGAGGCTTATTGTGGCAAACTTCTTGGCTAAAATATTGGCATTCTTTATTTGCTAAAAGAAATTCTCAGAAGAGACACAATCCTGAATCTTTAAGACTGATCAAATTTCTCATTGTATGTATTGATGCTATTTTCACCACTGCCCACTATTCCTATAGTCCCCTTAAGACTCCCCTGCTACACATACACTACGTTTTTTCCTTTCATGCCGCTTTTTTTTAAAAAAAATTTTTTATAAATTTATTTATTGAATCACCATGAAAGCAGTTACAAAGCTTTCGGGTTTAAGTCTTGGTCATAGTGAAACACCCATCCCTTCACCAGTGCATATTTTCCACCACCAAAAACCCCAGTATACAGCCCATCCCACCCCTCCCCCTACCTGTATGGCAGATGGTTTCCACATTACTTTCTCTCTACTTTGATTACATTCAATATTTCAACATCAGACCCACCATTATTATGGGATTTTACCCCAACACTCACATCTGCTGAAAAGGCAGCATTAGACAATTTGTTTTCTATTGCTGGTTATAAATAGCACATGTTATTGGAATTCTGAAATCTTAATAATTAAATCTGGAGGGATTTCTGCCAAAAGCCGCTGGGTTCTGAGATTTGTTTCTGAGTCTCTGGGATCATGGCTTAAGCAGCTTGTTGAGTAGCCAGAGAGCCCATTTGTGGGCGGTGACTTGGGGTCTTGTTGGGGCGGGGGGAGGAAAGGGCTGGTCCCACTCCCATCCCAAGAGGCCCCTACCTGGCTGTCTATTGGCCTCTGAAAGGTGGTGGACCCTGAGCTGCCATGGGGAACAGGCAGTGCATTGGCACCTCTTCCCACCCAGGGAGGCCTGGGGCCACACACTTCTTATAGTGATCATCTTTTGGGTATAGTCTATAGATCATTGATGTAGATGATAGTGCTTTGTTATAATGATCCATTTATTTGATTGATTCTCTTAGTTAGAATTAAGAACTGATTGAAAGCAGAGATCACGCCTTGGTCATGTCATTCTCTCCAGACCCAGGATAGTGTCACATAAAGTTTGTTAATAAAAAGAAATGTTCTGGTTTAATTCACTATCACCATCACTATCACCCCATTGTTCATCGATTTTCTTGAGTGGGCACCAGTAACGTCTCCATTCATCCCTGTCATGATGGCATATTGGGGGCTCTTTCAGGGTCAGGGGTATGAGGACCATCATTGATACTGTTTTTGGCATATCAAGTATGCCAGACTCTGCTGTGTGGACAGGATACTCTTGGTAGCTTGCTGGGCTCTCCAAGAGGGATGAAGGCTTTTGGGGCAGCCTCTAATCACCTTTACAGGTGTTCCTAGTCAGGCACATATGCGGGCAGGATGCTCTCGGTAGCCTGCTGGGTTCACTGAGAGCGAGAACTAGACAATAAGAGGTCACTTTCGGGATCTTGGTTTTAGTCTCTGGATCTTGGCTGTTGATGGGGTTACATGGCAGTTGGTGAGTGTAACTCTCTAGCCACTGGAAGATGGAGGATCTGGGTGGAGGAGGCCCAGTCTAGAACTGAGCAGGCTTGAAGATCTCAGCCCCGGGTCCCGCACACCTGGGTTCCTCTGCCGGTTCCTTCATGCATGAGACCCATCCTAGTGTGTGGAGAGTGGTCTCAGCATGGCTGTGGCTGAGTTTAATTACTAGGCCTTAAATAAATATAGTTAAAGCATCAAAATCATGATTCAATACATCTGCTGTAGCGTCTACTATGCTATTAAGAAGAATACTGCTTTATGACTATGCTAAATAAGAAGAGTAGAATCATTTGTCAACCTTAGTGTCAATGTGGACATAATCTCTTTTGTTTTCTTGTAATGATGTTAAAATGTTCAAGTTGCAATGGTGGGCTATGGTGGCATAATCTTTCTATTCCCTATTCAATGAATTATTCAGGTGGTAGCCTTCACACTCCTCATAAGATTGAGGAGATATATCTATTCCCAAGTCTTGTTTTCTATTATTGAGATGTAAGAATCTAGTGCAAATAAAAGTCTCTAGGGCCTTGTTATAGGATCTAGCTTCTAGTTTCTTTTATGAACTCAAAAGGATTTGCCCGGAGAAACTTCAGAAATGAATCACTAGTGAAAGCAAGCAGAGTTTCACTAGCTGTGTCCATGTTACATGAAAAGTGATGTGTATTTAGCAAAAGTGCTTTTGCGTATTTAACAAAACACTGTGTGTATGTGACTATTTCTGTGATTACTTCACTATTTTTGGTATTTTACAATTGCAACAAAATACTGGCATTTTTCTTTGGTTGCTTTTTAAAATATAAAGTCAGCAAAACATGTGGAAGATTTCTAATTACACATTTTATTTCTTTAAATTTGTTATAAACTATAATATAATTTAACATATGCGAAGATCTCAAAATATTGATGAGTTTATATGTGGAAAGAAAAATAAAAGGAACACAAACTAAAAAAGGGAGGAGATTATTAAAATGATTTTGTAATAACTGTGGACTGTTCAACAGCAAAGCAAACCAGTTTTGAACTATGGCTAGTAAAACAATGTCTTTGTTTACAAAAGAAAATAACCAGAAAGTATCTATATTTATGTTGAATAAAATGTATTCTGCCTTGAATAAAAGCTGCATCTATATACTAGCTGGGTATTGACATCATACACACAATATGTAAAATTAATATTAGCAAATTAATTTTCTGGTTTTAAAATGTATTAAGCATTTTTGTGACAGGATAAGATCACACTTTAAAAATGTATTTCTCATGATCTTGAATCAACAACATATTGATCTATTTATCTCCCTCTGTTTTCTAATTTGAGGAAACTAACCATTTTCTACACTACTAATTTCAGTTCCAGCCTGAAAGTTAATTTATAGTTGAATATTCTCAAAAAAGTGTTGCTTCATTTACAATTTTAAATATTTTCATGAAGAATCTGATGACAAAGACAGCCGAAACAGGAAACACAATAAAAAAGTTTCTGATGTATAAAATGAATCCTCCAAAAGAATTTTGTTTTGAAATGCCAAGGGTTATAAGTCAAATATATGCAGCACATATTCCTATTTATTACCTTTCGTTAGTTGAAATTCATCTCTTCTGACAACCCTGGGTAAATCATGTTACATATTTCATAAAATATGAGTGCTGGTCCTTTTCTGAAGATGCCACTTAGTGTGTGAACTCGCTGCCATTGGCTGCATCACTGTTTTCTATAAGCTCCCTTAAGACCACTACCTCTGCAGAGTCCTATGGCAGCTGAATCAGAGAAGAAAAGGTATTTATAGAAAACATATGCATAAGGTTGATAGCTCGTCCAGTTTTTAGTGCACAGACTGACAGCTAAATACAAATTGAGAAATGTAAGTTTCACTTCGAGCAAATTTACTGGGTGAAAACCTCATTTTTTCATTTCATTTGAATACGTTCACTGCTTCTCAGAATATGCAACTTTATAGTGAACATATTTTTTATTCTTGAAGGCTCATTATTTTACAGTGAGGTTACTGAACCTAGACCACGTAGAGAAGATTACCCAGCATAATATTAATCAAAATATACATGGCAAATGGGCCTCCAAACAGTGCCAAATAGGCATCTGCTTTTAACACAGAATAAAGAAAGTACATTTTGCTTCTTTATTAAAAGGTATTATGGGCAATTTATTTTTAAGTCATCTCTCTAACACTATTTATTAACTACTATATAATTTAATGTACTAGCAAGCAACTTGAGTTTTACCATTTCCCTTTAAACATTAATTTGCAAAAACAAGTGATCTAAAAGGTGCTTTGACCCTCTGAAAAGATTTTGAATAATTTAAACTAAATTAAGTTGTCTATTATACAAATCTAACAGTTACTGTGAGACTTGAAAAATAATACATTTTCTGTTGCATTGTATAAAATGATGTTTCAGAGGGAAAAATAAATTCAGATCTATTTCTAATGGTATAATTTATGTCCTCTGAGTAAACCATGCCAGCTTTGTAAATTTTGCTTTAAATTTGAAAGCTGACAGATGTCTAAATATTTTAAAAAATATTTAATAAAGGGTCTTCCAAATTTTGTTTACAAAGTAATGAGTTGGGTAGTACTGAATTTTATGCTATATATAGTTATTTTCATCAAAGAACACCATGAAATGAATTAGATTGTTTTATATTAAGCAATAAACAAGATTGTAGAAAAATTTAAAGTAGATCAAGAAGTATAAACAAAACTCAAATTTGTAACTTGTTTAAATAAGGTATGACTTTTGAGTGGCTAATGACAAGTTGAATTATAAAAAAAAATACAAGGATAAACTTTCATTTGAAAGTAAAAATTTAAGAAAAGAAGCATTAAGTGAAAATAGGAACAACAGATGAACTTGGTTTCCTACTGTAGGTAACTGTTCTGGACACTTAAATTGTTTTCAGATAATGGCTTCAATGAAAATAGGAGTACAAGTGTCTTTCCTGAAAAAAAATTTACTATTAATCTTTTGTTAGATGCGTGTTGGAAAAGATTCTGTCCCATTCCATGTCTTTCATTCTGAGCATCATTTCTTTTGTAGAAGCTTCTAAAAAATGATATAATCCTGTTTGTTTATTATTGTTTCCATTTGCTTGGTCTTTGATAATGAATTATTAATGTTTCCTCCAAATATGATGTCATGAAGGTTTTGATTATGTTTTCCTCAATATGTTTTATGAATTCATGTCTGATATCACGTTCCTTAATCCATTCTCAATTAGCTTTTTTTTTGCATTATTTGAGATAGGGGTCTGAGTTTATTTTATTACACGTGACCAACCAGTTTCCAATACCATTAGCTGAAAAGGCTCTCCTTGTTCTACTTCATACAATCATCTCCTATGTCAAATATTAAATGGCCATATACCTGAGGGTATATCTCAGACTTTCAGTTTTATTCCATGGGCCTGAGAGTCTGTTTTCATACCAGTTCTTCACCTTCTTGATTATTATAGTTTTATGGTGTAATTTAAATTTGGGAAAATAAAAACCTTTTATTATCTTTTATTCTAGGATTGCTTTGTCTATTCAGGGAGTTTTATTTTTCCATATAAATTTTAGCAGGTTTTGATTATGTCTTCATAAAGTGTCATGGGTATTTTTACAGGAACTACATTGAATCTGTATAATGCTTTGGGTAAAATTGTCACTTTGCCAATATTAATATTTTCAATTGTGATCAGGTGATGTCTTTCCATTTTCCATTTCTTATTTCTTTTAGCAGTGAGTTATGCTTTTCTTTACATAAGTTTTTCATCTCTTGTTATGCTTATTCACAGATATTTGACTTTTTAAAGGTAAAGTTGTGAGGAAATTAATTGTTTCTTTGATTTCTCTCTGATTTCATTATTTGCATATGGGAAGGATGATATGATTTTATCATGTTGATTTTGTGCCCTGTCACTTATTGTTTGTAGTCCTTAGGTAGTTCCAGGACTGCCAATTGGCTGAAAGGCTCAGAGTGAACATCTAAACTGGTTTAACTATTGGGTTTTAGAGACTCACAATTGTATCCCAAAATGGATTAGTGCCCTCAGAGATGTCTCTGGAATCCAACCATTTACAATCTAGAATTCCTCAATATCATGAGATCTCACATGTTTTTGCAGCCGTGTGAACTCTCATGATAGTCAAAATAAGCAATGGAAAATAAATTATCCAGTGTCTGCCCCTGGCAGGCAGGCTTCAATGGTGGTAGGAAAATTCGAGCAAAACATAAGAGAGAGAGAGTATTGGGGAAATTGCCAGCCATAGAGGCAGAGTGAGGACTGGGATAGGGGTTACTGGGGACATTGATGGTGGAACATGTACACTGGTGGAGGGATGGGTGTTTGATCATTGTGTGGCTGAATTTCAAATATGGAAGCTTTGTAACTGTATCTCATAGTGGTTAAATAAAAAATTAAAAGTATTGGTTTTTAGTTCTATGTGCGCATATAGTCATTGGGAAGAACAAAGATTGTTAACTGTTCTTAATTTCCAATTCTCGTTCCATCATTGGATTAACACACCGTCTAGAGAATATTTCCTCTAAACCAGAATACTCTGCAGAGCAGGAACAATGGGCATTGGAATGAGGTTTTCAAAAAAGGAAATTGAGGGTTTAAGGGAGTACATGAAGTTTTCCATATGAGAAGAGATGCTTTAATAACATTCATGAAAACCGTCTTCCTGGAGAATGGACTGAACAGGATGGTAAGAAAAACAACTCAGAATTGTGCTTTATGTGCCATTAATGAATCCAGTGAAAATCTTAGGCCTCCTCTCCTAACACCACCTGTTTAGCATGAAGGAATTAGAAACCTCCAGACACAGTAAGTCAATTCCTATCAACCAAAGTCAAAGGTGAATAATTTAATAGTTATGGCATTATGTTGCTCAGGCTTTTGTTACTTTAACTTTTATACTTTTAAAGACAGTAAACCCCTCAAACCTTACTAAGTCAGAGAGGACTTTTTACTCCTTCAAGACCTAATCATTTCAAAGTGACATTCCTTAGCCTAACACAACTGATATTTTCTTTCAGTTATAGGTGCTCTCAAGAACCTAACCAATTCATTGCCTGGGCCTCATTAAAGCTAAGGTAGCATGAGATTTTACCTATTATACAAGCAGGGCCTATAGCCCCATTGTCAACATGAAGCAGCTCCAGAAGATGGACCTTTGGCCATTTTCCCTTAAAGATTTAAGGCAGTGAGATCTCTGGGGGGAGGGAGGGATGATGTAGGCAGGTAGACTAGGGAAGCCCTGCCCTGTCACTTCATGACAATGAAATTTCTGGGAAGTAATAAAGTCACCAGTCCTGAGCCTTACCCACTTTGTGGATACAGAAAACAAGACCTGATAAGACCTTCTCTTGCAGCAGACCCTGAGGAGAGTGGACCCTTTCTAAGAAAATAGAGGCCACAAAAATGATGGTGGGAGGACCCTTTATGACCCCCTGTGTGCCGAAGAAGAGTCAAGGAATTGACAAGTTACTAGAGAAATGGAGAAATGTTGGACCCTCCCCACAAATGTCAGAGAAAATAGGCATTATTCAGCATAGCATAAGGACCACCATTTTGAAGTGACAGCTATTTTGCACCGAAAGCTTGCTTTGTGGAAAATTTGTACGGCCATAACCATGCCTTGAGGCATATCTCAGGATTACAGCGTTAGCTTGAAACGCTGACACAGACCCGGGTGTGGAAACCTTCTGTCAGCCAGTTCTCAAAAAGAGATGAGACAAGAATCCCCAGATAGTAACAACCAATAGGAGGTTGACATAACACTTGCCCAATACAAACCAGCTGGAGGTGGCCAATTAAGCAAAGGGTCACCAGGCAGTTAGCTAGACTACCAAGAAATGGTCAATTTGCAGAAATCAGGGATAAAAAGGGTACGAGAACGAAGGAATGGGTTGCCCTCCTTCTATAGAGGAGAGCCCTAACTGGTCAGTTTTCTCAGCTTTCTACACCCAATACTTGTTTGATTTGTGCAAATAAAATCTTAAACTGCAAAGCTCATTGCTTTGCATCGTCTCTCAGACACTGGGCCTTAAAAACAGATTTTTAATACAACTACAATACATTTTGGTGTAGGTTATTTTAAGCTGAAAAATTTAGGTGTTCACTTTCTTAGATTTGGGACTTTTTCAGTTTTTTTTTTAAATATTGTCTCTGCCTCTTTCTCATTTCACCTTCTGATATGTTCATTATCCTGACATATCTCTAATGGAATTTGATATTTTTATAGAGTTTCTGTTATTTAAAATTTTTTTCTCTTCCATTTCACGAGTTGCTATCATTTAATCTGCATTTTTTTTGATATTTATTTCCCCTAAAGTTTCCTTGTTCTCAAGTTGAATTTTAGTCAACATGATCTTCGTGGCCAGCAGTCTGGATTTGTGTTTGTGAAGATTCTCAATTGTTGCTCAAGGGACTCAGGGGCTGCTGTCTATAGATTTTGGTCATCTGTGCTGAAGGGTAAGTTAAATGCTAATACCTGACGAAGCATTGCAGCTCAGGATCTACTATTCTTGAGGGCTACTAGGGACACATCTATGGTATTCAG
Organism: Sorex fumeus; assembly: GCF_029834395.1. NCBI lineage: Eukaryota > Metazoa > Chordata > Mammalia > Eulipotyphla > Soricidae > Sorex > Sorex fumeus. The sequence goes on along the minus strand of NW_026606075.1, from coordinate 10,392,227 downwards.
GAGCTACAATCTGCAATATTCAGGGTGCCACGAATGTTGGAGGTTGAACCAGTCTCAGGCAAGTGCAAAGAATGTGTATTTAAAAACAAAAACATGCATTTTCAGTTTCTTTGGTAAAGAGCTCCTTGTAATTTTTGTGTAGCCCTTTTTAAATACTTTGTGATTGCTTCTCAGTATTGAGCTTTTTTTCTCTTCAATGTTTCATTTCAATGACTCTTCACAATTCTTTGTTGCCTAATTCTGCCTAATTGTTTGCCCTCAGGATACTTGACATTTTTTTTTTAAATCTTATTTTTAGAGTAGTCGTTGGTTAATTTTTCCTATTGATACATACGGCTTAGTTTTTGGGTTTTCCTGCAAGTATAGCTGCTGCTTTAGTGTTCTATTTCTATAGAGTTATATTTCTATATTTAGCGTTTTGTTATGGTGCCATGAAGAGGAAAGAGGAATAATGAGATGGAAAACTGCAATTGTTTACAGTATTGCAGGGTGAGTTAAGGGTACAGGGAGTGCTCTATGCTGCGCTTCTGTCCCTACAGCCACTTGTAACTCCTTCCATACTAAAACTCTGCAATCATGGTTTACATACACAGACTGCAACAGGTCTGTAATCTCTTTATTTAAGGGGTGATGAACATAGTTGGTCCATCTGTCAGTACCTGAAGACATCAAAAATCAAAGGTTTAGCTTATTCAAAGATTAATTTCCCTAGAAGTACTGTCCTTCACTCTCATCATAAAGGCCACTGATGCAATGAACTAAATTCCACTGTCCTTCCTTTTTAGGTCATATTTACCATAACAATGATGTGTGCCTGGTTAGGACTCTCTTTACTGATTTATCCACCTTTCTTTTAATCCATATACCACAGTCACCAACCTACAGAGACAAAGATGCACGTGTGTCTCATACAAACTAGTCTATGAGGTTTTATTTTATTTTATTTTTTCCTGTGACTGTTTGCGCGTTGGTGAGAAAGTTTGCTTGCCAACATTTCTCTGGAAGTCTTTGAATTTTCATTTAAAAACCCTTTCTATCACCACAATTAAAAATTTTGAATTCATTAAATACCTAAATAAATTGAATGTACCATGCATATTTTCAGCTTCTCACATAAGCAAAAAAATAAAAATAAAAAAGCCAAACACAGCTGTCCATCAACATTAACTTTTATGCAGAAGTAATGTTTATATTTGATCTTATTTGTGCAATTCTCTAACATTGTTTTCCTGGATGTGAGTGTTATTTGCAGAGAAAATTTAAATGAGGATTGTAATTTTGTCAACATTGGTTTTATGGTTATATGGATAAAATCAAATTTCAGAGCACAAAAATTAAATATGTACATTTTGATGTGCTCTTATGTCTGTCATCAGCAGCTAAAATTATCTGAGGATCTAGCAAATTAGAAGACACTGATAAATAGTTTGCTCAAGTAAGCCGATCTAATTCTAACATATTCTAACTATATTATAGTGACTTGAAATGATTTACTTCTATTCTGTTTTCCAGATTTCTTATCAAATGTACACTTAAATATTAGTGTAGACTATAAAATTTCCAGTATTAATTTATTGAATTGCTCCCACTAAAGTTGTTTCTTCTGTTATTTCCACTGTAGTTTATGGGAACTCTTTCCTTCTAATTGTTTAGGAGAAAATCTTAGGAATATTCTTATCTCTACTTTTAATATTCAGTATATCAATAACTATGTTATTTGCTTTAAATCGCTCTTGCAATAAATAAGGTAATCTTTGAGTAACTGTACATGTTAGTAAAAAAAATCCTCACAGTAACTCTTTGTAATGGTTACAACTATTATTTTCATTTGCTTTTGATAAATCTAGGCGTATATGGTTAAGCATATTGGCTAAATTATCTTAAGTAATCAGTATAGAATAAAAATTTAAACTCAAAAATAGCATGCTAAAATACAGGAAATTGCTTGTAACTGGAGAAGATGTTAAAAAAATAATAAAATGAAGTAATACATAATTAACAGACATTAAAGACATATTTAAATTGTTCCTTTTTAATCAATATTTAACAAGTATTTTTCTAGTACTAATTATGTTCAAATCATTAATATGCTATGTTATTTTGCCCACAGAAAAATCATAATCATATTGGAAAGGAGTTAATATATGACATACAGTAAATAGCTAATGTTATTGTGGTCATTAAATACTTGAAATAAATTGGCTTGAATAATTATCTTATCTCTGTATAAATATATTTAGAAATGTGCGGTAGCCGCTTGGAATTCAAAAATTACTATAAAATGGGATTATTCAAAATAATACATTCTTCTATTAATACATTATATATTAATAACACATTCTTCTATTAATATATTATCTTCTATAAATATATTTTATTATTTATTTGCCACACTATTCAGTGATGATTTCTAAAACTGAACCAATAAGAAATAGAATCATTATAGTACCTTAATTACTCAAAGTGTTCATTTAAAAAAAATGTTTATTGACTTTTCTGCTAAGAAATATCACATCTTTGTGGAATAATAGGAAATGAGGTAAAATAAAATATCTTACAGAGAAGTTTGAAGCTAAACAAATAAACGATTGTTATTATATTACTAGAGAGAATTACTTGTATAAGACGTTCCTCATATAAAATTGGGACTCTAAGTTTGTGACTGTGATTCTATTCAATGAGGTATTAATTAAATATACTAAATAGAGCAGAGTATTTAGTCAGAGTCCTACTCTTCTTTCACTTCAGCACATCATATACAGAAAAACAATGCAACTATAAAGAGTACTTTAAGTGTCAGTCTTAAATTATTTAGGAATTTAGGGGGAAAATAAGTATTTAAAAATCTCAGCAACATGATATTTATGGCTTTTGATTATTCAGGTTATTGATAATCTTTCTCTGTCCAACTTAGAGAAAAATAAGAGAAATTGTCTAAGAACTGCATTCACTGTAAGCAAGTTAATTTTAGCAGTAAGTAGATTTTGCTTCTTGAATGCTTCCTCCTAGAGGACATGATTCTTTTTAAGATGTAAAAGAGCAGTCTAGTAGAAAAAAATAACATATGTTTCTTATGTAAATTGCTAAGATACAAAACATTTTACTTCATGACATTAATGTTACAGGTCAAAGTCAAGAGTTTATTGCCAATTCAGAGAAAATTCTCTTTTCAATGACTTATGACATGACCTTGAACTCCTGGTAGTTATAGAATGGTTAAGGTCAACTATTCCTACATTCAGAAAATCTAAATGATGTACATGACAAATGGTAGAGTTTATTGTAACTGATTTCTGGGGCAAACACAGTAAAATATTACACTGTGGGATGAAAGGTTACTGACCTTGTGATATTATGTCTGACACTAATCATTATTTCCCAATTGAGCTATTTGAAAGGATAGTCAATATTTTGTTTGTTAGACTTCTGATTTATATGAATTTTAAAAGCATTTCTTCCTCTTGTACCCCACTAAATGGGATATAGCTCCAGATTATATCAACTAAGGGAAAGCTTAGAAAAAGCATGGATTTCTTACTTTGCTATATTTCTTTTTATATATTTTTGCAATAATCAGAAAACTTGAAAATAATTTCCACTGAAGGGATGGGTGTTGGAACATAGTACCACAAAAATCCAGTTATGAATAACTTTGAAAATCTGTATATCACTGTGATACAATTAAAAATAAATAAATGGGTAAAATAAAAAAAATCTTCAAGAAATTCTTGAGAGAGGTGTAACACAAATGTTGTGGAAGTATTAAAATTTTAGTGTTAACTTCAGCATCTTGAAAGATAAATATTGAATATTTCTCTTTTATATAATTTCCTGTTGCTTATTTTTTGAAAAAAAGGTCTCAATAGACACTGGTTTAAGTATCTTATTATATTTTATATCTAAATCGTGCTCAGGAAAAGTCTGGACTTAGTAAAAGAGGAGGATCTTTGTTGCAGTTCTACCACAACAACTAGGAATTAACAGAATTGTAAGATGCCGCGTCCCATAACTCAGCCTGAGAGAGAAGTTCATTGCACCTCAGAGACCTACATTAAAATAAATATACACCAAGGATATTGATGTTTCAATGGAAGGAAGATACGAAACTTGTGAAGTCTGATAGTGAATATACCTTAACATAAACAGAGACTAGAAACAGCCAGTGTTGACTATAATGTATTTAAAAAGGAACCCTTTATTCAATATTGGTGAGAATTACATCTATGAAAAATTTGGCTCCATGGAAAATTGTATGGAGACATTTAAAAAAAATAAGGCTGGGGCTGGAGCAATAGTACAGTGAGTAGGGCAATTGCCTTGCACACAGCAGAGCTGGGTTTGATCCCTAGCATCCTATATGGTCCCCTGAGCACAACCAGGCATAATTTCTGAGCACAGAGCCAGGAATAACCCCTAAATACTCTACCGGAGGTGGCCTCAAAACAAAAGTAAAATAAAGGCTGGAGCTTCTATATGACCCAGCAATTTAATGTCTTGATTTGACAGTAAGAACATAACTTTAACTAGAAAAGATATTTGCATATCTGTGTTCATTGCCATGTTTAGTTCACTTGTAAAATCTACCAAACTCTTATTTATTTATTTAATTTTGCCTTTTCTCTAAGACTGTTTAAGGGATCAATTTTTTGTTTGTTTTTTTCTTTTTGGGTCACACTTGGTGATGTACAGGGATCCCTCCGGCTCATACACTCAGGAATTACTCCTGGCAGTGCTTGGGGGACCATATGGGATGCTGAGAATTGAACCTGGGTTGGCCGCGTACGAGGCAAACACCCTACCCATTGTGCTAATGCTCCACCCCCAAAGCTTAATTTTTTAAAGAGGAACCATTTTTATTGTCAAATGCAGTCTTACATTTGTTAGCTTATATGTAAATTTATACCAAATTTAAATTCTCATTCCTTGATATCTGTTTGTGTCTAAGAATCTATAGTATCTAATGATTATGGCCAGTGATTTAAATTTTTTAATTTTAATGTTGGGCTCCATTGGAGACTTTGTTGTTACTGTGTCTGGCATATCGAATACTCTCGGTAGCTTGCCGGGCTCTCCGCCCCTCTCGGAGAGCCCGGCAAGCTACCGAGAGTATTCGATATGCCAGACACAGTAACAACAAAGTCTCCAATGGAGACGTTACTGGGCCCGCTCGAGCAAATCGACGATCAACGGGAGGGCCTCGAGCAATGTTGGGCTGGAGCGATAGCACAGCAGTAGGGCATTTGCCTTGCACGCAGCCAACATGGCCAACCCAAGTTCGATTCTTCCGCCCCACTCGGAGAGCTCGGCAAGCTACCAAGAGTGTCTTGCCTGCACGGCAGAGCCTGGCAAGCTACCCGTGATGTATTCGATATGCCAAACACAGTAACAACAGTCTCCAATGGAGACGTTACTGGGCCCGCTCGAGCAAATCGATGAACAACAGGAGGACAGTGACAGTGACAGTGACAGTGAATTTTAATGTTGCTTGGGCAGAGTCTGGCAAGCTCTGCGTGGTGTATTCGATATGCCAAATACAGTAACAACAACAGGTCTCATTTCCTGACCCTGAAAGAGTCTCTAATTGTTGGGAAAAGACTGATGCTAAAATCTTAGGGCTGGAAGGAATAGAGACGTTACTGGCACCCACTCGAGTATTTCCATGATAAATGTGATGACAGTGATACAGTGAATTTTATTGTAGACAAAAGTTACAACTGTTGATATGCTTCTAGAGTTGAAGTTTATTAGAAAACAAAATTCCAATATGAAAATAAGTATGAAAGATCAAGTTTTATGTGCAAATGATTGTATTATATCATAGAGTTGTTAGGTCCTTGTCTAGGAATCTACTAAGCTGTTAATTGCTAGTTGAGTCTTCTGTGTTATTTTTATTTGTTGAATTTAGTTGGTTTCTATGTAATTTTCTCACCTAATTTGCTGTGCTCCTGTTAGAATTTAAGAATTGAGGAATTAGGAGGTGTCAATCAGTCCAGAAGCTTCAGGAACTATGGTCCGATCAGAATCAATGAGTTGACATGGCAGTGGATTTGGGAGGTGGGATGGGCTGAAGGTCTTGAGGAAGTATAGGGGAACAGGGGAAGTTTGCCAGTCCTGGCTCTGAGAAGACCCTAGACTTCTTTGGGCACTGGGTCACGGGGTCATGGTCCTCCCGTTGTTCATTGATTTGCTCGAGTAGGCCCAGTATTATCTCCATTGTGAGACTTGTTGTTATTGTGTTTGGCATATTGAATACAGCACAGAGAGCTTGCCAGGCTTTGCCCTGCAGGCGAGATACTCTCAGTAGCTTGCCGGGTTCTCCAAGAGAGCAGAGGAATCGAACTCGGGTCGGCCAGGTTGGCTGAGTGCAAGGCAAAGGCCCTACCCGCTGTGCTATCCCTCCAGCCCATGGGCACTGGGTACTTGAAATTATTCACAGTTTGACATCTCTGCAGAAGATATTAGGTGTTCAGCCTGTCATCATCCCAAGAGGACCGCAGTGTTTTCAGCCATGGGGACTGAATTCCACATAATTTCACTGTTTGGCTTGCATCTCCTTGTAGATTTAGTCATGAATGGGTAAAGCAGAGGGCCCTACATGAGTCAGCATGGTGGAGGCTGTCCAGAGCTTTTATTTTTTATTATTTTTTAAATTTTATTTATTTCAGAAATAGTAACTTTTTGACAGTCAGAAGTTAAATTCAGGTTTTTTTTTTTTATTAGTGAAACACATGAGGTACAGTTGTAGACTTACAAATTTTTGTGCTTGGGTTTCAGTTATACAATGATCAAGTACCCATCCCTCCACCAGTGGCCATTCTCCACCACCACGGGTCCCAGCATCCCTCCCACCCACCCCCAATACCCCCATCCAACCCCACCTCTGTGGCAGGGCATTCCCTTTTGTTCTCTCTCTCCTTTTGTGTCCTGAGCTTTTAGAAGTACTGTTTCTTCTCAGTTATTTTTGTAAAATGAAAAGGGAAAACTTTCAAATGAATCCTATGAAGTCAATATTGCCTTAATTCTGAAACCTAGACAGAGATATAATACAAAAAGTAAAACCATAAACAAATATTTCTGATTACAAGTATTATAAAATAAAATACTAGCAGACCAAACTTAGAGATAAGAAAAAGAGTCTGGCAAACTCCCTGTGGCGTACCCAATATGCCAAATACCAGTAACAATGATGGGTCTCATTCTCCTAAAGAGCCTTGAATATAATCTCAGGGCTAGGATGAAAGAGACGTTACTGGGGCCTGCTCGAGGCAATCGACGAATAACAGGATGATGAAATGAAATGATGAATGAAAAAAAGAAAAAGGGTTATACACTACCGTTAAGGTAGGATTTATGCTAAGGAATAAAAGGATGAATCAAAATATGCCAATCAATACATACAATATACCATACCAAGTAAAGAGAAAGCAAAAATAATACTATTATCTAAATAAATGTAGAAAAAGTATTTTACCAGAATGTCTTTTTGTGCTAAAAATCATGAACAAATGAGTATATAAGAAATTTAACTCAGCATAATTAAATCCTTATTATTTCATTTATTCTATCTCTAAGTAATTATAAAAAATACAAAGTGTGTATTCAGTCATATATGTACTCCCAAGTCTATTGCAGCATTATAATAGTCAACAACTGCAAATGGTTTAAGTGCCCATAACAGAAAATTAGATAAAGTAAATGCAGAAACGTCCACAATATAATTTAGATATAAAACTATACAAAATACTTCCATTAGCAACAACATAGATTGATCTTTAAGGTATCATGCTTAATAATAAGTTCCAGGTAGAGAAAAATAATGATGTATAAGGTCACTTATATGTGGCATAGATAGAATGAGTAACAATAAATCATCTTTTGGACTATAAGACAAATTTTTTGTTACCAAATGCGAAGAAGAGAGGGGGTGGATAAATCTGATCATAGTGCGATCAAATGGATGTTGAAGTATAGATTTTTATATTTTCGCTAACTTAATGTATTATATATTCATTTTTAATTTTATTGATGAACACATGAAAATTGCATAAGGTTATGCAATGTTATTTTAATAAAATGGATATATATATATATTCTATGTGCTATGTACTTTGGATTTTGTATCTCTGTCAATGTTTTGTCTTATAAGCTGACATGTCATATATTTTTCCTTTAAATAGCCCATTATTAACACTAATATCAAAATATTTTCTCATAGCAAACTGGATTAATATGTGCCATTTTACTATGGACCTGCCATTATAAAACATTTGTCTATTTTTTGTTTTATAAACTTATTTAAGCTTCTGATATACACATAAATGTGCTATTTTCGATATGTGCTTGCATATTGTTTGTATGCAATACATGTTCTGAATTTCTTTGCATCAGAAATGTATCCATGGTCATCCTATGATTTCATTTTAAGTAAGCAGAAATATGAAGAAAAAGAAACACTATATACTTTTTTAATTTTCAAATCATCTAAAGGATAGTTGTTGCAAAAGAGATATTACAGAACTGATAATGCAACTATAGTTTAGCTTTTCATTTTATATCTATCATACATGAGTATCAGGTTTTTACCTAATATGTCCTCAAGAAGTAAACACAATTCTCAGGAAACTCTTAAAATTGATGCAAGGTGAGTTCACACTACCAATCCTAAGGCTACATACAGGAAGAGCGCTGAGAAGTATAGCTACTCAAAATCTAGTCTTTATTTTTCCATTAGGTGAAGAAATTTATATATGTTATGCTATGTTGTGTGATACAACACAATACAATACCTATGATCATATTTTTGGTATGATAACAGGAAAAGTAATCATAATATGTGTGACTACTTTAAATCCATAGACAATGGATTTAATATTACTATATACTGGTCTTTGAAACAACAAAGAAACATTTTTTCCTATGAAAACCAACACAGAAGCCACTTTATAATAAACTAAAAATTAAAAGAGACCAAACATTATGAGAGACTTTTCATCTGATATTGCTGTAAGTTATGCAAGAACCTGAACATCATCACTAGCTAGAGTGAGTACAGCATATTTAAAAACATATCAGGCAAATTAATACACTTTTTAAGGAAAGTTTATAAGCAAAGAACTAAAAAAGGTAGATAATTTGTGTCTTTAGGGAATTTTCATTTTTTTCATGTACACATCACACATAAAATCTAGATTATGAATTTCATAAGAAACTATATATATTACTTTACTTCCATACTCACACAAGTATTGAAACTGGTTGGGTAGAAAAATAATTTGTAAGTTAATAAAAAAAAGTCTCTTCATCTTGGTACATTTCTGTGTCCTGATTAACAGGGTTTCATGAGCTCTCTATTCCTAGTTTGCTCTGATTCTTAAAGGAAGAAGTCATAGTCATGGCCAGGTTTAACCTATATGCATTACGCCGACATACAGTCAGAAAAACATCGCATTCAAGGATACAACACAATACAACACAATACAACATTTTGCCACTGGAATTCATCATATTTAGAAAATAAGACTAAAGGTACAGTTAAGAAACTGCAAGGACAAGTAGAAGATTTACTGCTGATTCTGGTGGACCAGTAGTTCTTTTTCAATCATTGTAAAAATCATGTACTGGCAGGAGGAAGAAATTAAAGAAGCATTTAGAAGGCCAGTGGCAATGGTGTATCTTTAAAAAAAAGAACAAGTGTCTATTGGGTGATCCGTAGAACCAAGGAAAGAGAAAGCCTCTGCTGCCCACTCTGATATATGCTGCTAATCACAGAGAATTTGTCCATGTAGCAGAAAAAGTATTTCTTTTCTGTATTGTATTGTAGGAAAAATAAAATATTTTATAAGATACAAAACTTTTGTGTAGTTTTTCATATACTGTAAAATAAATCTATGTTATAAAGGTGAAAAGGAAAACTACATTTGTGGTGTGATTAAAATATTTATTGAAGTATTGTAAGAAAAATAAAATATTTTATAAGCTATGTGTACCTAGGTCGAGAGGTCAACATGAGAAATGACCTGGCACCCGAGCTGCGCAGGAGGAAGAGAGCGGCTTGGAACGCCTTCAAGAACGTCGAAGAAATAGCTAAGAGGACGAAGAACCTCCGGCTCCGGGCACATCTCTTTGATTCCACTGTTCTTCCTGCATTAACATATGCCTCAGAGACCTGGGCCCTACGCAAACAAGATGAGAACGCCATTCAGGTCTCCCAAAGAAGAATAGAAAGAGCTATGCTTGGAATATCACGTTTCACTCAAATGAGAGAACGAATCCGGAGTTCTGACATCCGTCGACGATCAAGGATCAGGGACGCTGTCTCATTTGCCAAGGTGTCGAAAATCAGATGGGCTGGTCACGTAATGAGATTTAAAGACGACCGTTGGACTAGAGCTGTTACTGATTGGATTCCACGGGATGTCAAGAGACCGCGTGGCCGCCCACCTACCAGATGGTCAGACTTCTTTGTCAAGATCATGAACGATCGGTTTAAGGCCCTCCATGTTCCCGGAGCGAAGAGATGCCATTGGGCTACACTAGCACGCGACAGGGACAAATGGAGACGTTACTGGCGCCCGCTCGAGCAAATCGACGACTAACGGGAAGTTAAGTGATTAAGTGATTAAGTGATTTATAAGATACAAAACTTTTGTGTAGTTTTTCACATACTGTAAAATAAATCTATGTTATAAAGGTGAAAAGGAAAACTACATTTGTGGTGTGATTAAAATATTTATTTTTTGTTGACAATAGAGCTATGTAAAAATATATATTTTAGTCACTATAATTAACAGTTTAAAATAGTGCCAGTGGTAAGGTTTCATGCAGACAATAATACAACATCACACCTTCCACTATGATGCCCATTTACCTCCATAAATTTCTAAGCATCTTCCCTGCTGCCCAACCCCCACTTCACCATTTCTACCTCATTCCTCATGTCTCACTGCCCTGATAAGTTCCATTCTGTTGACTAGTTCTTGGATTCTGCTATGTTTGGCCTTTGGTTTTCCTCTTAACATGGATTTTTATGTTCCACTTATGAGATAAATCATTCTGTATTTGGCTGACATCATTCAGCATGTTACTCTTCACCTCCACCCATATAGCAGCAAGTTTCATGATTTCATCTATTATAGCTAGTAGTATTCCATACTGAGCAGAATGACATCGTATCTTTATCCAGTCAACTGCCCTTAGACTCTTGAGTTGTTTCCAGAGTTGGGATTTTGTAAATAGTGTTCAGTAAACATAGGAGTAAAAATATCCTGAGTAGAGTTATGTAAAAAGAAAGAAACTACTGTTATAAAACGGATAAACTTAATGTTTCTGTCATTTAAGAAATTTCTTTAGGTAGTTTAACTTTCTCAAAGCATTTTGGTCTTGTATTCATTTAGTTTATTAAGATATTTCTTAAGTAATTATTGTGTATTTGGCTCTACTCTAGATATTAACAGTGCATAGATGTCTTTTAATCCTGACCCTGGAACCATTCAATTGTGGAAAAACAGAGTAAATAAATAAGATGTTTTATGGAGAGTGAAAATGCAACTAAATTTAGATTGGTAAGAAAATGAATTTCCAGTTGGGGGCAATTTACATACAGGTTTTTCCAAGAGCCACTGTGACAAGGGTCCTTAAGTGAGAAGGAGCTGACCAGGGAAAAGTTATCATTAGTTTCTCTTAAGAAATCTGAGTTAGGATGCTAGGGTATAAGCCGATCTCCACTAACAGAAACATTAACATAGAAGGATTAACCTGTAACAACATTTTAGTAATCCTTCAGTGTAGGACTTAATATCCCCATGGTGAGGTACAACAATTTTCAGTAATTTTCTTCTAAGGAGATGTTTTTTGATCATTCCATTAGCAACCTATTCGTACAAACAATATAAATAAATTATTGTGGGCATGCTATGAAGGGTGGTTGGGAAGAGTGCTTGGGAAAATTGGAGATAGTATAAAGGGTAGGTGTTAGTAGCTGTGGGATCGGTGTTAAAATATTGAATGCTTATAACAAATCATCATGAACAACTTTAAAAACCATGGTGTTTAAATAACGTTTGGAAAAATAAACCTGAGAGTTGTTTAGACCCCATGTTAATACACATACTCTCACTGTCACTGTCCTCCTGTTGTTTATTGATTTGCTCGAGCGGGCCCAGTAACGTCTCATTGTGAGACTTTGTTGTTACTGTGTTTGGTATATCAAATATGCCACGGGGAGCTTGCCAGGCTTTGTCGGGAGGGAGAGGTACTCTCAGTAGCTTGCCAGGCTCTCCAAGAGGGGCGGAGGAATCGAACGCAGGTTGGCCATGTTGGCTGCGTGCAAGGCAAATGCTCTACCACTGTGCTATCACTCCAGCCCACACGTACTTTAAAAGTGATTATTCAAGGGAGCACAGTTCAATAGAGTTATAGCCAACATTAAATCCAGGTCTTATTATTCTCTGGCCAAATTCATTTTCTGTAATTGTTATATGAAACATAAATGGCAAATTAAGACTTTCAGTATAAATGGCTTTGGTAAAAAATGAAAGATAAATAGGCTTCTGAAATTATATATATTTTATCATGCATTATTATTGGATTTGTTTACTCTTCTTTGATTTAATGGTTATATCTGTTTTTATATTTTGATCTGATGCTATATACTAGTTATTTCTAGAGTCTAAAATATCTACTGGTATATTTAGACTACTAATTATGTATATTTTAAAATATATTTATATTATCAACAAAGAGAGGGATCTCAAATTAGTTTTATGTTATCAGGGACTCAGTCAAATGTGATGCCTTTTTTTGTCCAGACACTAGATAGTTTCTTATCATCTAAACTTCTGTAATTTGAGGATTTCCCACAAAGGAAAGCTACCAGTTTTTTAGTGCAGGTGTAACAAAAGAAACAGGGTGGGTATTTAGGCTATATTTTCACTCAGATCAGTTATATTGGCAGCCCCAAGGGCAGCATCTCCATTTCTCTCAGGTTGGATACTGTGGGAAAGAAAGGGGACAAATGAGTTTGATTTTTGATTGCTGTCCTAAATTTTATACACACACACACATACACACACACACACATCATTTTCTTAAAATGCAAACAGACTGTCCAGTAATTCTGTGAGCAACTCAACATCTACCATTTTGATTAAAAATCTCAGGTTGGGTAAAGGGTAGAAGGAAATAAGGAAGTAAAAACTAAAATCTCCCCAGGTAATTTAGGCAAATTCAACCCCTGTTGAGAACTCTCGATTAAGATGCTTTTTTATTGTTTTAAATGTCACACAGATCATTATTAATTCATTGAGTCCTGAGGCAGAAACCTGACAGGGGGAAAGTCAAGAGAGCATATAGTTGATCTTGGCTTTTGTGCATACAAGATCCTCAACTTTATAGAAATGCATTTTGAGAGCACAGTTGAGGGGATGAGAGACTCATGGGAGATGCTGAATATATAATTGAAACCAACTCAGTTATACGTTAATATTAGAGTATACAAAAATATAAGTATAAAATACTTAAGCATTTTAGAAACATGCTTATAGCATTTGTTTTATGAAACTATAATTGATATGAGATATGATTTAGCATTTTTAATGAGAATCATTTATCCTCTTGGTTTTAATTTCTGTGATCCACTCTTAAATTTAAGGAAAATGAGAAATGTTTTAATAAGCAAAAGTAGCAAGAACAATTAATAAACATAAACAACCACTGTATCACTGTCATCCTGTTGTTCATCAATTGCCTCGAGCAGGCACCAGTAACGTCTCCTTCATCCTAGCCTTGAGATTTTATAAGGTGCCACATTTGAGGCTCTTTCATGGTGAGGAGAATGAGACCCATCATTGTTACTTGTTTTTGGCATATTGAATATGCCATGGGGAGTTTGCCAGACTCTGCCATGCGGGCAAGATACTTTCAATAGTCTTCTGGGTTCTCCAGAGTAAGAAGTAGATAATAAGATGTCTGGGAGCTGGGATAATAAGATAAGTCTCTGGGTCTTGGCCATTGAAGGGATTACATGATACCGGGGCAGTTGGTGGGTATAATACCTATATATGGAAGATGGGTGATCTGGTTGGAGAAGGCCCAGTCCCAATCAGAGCAGGCTTGGAGATCTACGCCCTGGGTCCCACACACGTGGGTTCCTCTGCCAGTTCCTTCATGCGAGAGGCTCGTCCGAACGTGTGGAAAGTGGTCTTAAACATGGCTGTGGCTGGAACCAGAGGTCTTCAGCTGCCGGGGCTCTGCTCGGGGTGGGGAGGGAAACTCAACCCATCCTCCTCCAAGGGGCCCCAGTGAGGACAGCCAGGTGTGGAGGCAGGAGACTCTGCGCTGTTCTCTTCTGGGAGCTGGGTTTTATGTTTATAAAACATAAACTTAACTTAACTTCCCGTTAGTCGTCGATTTGCTCCAGTGGGCGCCAGTAACCTCTCCATTTGTCCCTGTCGCATGCTAGTGTAGCCCAATGGCATCTGTTTGCTCTGGGAACATGAAGAGCCTCAAACCGATCGTTCCTGATCTTGATGAAGAAGTCTGACCATCTGGTAGGTGGGCGGCCATGCAGTCTTTTGACATCCCGTGGAATCCAGTCGGTAACAGTTCTAGTCCAGCAGTCATCTTTAAATCTCATTATGTGACCAGCCCATCTGATTTTTGACACCTTGGCAGACGAGACAGCATCCCTGATTCTTGATCGTCCATGGATGTCGGAATTCCGGATTCTTTCTAACATTTGAGTGAAACGTGATATTCCAAGCATAGCTCTTTCAATTCTTCTTTGGAAGACCTAAATAACGTTCTCTTCCTGTTTGCATAGGGCCCAGGTCTCTGAGGCATATGTTAATGCAGGAAGAACAGTGGAATCAAAGAGATGTGCCTGGAGCCGGAGGTTCTTCGTCCTCTTAGCTACTTCTTCGATGTTCTTGAAGGCGTTCCAAGCTGTTCTATTCCTCCTGTGCAGTTCGGGTGCCAGGTCATTTGTCATGTTGACGTCTCGACCTAGGTACACAT
The DNA here is from genome assembly GCF_029834395.1 of Sorex fumeus. Classification (NCBI taxonomy): domain Eukaryota; kingdom Metazoa; phylum Chordata; class Mammalia; order Eulipotyphla; family Soricidae; genus Sorex; species Sorex fumeus. Next base: position 10,377,215 of record NW_026606075.1, on the reverse strand, counting down.
AGCTGTTGCATTCAGAGATGGTCGTTCTGTTGAGAGCAAATGGGGCATCAGGAACAAGGCTGTTTCTCATAAACATTGTCTTCGTAAGATTTAGCTGTTGTCCTACCTTTCCACACTCATGGTCAAAGTCGGCCAGCATTTGTGCCGCTTGGCTGATGTTTGGTGTTATTAAAATAATGTCATCAGCAAAGCAGAGGTGGTGTAGTTGTCGACCATCTATCTTCACTCCCATTCCTTCCCATTCCAGTCGTCCCATGATGTTCTCGAGGGTGGCACTGATGAGTTTCGGTGAAATGGTATCACCCTGCCGCACCCCTCTCTTGACATCATTGGTTACTTCTTTGCAGAATGGTGAGATCCTGGTAGTGAATCCGTAATACAGCTCATGGAGGATCTTGATGTATTGAGCTTGAATTCCCTGATTGGCTAGGGCTTCAATGACCGCTTCCGTCTCAACAGAATCAAAGGCCTTCTTTAAATCAATGAACGTTAGACAGAGCGGCATCTTGAACTCCCGAGAAACCTCGATGAGCTTGGTTATCGTGTAGATATGGTCAATGGTGCTGAATCCTTTGCGGAACCTGGCTTGCTCGCATGGTTGTCCTTCAATTAGTGTTCTGCCAATCCTATTTAGGATGACTCGAGTGAACAATTTGTAAATGACAGACAATAGGCAGATTGGGCGATAGCTGCCAATGTCATGGATGTCTCCCTTCTTGAACAGTAGTACGGTCCTGCTGGTTTTCCACTGGGATGGAACCTTGCATTCAGACAGGTAGTGTGTGAAGAGCCGAGCCAGTGTATTGATGAGTACTGAGGCAGGTTCTTCAGGTGTTCAGGTCTGACCTTGTCTGGGCCGGGTGCTGTTCGTTTCTTTACCGACGAGATGGCATGTTGGATTTCAGAAGGGAGAACATTGGGAACGACATATCCATCCTGTGGAATTTGGTATGTCGGCAAGTGGACATGGCTATTGAAGAGATTTGAGTAGAAGTCATGGATAAAATCTTCTCCATTGCCATTCTGGAGGATGTGATGGATCCATCAGGACGTTGGAGGGCAGTCATCTTGGTCTTGTAGTTGGCGAAGGATAGGTGGGCATTACAAATACTTTTCCCGGCTTCTGCTGCATCTACCAGCACTTCTGCTCTTCTCTCTTTGAGGTCTTCCTTGATCGCATCTCTGCACTGCTTTGCGAGCTCGGACATTAGCTTACGAATGCCTGAGGCATGCGCCAAACCACGCTGGCAAATAAGCTCAAGAATTTTCGAAGACAGGCATTTTTTTGTGGCTATCTCTCTCTTGTCGTTCCTCACACAATCATGGAGGTGCTGAACCAGTTGATCGTATTCCTCGTCAATGTTGTCAACAATGGCATCTTCCCATGTTGCCGCAATAGTGCCAAAGAGTTCCCAGTTGGTGGTCATTCTGGGAATTCTCTTTTTAAACTTTGCAGCCCTTTCTCCCCGCTCTGTGAAGTAGAATTTTGCATGAAGGAGATAGTGGTCCGATCCCGTTCGGAATTTTGGGACAACAGCGACATCAGTCTGGCAAAACCGTCGATTTATTATGATGTGGTCTATTTCGTTGTGGAATCATCCACCGGGAGACTTCCATGTCCAACATTTAGATTCTGCCTTCTTGAACTGTGAGTTACCATGGATGGTCTTGGTCGACATGATGAACTCAGTCTCTCACCCTGTTCGTTCCATTCTAGGCCATGGTTCCCGATGTGAAGTTCTTCAGCTGATCTTCTCGGTCCTATCTTGGCATTAAAATCACCCACAATGATCTTGTAGAAGGTGTGGTCTTCTTTATAGAACTTCTCCAGCTCCATGTAGAACTTCTCGATTTCTCTTTCATCATAATGAGATGTTGGTGCGTAGACAACGACGATAGAAACTGCCGACAGTGAGCCACATCTATTGAAATGTAAACGTCTGATTTGGGTTGTTAGGCATTCGAATGAATCAATGCTCATGGCCAAGTTTGTGTTGACAGGGACACCGACACCTCTGACACCTCTTTTATCCCCAGTTCCGAGGAACAATTCTTCTCCAGTGTCGAAAATGGCATGGTGAGATTCGTGCCTTCTTGTCTCAGTCAGACCAATGATGTCGTACTTGATCATTCACACTTGTACCATCAGGTCCTTGATGGATGCATCTGATGCTAGTGTACGTGCATTGAAAGTACAGACAATCATTTTTGTCTTCCTTCATTGTGGCAGCCTAGTTCGGCCTTGAGATTTTATCGGCCTCTCCTTTTCATCCTTCTCAGTGCTGCCATGTCGGTGAAGACTTCAGGGTCAGGTCAATGAGACTCATTGTAGTTACTGGTTATAGCATATCGAATACACAACTGATAGCTTGCCACGCTCTTCTGTGCGGGTGGAATACTCTCGGTAGCTTGCCAGTCTTTCCGAGAAGGATAGAGGCTTTTGGGGCGACCTCTAATCGTAGGTGTTACCATATTTGAACCCTATCAAATATGGTACGGCAAACAAACAATACCTCAAATAAAAAAATTCATCCTCCTCCCCAGAAACAAAGGTTTTTTTTTTTTAATTTTACTTTTAATCCATTTTTTTCCCAGATAGGCCGTGTGCAAGTCAAATGCACGTGGCTGATCCAAGTTTGATTCCTCCGTCCCTTTCAGAGAGCCCGACAAGCTACCAAGAGTATCTCACCTGTACGGCAAAGCCTGGCAAGCTACCGTGACGTATTCAATATGCAAAAACAGTAATAAGTTCCCACAATTTGTTGTGAGATGTTGCTGGTGCCCACTCAAGCAAATCAATGAACAATGAGAGGACAGTGCTATGGTGCCACAGTGATATTTTTTATCCAGAATTGCAAAAAAAAACATTTTTTTAATTCCACCCAACAAAATAAATGTAATAATAATAATGGTGTGAAAATGTGGGAAAATCATTTTTCTTTAACAATTTTTAAGTTAGATCAAGTGGACTTGGGAGGTTTAAAGTGTATCAAAAATAAAAACAATTGCAAATGACATCTTGAACTATGAGGAGCTCATAATGCTTACCAGATAACATGATGGCCAGAAAGATAAATGTTTTAGAGGGAGATTTTATTTTTCAAAATCATCTAAACACTCTAGATTCAAGTTGAATTAGCAAGTATGTGCTTGCCATTTTGAGAACAGAATAGCAGATACAACTTTCAGCTTGCTCTGCTTGCTTTCTATGACTACCACCACTTGTCCTAGAATCTTGCTTTACACCAAGAGATAATTAAGCACCTGAGCACATCTATGAACCAAGATAAAATATTTGCTCTAAAGTGTGATTTTGTTATTTTATAATTTATAAATTTCTTTATTTTATTTCACAGGAAAATAAACTCCCTGAATACAAATAGCAAAGCACAGTTACATGGAACCTAAAGGTCTACAATCTTTATAATCTCAAATTGTGTCACCCAAGAAATAGCATAATTTCTCCAATATAAGTAACTCTATCATATATGCCTGTGATTCAGATATCATTTGAGTCTTTAGAGACTCACATTTTGGGACCAGCGAGATAATATAGTGGGAAAGCGTTGGCCCTGCACAAACTGACTTGGGTTTGATCCCTGGCAGCACATACAGTTCACCGAGTCCCAAAAGGAATGATCTCAGAGCACAGAGTCAGAAGTAAGCTGAGCACTGCTTTGTGTCTCCCCACCTCATATTTTAAAAATTACATGTGTATGTATATATAATAGTGCTTGCCTTACAAGAGGCCAACATGGCCGACCCGAGTTCGATTCCTTCCCCCGTCGTGGAGAGCCCGACAAGCTACTGAGAGTATCTCGTCCACACGGCAGAGCCTGGCAAGCTCCCCGTGACATATTCGATATGCCAAACACAGTAACAACAAGTCTCATGATGGAGATGTTACTGGGCCCACTCAAGCAAATCAATGAACAACGGGAGGACTGTGACTGTGACTGGAATACTATTTATATGAAAAATGAAGCTTTGTAATTTTCTGTTATGTGGATAGATCTGGAGAATCTCATCATGAGTGAACTTACAGAGGAGAGGGACAGATATAGAATGATCTCTCTCCTATGTGGGATATAAAGAAGCATGGTAAGAAAATAACAAATGGACAAAGGCAACATAATCTAAAAACTGATCTATGAACTGAACTTACTATGATGAGAGGATGATATGGGAGCAGGTGGACAGTGAAGGAGGACATTTGTATTAGAACATTGTTTGAATAAAACCCTATCATTAACAATATTGTAAATTATAGTGATTAAAATAAAAAAATTAAAAAACATGCAAAATAAAAACAAGTATAGAAAAATGTTCAGCATCATTAACCATTAGAGAATAATAATTAATGGCCTATTTCAAAGAACAGTATAAGTATGTAAAAAAATAAAAACATATGACACTAAGCACACAAATATGGGACAAATTGAAGTCATACCCATTAGTGAATAGAATACAAATGGCAGTGGTAGGGCGTTTGCCTTGCATGTATCCAACATGGCCGACCCGAGTTCGATTCCTCCGCCCCTCTTGGAGAGCCCGGCAAGCTACTGAGAGTATCTTGCCCACACGGCAGAGCCTGGCAAGCTCCCCGTGACGTATTCGATATGCCAGACACAGTAACAACAAAGTCTCCAATGGAGATGTTACTGGGCCCGCTCGAGCAAATCGATGAACAACGGGAGGGCCTTTACCTTACCTTACAACTTTGCTACAATGTAGTAATCACTTTGGGTATATTTTTATACATTATTTTCATGTAAAATTTTGTAACAATACTATTTGCTATTAATACAAGACTGCACAAATACAACATTATTCAAGAGATCTTAAATAAAAATGACTTCTGTACAGCTATGACCATAAGTAGTTGCTTCCCATTCCATGGTTAACTAGAAAACAGTAAATAATATATATGTGTAGCAATTAAATTCAGATATTGAAAAATGATGAAAAACTGTTTTCTAGAAGAAGGAAATGATGATAGTGAGCCCTAACAGCAGGTGAAGTTTCTTCCTTCTGGAAGTTTTCAGATTAGAACCACAGCAGGGAAAACTGGAAAACTGTAACAGAATCTGGTGAACTTTGCTGAGTTGGTTTGGAAACTGGACTCCACAGAAGTTTAATCAACTAGATATTTCCATAAATTGATACAATTACATAAGAAAGAAGCTCCAGATCCTGCACCAATTTGTTCAGTATTTGCTTGGGTACTAGGCTTCATATGGAAAGAATAAGATTCCACAAGACTCTATAGATGATGTAATGTTTATTTTCAAGTAAGCAGTATCAAGAAGCAGTCACTTGCCCGGAGATACCGCTTACTATGCATTCTCTGTGCATGCAACAATAAACACTGTGCTCTCTAGACATTTCTCCCTGCAAAACTTTTCTAAATTTTTTGCCTTAAGAGTTCTGATCATATCACATACACAGAAAGGCTGCTAAACCAACTTGTTTGAATAAAAAATTGATTAGTAGATATTATAACAATGATGAAAAAGACACATATGAATCAGTAAAATTATAAGTAGAAATATAAAGTACTATCTGGATATGACTATTTGATTATGGTCAAAGGTGCAAAGTAATTAAACAGAGGGATTTGTCTTGTTAATAAATAATGATGAAACAATTAGTCATCTGTTTACAAATACATAACTCAGATATAAAACTTCAGTCTTGAACTGGACACCCTCCAGCGGGGGACACCGGCTGCAGCTCCGCGGGACTCCCCATCACCCCTCCTCCATTCCAGGATCCTGGGTGAGAGTGACCTTGGAACAGGCCAGGGGCGTGGCCACTACATGGGCCTCTTAGAAGTGGGCGTGGCCTTCTCCAGGGCAGGAGGCTTATATTTTGCAATCCAAGCACTCAGGACTTTCATCCCACACTTTGTCACCTAATACCGACCAAAAATTTTTGACCACCTCTACTACAATATAACAACATTCCACTCACCTACTCCATTTCTAACAAAAGTCCAGTATGAAACAAGCTGTACAAACTCAATACTAAAGAGCACCTCCTCCAAAGCTTCACTCAATGTCCGTTATAAAACAAAGAATAATGCCTGACTGAGAAGAAGGTCGGACAATAGAAAGGGAGAAGGGTGACTAACATTGATCAACCTTATCCAAAATTATTTCCCACAGTAAGAGGAAACAGTACCTGTGATTTCAGGGTTCTACCTCTAGACAACCAAAACAACATAAAGAATCAGCGCAAATCTCCACTACAAGATGAACACAAAGAAAAAAAATCCCGAATCCTCAACAGAGGTTGTCCATAATTATGCCCTCTTCGATAAAGAATTCCGGGATGAAATGCAGAGGGTGTTCAAGGATCTACTCAAAGAATCAATGGAAGAGATATCCAGAAAACTAAAAGAAGAAATGAAAGAAACAATAGAACAGACAGTCGAGAAAATACAGGAAGAAATGAAAGCAGAAATAAAAAAGCTACAAAAAGAAGGGTCACAAATAAAGGATTCAGTAGATGAAATTAAAAAGTCAGTAAGTGCCCTTAGCAATAGGATAAATGCAGCTGGAGAGAGGATCAGCGAGCTTGAAGATGAGCAACAGAAATCCCATAGGGAACAACAAGCAAGAGGAAAACACCTCAAAATGGTCTAAGGAGAATCAGAGACCTAGGGAATAATGCCAAGAGGAACAACATTAGAATCATTGGAGTACCAGAAGGACAGGGAGACAACCCCAATGAAATAGCTACAGTCAAAGAAATAATTGCTGAAAAGTTCCCAGAGTTAAGGAATGCAGACCTCCAGATCCAAGGAGCCAGAAGGGTACCAGCTAAAAGAGACCCCAGAAAAAAACACTCCAAGGCATATCATAGTCAGAACGATGGATGCTGTGGACAGAGACACAATATTACAAGCAGCAAGGTCAAAGAAGGACATTACATACAAAGGAGCACCCCATAGATTCATAGCAGACCTATCAGAGGAAACCCTCCAAGCCCGAAGGCAATGGTGGGATATAGTGGAAAAAACTCAATGAAATGAATGCCTCACCAAGAATATTCTATCCAGCTAAACTCTTACTCAAATTTGATGGAACGATACACCACTTTGTAGATAAATAACAGCTCAGAAACTCCATAGACTCAAAACCAAATCTAAAAGAAGGACTAAAGGGGCTTCTGTAAGATAAGAAGAAAAACACTTATAAACACAACCAACTCCTACAGAAAGATGGCACAAAACCTCATGACAATAATCTCTCTTAATATCAATGGCATAAATGCACCTACCAAGAGACACAGAGTGGCAAAATGGATCCAGAAACTGAAACCAACATTCTGCTGTCTACAAGAAACTCATCTGAACAATCAGAGCAAACATAGACTCAAAGTTAAAGGATGGAAAACAATCCTGCAAGCAAACAGCTCCCTCAAAAAAGCTGGGGTGGCCATACTAATATCTGACAACATTAATTTCAAGCTGAAAAAGATTAGAAGGGACAGCGAAGGCCATTTTCTCTTCATCAAGGGATACGTAAAACAGGAAGAAATCACACTCTTAAATGTATACACACCTAATGAAGGAACAGCTAGATACTTAAAACAACTGCTAACAGATTTTAAGGAGGACATTGCTAGCAACAAAATAGTAGTTGGAGACTTCAACATCACCTTATCACCTCTGGATAGATCAACAAGAACAAAACTCAGCAAGGAAACATTGGCTTTGAATGAAGAAATAGAAGAGAAAGGACTTATACAGGACTTTACAGCCCCAAAAGAAGGAATACACATTCTTATCCAGTGCACACAGAACATTTTCCAAAATAGACCATGTGCTAGGCCACAAAACATACCTCAATAGAATCAGGAAGATAGAAATAGTATCAACAATCTTTTCACACCACGATGCACTGAGGATAGAAGTGAATCACACTCAGACACGGAGAACCAAATCAAACACCTGGAAACTAAACAACTCATTGCTGAACAATGAGTGGGTCAAGAAAGAAGTCAAGGACGAAATCGAAAGGTACCTGGAAACAGATGAGAATGAAGACACGAGCTACAAGGAATTTATGGGATGCAGCTAAAGCCGTATTAAGGGGAAAATTTAGAGTTCTGCAAGCATATCTCAGGATGAAAGAAAGGATGCACATAAACAACTTTACTTCACAGCTCAAGATCTTAGAAAAGGATCAACAGAAGGAACCCAAATTAGGCCGAAGGAAAGAGATCATAAAACTTAGAGCAGAAATCAATGACATGTAAACCAAAGAAACAATCTGAAAAATCAATGAAACCAAGACCTTGTTCTTCAAGAAAATAAATAAGATAGATAAACCACTAGTAACACTCACAAAGAAACAGAGAGAGAGAACCCTAATAAGGCAAATCAGAAATAAGAATGGAGATATCACAATGAAAACCAAAGAAATTTAAAAGATCATCAGAGACTACTTTGAAACTCTGTATGCCATGAAACAAGAGAACCTAGAAGAAATAGATAGATTCCTGGATTCCTATAATCTCCCAAAGCTGAGTCAAGAAGATGCAGCACACCTGAATTGACCTATTAACATCAAGGAAATTGAAACTGTAATCAAAAGTCTTCCCAAAAACAAAATCCCAGGTCCAGATGGATTCACTAGTGAATTTTTACAAACATTCAAAGAGGACATACTGCCAGTCCGTCTCAAGATTTTCCAGGAAATTGAAAAAAAACAGAAACTCTCCCAAACAGTCTCTATGAAGCCCATATCTCTCTAATACCAAAAGGAAACAAAGACACCACAAGAAAAGAAAACTACAGGCCGATATCCCTGATGAACACGGATGCAAAGATTCTCAACAAAATAAAATACTAGCAAATAGAAATCAACAACTCATCAAAAAGATCATACACCATGACCAAGTGGAATTCATCCCAGGGATGCAAGGATAGTTTAACATTCAGTAATCAATCAACATAATCCATCATATCAACAAAAGAAAATATAAAAATCATATGATCATATCAATATATGCAGAGAAAGCATTTGATAAGATCCAGAACCCCTTTATGATGAAAATCCTTGCCAATATGGGTATAGAGGGGACTTTCCTCAATATAGTTAAAGCCATCTACCGCAATCCTACAGCAAGCATCATCCTCAATGGGGAAAAACTGAGAGCTTTCCCCCTATAATCAGGGACGAGACAAGGATGCCCACTCTCTCTACTACTGTTCAATATAGTACTGGAAGTACTTGCAGTAGCGATTAGGAAAGAAAAAGTTATTAAGGACATCCAAATAGGAAAGGAAGAAATCAAGCTCTCACTATTCGCAGATGAAATGATACTATACTTAGAGAACCCTAAAACCTCTACCAAGAAGCTCCTAGAAACGATAGACTTGTAAAGTTGCAGGCTATAAAATCAATACCCAAAAATCTATGGCTTTCCTATACGCAAATAGTGAGAGAAAAGAAAATGACATGAAGAAAACAATTCTGTTCACAATTGTATGCCAGAAAATCAAGTACCTAGGAATCAGCTTAACTAAAGAAGTAAAGGACCTGTACAAAGAAAACTACAAAACGCTGCTTCTGGAAATAAAAGAGGATGCGAGGTAATGGAAAAATATCCCCTGTTCATGGATCGGGAGAATTAACATTGTCAAAATGGCACTGTACAAATTCAATACGATCCCTATTAGGATACCCATGACATTCTTCAAAGACATGGAGAAAACACTCCTGAAATTTATATGGAACAATAAGCCCCCACGAATAGCTAAAGCAATTCTTGGGAAAAAGAAAATGGGAGGAATCAACCTCCCGAACCTCAAACTCTACTACAAAGCAGTAATAATTAAAACAGCATGGAAAAAAGGCAGAGCTGCAGACCTATGGAACAAGGTTGAATATACTGACATCTCCCCTCAAACATATGATCATATAATCTTTGATAAAGGAGCAAGAAATATGGAGTAAGGAAAGCCTTTTTAACAAATGGTGCTGCCAAAACTGGACGGCTACATGCAAAAAACTGGGCTCAGAACTCTGCCTAACACCATGTATAAAAGTAAGATCAAAATGGATCAAAGACCTCAACATCAGACCAGAATCCATAAGGTATATTGAAGAACAAGTTGGCAAAACCCTCCATGACATTGAAGCTAATGGTATCTTCAAAGATGACACACCACTGGCCAAGCAAGTGAAAACAGAGATAGACAAATGGGACTCTCTTAAACTAAGAAGCTTCTGCACCTCAAAAGAAACAGTGACCCAAATACAAGACAGTCTACAGAATGGGACAGGATATTCACTGAATACACATCCGACAAGGGGTTGATATCAAGGATATACAAAGTGCTGGTTGAACTCCACAAGAAGAAAACATCCAACCCCATCAAAATGTGGGGCGACGAAATGAACAGAAACTTTCTGAAAGAAGAAATCCGAATGGCTAAAAGGCACATGAGAAAATGCTCTACATCCCTAATCATCAGGGAGATGCAGATCAAAACAACAATGAGATATCATTTCTCACCACAGAGACTGGCCCACATTCAAAAGAACAAAAGCAACCTGTGTTGGCACGGATGTCGTGAGAAAGTGACCCTCTTTCACTGCTGGTGGGAATGCCGACTGGTACAACCTTTGTAAAACAGTATGGAATATTCTAAAAAATTAGATATTGAGCTCCCATTCGACCCAGCAATACCACTCCTGGGAATATACCCCGGAGAGACAAAAAAGTATAGTTGAAGTGACATCGGCACTTTTTTGTTCATTGCAGCACTGTTTACAGTAGCTAGAATATGGAAAAAACCTGAGTGCCTGAAAACAGTTGACTGGTTAAAGAAACTTTGGTACATCTACACAATGGAGTACTATGTAGCTGTTAGAAAAAAAATGAAGTTATAAAATTTACATACAAGTGGTACTACATGGAAAATATCATGCTAAGCGAAATGAGTCAGAAAGAGAGGGACAGACATAGAAAGAATGCATTCATTTGGGTAACATAAAGTAACAAAATAAGAGACTAACACCAAAGAATAGCTATGATAAATACCACGTTGTTCACTCCCTGGCTTAAAGGCCAACCACACATTCTAGGGGTAAAGGCAGTTTAGATAAAGAAGGAAACACCAAATAAAGTATGCTGGGAATATCTGCCCAGGATGGGAGATGCATGCTGAAAATAGATTATATACCAAACATGATTGCCACCCAATGTCTCTTCTGCAGACCACAGCACCCAAAAGGAGAGAGAGAACAAAAGGGAGTGCCCTGCCACAGAGGCAGGGTGGGATGGGGGATAGGGGGTGGGAGGGATACTGGGATTGGTGGGGGTGGAGAATGGGCACTGGTGATGGGATGGATACTCGATCATTGTATAACTGGAACCCATGCACAACAACTTGTAAGTCTACAACTATTCCTCATGGTGTTTCACTAATAAAACAAAAAGCAAAAACAAAAAAATACCCTTCAGTCTTTATACAAAAAATATATCTAGATATAAAATAAAAATCTGTAAAATTATAAACCATAAACTAAAGTATGTATCATCTGAGTTATCCAGAGATTTTTCTAAGTGGCCCCCAATCCATCCATGAAATCTATGAACAACAAAAAAAGAAAAAGCCTGACAAATTGAATTTAAGCCAAATTAAGAAACTTTGTCGAACACGGGGCCAGAGTGATAGCACAGTGTATAGGGCATTTTCCTTGCACGCCGCTGACCCGGGTTCAATCTCCGGCATCCCATATGGTTCCCCAAACACTGCCAGGAATAATTCCTGAGTGCAGAGCCAAGAGTATCCCCTGAGCATTGCTGGGTGAGACCCCCCCCCCCAAAAAAAAAGAAACTTTGCAGAACAGTCAAGAGAATGAAAAGATACACTACTACAGGCTGTGAAAAGTGTTTTCTAGTCTAGTATCAAATTATTTATATGAAGAAAACATAAAGAATTCCCAGAACCAAAAATAAGATAATCAACAACTCAAAATTAGACAAAAACTTGAAAAACATATTTTATTATGGTAAAATATAGACAATAAGTGCATAAATGCATGCAGCATTATCAATAAAATTCAAATGATAACCCTTCATACTTATTAAAATGATTTGAATAAAATTGATGGCTAGGCCAGAAAGATAGTAGAGCTGGTAGGGTGATTGCCTTGCACAAGGTCACAGTAGATTGAATTTCCAGTACCACATACTGTCAGAGTACCACCGAAAGTGATCCATGTGCCCAGAACCAGAAGTAATTCCTGAGCACTTCAAAATATGTCCTCCCAGTTCCCCCCCCCCCCAAAAAAAAAAAGAGGCAGTATCGGGAGTGGTGATGATATAGATAACTGCCATGCTCACCATTCTGGTGATACAAAATGATGAAGCCACTTTCAAGGGTATATTGTCAATCTCTAATAAGGTTAAAGATAAACTGCAAGAGACAGAAAGAATACTTCCATATATTTTTCCTACTGAAAGGAAAATATTTATGCAAAAACATTTACATGAGCGTTGATAGCAAATTTTATTGTGAAATTCAAATCTCACTTGTGGTTATGGGCAGCAGATTTACTGAATAGAGTTGAGACAGAATGTGACTGTGAACTTAGGAAGTTGGAAATATACAGAAGTAGTAAAAGTAGTAAAAGTAAAAAAGTAGTAAAGAGCCATACTTTATTTTTTTTGACAAGTACATCATTGCCTCTACTGAAAGTATCTTTTAAACATAAATGCTAAAATAGTATTATTAAGAATTTGGGCTGGAGCGATAGCACAGCGGGCAGGGCATTTGCGTTGCATGCAGCCAACATGACCAACCCGAGTTCGATTCCTCCACCCCTCCCAGAGAGCCCTGCAAGCTGCCGAGAGTATCTCACCCACTTGGCAGAGCCTGGCAAGCTCCCTGTGATGTATTCGATATGCCAAACACAGTAACAAGTGTCACAATGGAGACGTTACTGGGCCCGCTGAAGCAAATCAAAGAACATCAGGAGGACCTTGGTTATTAAGAATTTATTATGGTGATTGAAGGACATTAAACTCCAAGCATAGTATTCCCTTCTGAGTTTGTATACATGATGACACTGGTCAAAATACCATGAAAACAAAATCCATGTTTTCAGCCATTCTTCAAACAGTAATATACATGTCTTACTTAAGTCTGCTTCTCTTTTTCATGGTTTAGGATATGAGGTACATTTCCTTGAACTAACCAAGAATAAAAACAAAACATTTTAAAACAATATATAGTGAAAATTAAAATATCTTTTTTAAGTTTTATGTATTTTATTTTTGACATATAAGACCCCAAAAGAGGGATATGTCACTGAAGGTGATATTACCTTCCTTTAATTAATGGATCTCTTATCTGTCTATGCCATAAAAAAAAGAAATAAGGTTCTGGTCTTATTCAGTTTACTCATCAATAATTTTTTTTTAACAGAAGAACAACTTGTTGAATTAAAGATTTTTTTCTCTGCCTGATTTTTTCAACACCATTGAAAATATGTCTGGTGTCTTGGAATAAGAGAAATAGAAAGCTGTTTTTCAGAAGCTAAACATTTTCTGAGGAATTGGCAATGAGGAAGACGGCATAGAAAATGGTCATTGTATTTTTTTTGGGGGGGTCACACCTGGAGATGCTCAGGGGTTACTCCTGGCAGTGCTCAGGGGACCATACAGGATGCTAGGAATTGAACCCGGGTCAGCCGTGTGCAAGGCAAATGCCCTACCTACTGTGCTGTTGTTCCAGCCCCTGGTCATTGTATTTTTGATATCAGGTCCTCAAAAACCTAGACATTAGGTGCTGAGAAAGGCATTGGAAGGGCATTGAAATAGTCAAAGTGGCAAACATCAGGGGTTCCAAAGACTAGCAAGAGAATGCGTGGGTTGCTGACTAATGGTGATGAGCAGCCCCACATTGGAAGTAAGCTGACTGAAGGAATAGGGACGATGTTCTCATTTTTCTGTGGGTGGATGGAACATGTTAGTGATTGGGGAAAAGAAGAACGAAGCATTGAGTCAACTTAAACATATGGCCTTAGATTTATACACACTAGAAATGAAAAATCTTATTCTTAAAATGTACTCTCAAAATAGTTCTTACAAATAAATATACAATATATTCTCTGCCTAGTTAGGCAAACTTTCTTATATTTATTTCCTCCTTATCCTTTATTATAATGACTTATTTGGTCTTTATATCCTTGAGTAAGGATAAGAAGATATAATTTTATTAATAATGATAATATATTAGCATAGCATTTTACAGGCCTTTTGCCTGTGTAGTTTATTGACTGTCCATTAAAATCTGTGCATCTACTCATTCAGCATGCATTGAAGTTTAATCAACAGTGTGAATTCTAGATTGATAAGCATTTTTCGCTGGTCTCTTTTAGGATGAAATACATTAACTCTTTGATATTTTCTGTGATTAATAACTGATAAAACATGGATTTTAGAAGTTACACCAAAATATGGGTATTACCTCTTTTCTTCAGTAATGTCAGAGTTTCTGGGAAGGAAGAGATGCCTACTCTCAAAGTTAGGTCTATCACTCACCTTTGACACAGTAGACAGTGATGTATTGTTAGATGTTCTAGAAACGTGAGTTGGAATTCAGAGACAGTATTAAATTGGTTTGAAATGTAATTATCTTTTTTCAGCAGACGCAGTCTACTATATTGGGTAGCAGCTCATCAGAAACAGTTACTGTAAAATGTGTGGTCCCTCGGGGCTTTCTTCTTGTCCTTTTATTTTTTATATTTATACGCTTATCATGGCAGTGTCATTAATAGATCTGGATTTGATTGTCATATCTATCCTGTATGATTCAGATCTGCTAACTTCCTCTTGTAGAATCAAGTGATATGAGTTCCCAACCTCTTTCTGCTTTATTAAAAATGGAATTGAATGATAGGGATAGTTCCTTAATGTTCATAAGGAAGCATTCATACTGGCCTGCCTCAATTATTTTAAGGATTTTATCTACACTGCTTTCTCCTTCAGTTAGGTTTTTATAACTTACATTGAAAATATATGTGTTATAGTGAATTATTCTAGACTTATTATAGAATTTTTATATAGTGTAGGGATTTAACAAATATGCCATTGTATTATTCATGGAAATTATACATTATGATTTCTTTACTCTCAACTTCTGATATTTTTGAATCAAATGAAAAGTTATGTAAATCCAGTGGGACCATCCAATTCTATCACATTATAATAGAGTCACTAATAGAAATGTCCCTACAGCAAATTTTATCATTCTCAAGGTTTGAAGTGATTACAAAAGTGTGATGGAGAATGTAATGTGTTTTTTAAAATAACCTCAAAGTAAAATTCTATGGCAGCTTTATTTGACCTATGAGATCAACTTTAAGCCTTTAGAAATGATCTTCTAGTCCCGTAGTAGCCTTTTCGGCTTTATTTCTATCTGTATGCTTGTTTGTATGATGTGTCCAAATATTATATTAAGGCAAATTACTTTGCTTACCTCCTAAAATGTGGCGTTAAGTAAATGACTCTCTTTGGTCTTATTTATAAGGCCATAACTGCCAGAGAATGAGACACTCTTTAATTCTAAAGAAAGATGATTCACTATCTCTGTAGCACGTTAAGAGATAGGAGGTCAGTTTTAAGAACATCTAATCACCACATCTAAGGAAAACTGGAAGGTGGACACTTGAGATATGTAGATGTTTCCTTGAAGTTAATTTTTAATTAGATTTTGGGTTATCACCGGCAGTGCTTAGGTATTAATTTCTGCTTGAAGCATAAAGGTAGCTCCTTGGGGTACTTGTGGGCCATGTGTTGCTATAGATGGAACCAGTCCTACTGCATGTACACATACGCATGACCCTTTGAACTGCCTCTCCTAAATTTAAAGATGATTTTTAAAATGTCTTGGATTCCTCATCCTTTTCCTGGAGGAATAGAAGAAAGGTACTTTTTCCTTTTCCAGAGATGAAGTGAAGGGACCTTCAAAATGATTCGTCAGAGACTTTCACAGACTTTGTTGGGAATTTTAATAGCCTGACAAGGGTTTCCTTTTGTCACAGGGCAGAGGATCATCAGAAGCTGGATCCTGCTGACTTAGTAGAAATAATCATATTGTGTGAACTTCATTTGAGTTCAATAGGAGAAAGATGAGTGTTTGGGGGGAATCAGATGTGGACCCCACACATGGTTTCTTGGTGCTGTGCCTTGTGTTGCGTTGTAAGAAACTTTACTAGTGGGAACTGTAAGGAAGCATACATTCAACTGCAGCTGCCGCATAGGGCATGACAAAGTCAGTGCCAGCACTATGGCACTAATGGTTGGAAAAGTTCAGGTAGAAGCATCTCTGTAGTATCTACTATATCTCCTAGTGAGAAGGAGAATAGCAATGACTTGATATTCCTCCAGATGGCATCAATACCATATTCTAATGTTATCACCTAAATTTTTTATTCCTAATTTAGCGTTTGTATTCCAGGTTTCTGGGGACCTGGAAGCAGTTTTAATTTCAGGATTAGTTTAAAGTTATCAAAGTATATACATAGGGCTAGCTTAAAATTATAGAGATGATTATAATGACCTGGACATTTTAATGATAAAAATGCAACCTGTTATCTATAGTTTTTATGTGAGATTTTAATCTATATACAGTAGAACATTATTCTACACAGTTTTTTTCTCAAAACTTAGCGTGATAAAACATGAACAACTCAGTTCTTTAGATGATGTCTAACTCATCCAATAAAGGATATATATATATACATATATATATATATATAAAGTCTATACCCCACAACTCTGTATGCACAGATTAAAATTTAGCTTTCAAATTGACATTTAATCTGAAATGTTTGTCAATTTTCTGTGACAAATAGTTCCTCAAGGTACTTTGAACTACCATCACACTGACCTCACTTCTTAAATCACACTACTCAATAAAATTGCAAACATTAAGTCTGAAAACAGAGCAATAATGAATGGACAAAAGTCAGAATGCTATTTGCCTTAATTACGGTCACAGTCCTCCTGTTGTTCACTGATTTGCTCGAGCGGGCCCAGTAACATCTCCATCGTGAGACTTATTGTTACTGTGATTGGCATATTGAATATGTCATGGGTAGCTTGCCAGGCTTTGCCGGGCGGGCGAGATCCTCTCGGTAGCTTGCCCGGCTCTCTGAGAGGGGCGGAGGAATCGAACTCGAGTCAGTCACGTTGGCTGTGTGCAAGGCAAACGCCCTACCACTGTGCTATCACTCCAAATGGTTGCAGGAATCCTGAAGAAATTTTTTTTTGTTATTGTTTTTAGGCTATACCCAGCAGTGCTTAAGAGTTACTCCTGGCTCTGCACTCAGAAATTACTCCTGGTGGTGCTTGGGGGACCATGTAGCATACAGGGTATAGAACCCGGATCAGACATTTGAAAGGCAAATGCCCCACCTATCATGCTATCTCTCCAGGCCCCCTGAGAAAATGATTTTTAAATAAAATGAATAATGTCTCTAACTTTTAATGCAAAAAGGACAATCTAATAAAAAATTTGAGGTGTCTATAAACTTCTAGAACAGAAGACTGGAAGCACTGTACTAACCTAAAAATTGGTCTTCACATTCAAATTTTGAAAGTTTATTTCCACTTTTTGGGAGTGTTACATCTGGTGATGTTAGGGGCTTACTCCTGGCTCTGCACTGATGAATTACTCCTGACGGGTATGGGGACTACATGGGATGCCTGTGATCAAACCGGTCTACTGCACTCCATGCAAGGTGAGTGCTCTAATCACTCTCCATCATGTATTTCCATTTGAAAACTAATTTTATCCAACTAAAAATAAAATAGATTGAACCAAAGTTAAAAATCATTTGATTTTTGCACATTACTGAGAAAACTTTGCAGTGTTAAAGTAAAATAAAAGCATTATTAAAAATTCATTTAGAAATAAATTCTAATTGAAATTCATTCTGTGAGCCAAATATCATCTGAACCTAGGTGATTGAGAAAACTAATCACCAGAATTGGTGACTTAGTGTTTATATCAGAATTAAATGTCTATTTTTAGATTGCTATTTTATGACTGGAAAAGGCCGTTTCTTCAAATTAAAAATCGTGTGCATGTGTGTGTGTGTGTGTGTGTGTGTGTGTGTGTGTGTGACCAAAGTAAGTATTCTCCTCTCGGTCTGTTAATACCATACTCAATCATTAGTATTTACATAACACTTGCTTCCACCAAATTCTAAGAGCGGTGGGATTCTGTTTTAAAGGCATCGGTAAGACAGTTTGTTTTTCCATGAACATACTGAAATTATGCACTGGGCAAATTAGTGAATTTTACCAAATATGTCTCAAGGATAAATATAGCAATTTTCACAGCAAATGTTTTCCATCTCTCAGGAAATCTATGTTTGTCATGAAATGACAATTTTTTTTTCTGAGGGTTGGCGATTGGGCTGGTTTTCTTTGCAAACTGATTTTTGAATTTTATTAAATAACAAGGCAAACCTGAAAAATATTTTATGTTTAATGATAGTACTTAATATGATCTTTTGGTAGAAAACAAACGAAAAAATTTCTAACACATTTACTAAAGAAACAGATTTTCTCTTCCCACTCCATAGTAATCATTACGAACCATAACTTAAATTTTTTAAATGAAAAATATCTCATTTGTGAAAGTTCTTGTGAAATTATATCAACAAGTAAGCCTTTTAATGTTGTAACTGAGAATTGGTGTGCTTTATAAGATGATAACTATAATTTTTCTGTTTAGTAATGCCAAAAATTAATCAGGTTTAAATATGACTTGATTTTGAGTGTAAATTTGGATAAAATATTTTACATTTGTATCTCTACTGCTGTATTTTTTATGAAAATAAAATGAATGAAATACTAATTGGAGAAGTATTTTAAGATTTTATGTCTCTAAAATTATATAATTAAAAAAATAAAATTATATAATTATAAAATCAAAGTATATAAATGAACTAAATTTTTTCTCTTTCTTACCAACTTAATAGATCCAGATATTTTGTGTAATTATTAGAGCCACAGTGCAGGTTAACTTTGAGGAAACTAATATTTTTTTTTATGTTTTTATTTTTTATTTCTTTTTCTGTATTAATTTTTAAAAAATTTTTATTAGTGAGACATCATGAGGCACAGTTGTAGACTTGGTAGGAAAGGAAGAAATCAAGCTCTCTCTATTCGCAGATGATATGATACTATACTTAGAGAACCCAAAAACCTCTACCAAGAAACTCCTAGAAACAATAGGCTTGTATAGCAAAGTTGCAGGCTATAAAATCAATACCCAAAAGTCCATGGTTTCCTATATGCAAATAGTGAAAGAAAAGAAAGTGACACGAAGGAAACAATCCCGTTTACAATTGTGCCCCAGAAAATCAAGTACCTAGGAATCAGCTTAACTAAGGAAGTAGAGGAAACTAATATTCTAATTTATAATATAACATTACGGAATGTGAGCTGAAAACAATAGCTGTAACAGAGTTCTTACAATTATTTGGCTAAATTTTATTTCTGGTGGAAAATAGACAACAGAAGAATGTTGAAGCATTCTGCAAATTGTACCTCAAATCAAATTAAAGTGATAAAGCTTTCATTTTCTTTTCTTCTTCTGCCCCTAAGAATTTCTTTTATTTTGTTTGTGTGATTTTGAGAAGACGCTTTACCAATTAAATGCTAGTCAAAGTAACCTGTTTTTTATTTTTTGCATTTCTCCTATTTATGTGACACCTAGCAGAACAGTACCTTCCCTTGTAGCAGTCTTTATTCATGCCAAAGCCATGTGGATTTTAATATAAATAATAAAATTTTTATATCATACTATAGTTAATTGATGTTTTCAGTCGATTACTGACTGAAAGTTCAATAAAATGCAATTAATAGCGAAAGAAAAGGGAAAGGCAAGACCAGCATTTACTTTATTATAAAATTGCAATGCAGTCAATCAGAAATTGTATGTAAACCAGGCTGTCCTAATATTTTCTTGAGATAATAGAGATTTAATTGATTTGAATGTTTTTATAAATTAATACAATTTGTTATCAACTTTTAACAGTGGATCTGCCTGATGAATTATAAAAAATACTCACATGTCATCAACATCATTATCATTTTTAAATAGGGCCATAATAAAGCAACTGACTGACCACAGAGATATTAGATTACACATTTTCTCTTGCTAATTTGCCACCAATGTTGAACTATCTCTGCTGAAACTGACGCTACCTATCTAAACGCAATTGATTATGATTGACAAAATTACACAATAATTGTTTCAATAATTTATAAGCTAATTTATTATTACTTCCCCAGGAATTGACAGAATTTTGTATGTGCTCCTAGAGGATTTTAGAAATTCTGCATAACCCAGATTTATTTTCTGTGTATTGCAAAACGCAGAATGTTCCCTTTAATAATCTGAAATTTTAATAAGGGTCTAAGCAATAGTTGAAAAAGTAGGTGAACTTGTATTTAAATTAGGTCTTTGAGAGCTTGGAGATTCTAACTTGGTGAACTCTAATTAAATCCCTTAAGGCCACTGGATCTGCCTCCCTAGTTCTTGATGGTGAAAGTAAGGTCTTCAAAGAGTCCCTTGGCGGTATACAAGGAGTGGGGGGAAATCTTGCCATCCTTCGCTACAGCGTTTTATAAAGCTAGAATTCCAGAAGGAGTATCAGACAAGGGGAACAATGAAGACTGAAACCTGAGAGCTAGTAAAGTAAGGAAAGTAGGGAAAAAGAGTTTGGAATAAGCAGTAACTGAAGAGAAGCATCACTTATGGAAACGCTGTATAGATACAGATCAAGACAAAGGAGCAAATAAGATTTACTTCTGCTGCTAAGGAGGAAGCAAATCTTACCTGGCACATTTTGCAATTAATGTTTCCAGAAAGAAGGGGTCAAATACAAAATTGTGATTAGTTTAAGTTGTGACATGACAGTTACTTTTTCCCTTAGGACAAATTTTCCATATAAATTCATAGCATTATATTTTATTAAGTATATTTCAGTACTCAGTACTATAGGTAAGTTTAGATGGATTTTAGCATGTGATAGCTAAAGAGATATCGAATCTGCTCTTTACCAAAAGAAAATTTTAAAAGGTGATCAAAATATAAACTTAAATGTGACTTTTCAATAGTTTTGTCTATTCAATAATAAAAATATAAACCAAGTGAACCACTGAAGGGATGTTCCTTTCTTTTTTTGTCAAGAAACTGAAAGCAGAGGTAAGGGAAGATTTTGTACTTTCTCACATTTAAAATATATTCAAAAACTTATTTTTAAAATATAGAGATGAATATACTGATCAACTGTAAAACTTAGAGATGAATATACTGATCAACTGTGCACACTACTTCTAATCTATCTGGAAAGGGATTTAAGTATCTAACCTTTTAGAGAATTATTTTGCAGACTCTTCCAGCCCCGACAATCACTGTCTTTACTCAAGTATTTTAGTTTGGTTGCCCTTATGTGTATTAGCCCTTCCAATATATATGTATGCCTGTTTGTTGCTTTTCAGTGTTTGACTTCACATTCCTAATTCACCAGTTTTAGTGGCTTTTGAATAGATTAAGACAAGATAAAGACTTTCAATACTTACAAGTACAGTGTTTCTTCAACTAGTGAATATTTGAGAAAAATCAACAAAAGCTAATTCAAGAGAGGCACCCTGCTTGGTTCTCATGAATCTATTCCTGTGTCATGGCTGGTGACATGTGTATTCTTTCATATCTAACTGATATGTGATGTACTTGTATCCTCCATCCTGACCAGATGCTGTACAAAGTGGAAATGATGTAGGAAAACTTAGAATTTATACTTTTGTAGTTTGCTCTACTTTTTATTTCAAAAGGTTTTTAAAGTTCTATGAATGCTATTTAGATCACTTGTGTGTCTAGATGGAAATACTGATTCTTGATGCTTGAATAAACCCTAATCCCAAAGGCATATGGAGCTACTGGGTGGTAGCTTTGTTCTTAAGTATAAGTTCCCAGAAGTTTTATTTACTTTTTGAACTCTGTACAAGGATAAAAGTGTGACAGTGCTTTTGTGTCCTACTACTTAAGTGGCTTCATCTTTTCTTGGGGGGAAAATGAAAGTAACAAGCAAAATATAGAGGAGGTTATGGTTTGTTCTCTGATCAAAAGGGTCATTTATTGATCTGCTACTTAAAAGGAAAAGATCTGTTTGGGGGAATGTCATTGTACTACCTAGAGTTTGAACTCTACTCTTTTCATTATCTGTTAGAGCATGATGAGTCTTCATTTTTCTTTCTAAAAAAGCAAACTGACAAAGAAATTTATATGCCCATAAAATAATTGTATTAAACCTGTAAAACTAAAAATAAATATATGTATTAGTTGAAATGCTGACCATTTTTATTAGTTTTAAATACTGATGATTTTAAGTGATTGTTTCATGCTACTTTAATGAGAAAATTAGATGAATTTTACTTTAATCTAAAATTTAACTTTCCTCTCTTCATTCTAAATTCTAAAAATTAGCTCAAATATTTTATAGAAGGACATTATAGAATATAACAACTTCTATGTTATTTACTTATATAGAATTCAACATCAATAGGAATAAACTTGAAGCAGAAATTAAAATCTTAATTCAAGTACAGACCCATAATATGAATTCGAACAAGTTAGTAAATCCTTTGTACATTTGTTTTCTTTTAAGAAACTTCTAGTTAAAAAAATAAGAAGTTGGAATAATATATATTGATATATTCAGGACATAGAGTATTCTACAAAAGAAGACATTTGGATATATGTTCCTAAAACTGAACCCAAGATTTTGGGTTTTATGCAAAATGTATATGAGATATATCTAGATAGATAAATGGAGGAATGGAAAAATAGAAACATATGTGTGTATTTTTATAATAGTATTATGTACCAGTATATTGTATAAACATCAAATAATTACACGCAATTGCACTAATAGACCTTTCTCAACCTTTCTTCTTTGAAATAATATTTCATACACCATTGTTAGACCTATTCATTGGGAGAAAATCACTCTTCTAAATAAGTGTAAATTCATTTCTTTCTTATAGAGTTACAATAAAAATTAGAAAAAAAAAAGCTTTTCAGAAATGTAAAAATCAATTCAGAGCTTCCAAAATATATTTGATCTTACTATGATTAATCACTTAATCACTTAATCACTTAATCCCCGTTATTCATCAATTTATTCGAGCGGGTGCCAGTAACGTCTCCATTCATCCCGGTTGCATGCTAGCGTAGCCCAATGGTATCTGTTCGTTTTAGGAACATGTAGAGCCTCAAACCGATCATTTAGGGTCTTGACGAAGAAGTCTGACCATCTTATAGGTGGGCGTCCACGTGATCTTTTGATGTCTCGTGGAATCCAATCAGTAATGGCTCTAGTCCAGCGGTTGTCTGTAAACCTCATTACATGTCCAGCCCATCTGATTTTTGATGTCTTGGCAAATGAGACAGCGTCCCTGATTCTTGAGCGTTGACGAAGATCAGAACTCCGGATTCTATCTCTCATTTGAGTGAATGGTGATATTCCAAGCATAGTTCTTTCGATTCCTCTTTGAGAGACCCGAATAGTGTTCTCATCCTGTTTTCGTAGGGTCCAGGTCTCTGAGGCATATGTTAATGCAGGAAGAATAGTGGAATCAAAGAGATGTGCTCGTAGCTGGAGGTTCTTTGTCCTTTTAGTTATTTCTTCAATGCTCTTGAAGGCATTCCAAGCCGCTCTCTTCCTCCTGCGCAACTCAGGTGCCAGGTCATTCATCATGTTGATTTCTCGACCTAGGTATATATAACTGTTGCATTCGGAGATGGTGGTTCTGTTGAGAGCGAATGGAGCGTCAGGAACAAGGCTGTTTCTCATAAACATTGTCTTCGTAAGATTCAGCTGTAGTCCGACCTTTCCACACTCACGGTCAAAGTCCGCAAGCATTTGTGCCGCTTGGCTGATGTTTGGTGTTATTAGAACGATGTCCTCAGCAAAGCGGAGGTGGTGTAGTTGCCGACCATCTATCTTCACTCCCATGTTTTCCCATTCTAGTCGTCGCATGATGTTCTCGAGGGTGGCACTGAAGAGTTTTGGTGAAATGGTATCACCCTGCCGAACCCCTCTCTTGATATGGATGATTACTTCTTTGTAGAATGGTGAGATCTTGGTAGTGAATCCGCAATAGAGTTCACGAAGGATCCTGATGTATTGAGTTTGTACGCCCTGATTGGCTAGGGCTTCCATGACCGCTTCCGTCTCAACAGAATCAAAGGCCTTCTTTAAATCAATGAACGTTAGACAGAGCGGCATCTTGAACTCCTGAGATACCTCAATGAGCTTGGTTATTGTGTGGATATGGTCAATGGTACTGAATCCTTTTCGGAATCCAGCTTGTTCACATGGTTGTCCTTCATCTAGTGTTCTGCTAATCCTATTCAGGATGACTCGAGTGAATAGTTTGTAGATGACAGACAATAGGCAGATTGGGCGATAGTTGCCAATGTCGTGGATGTCTCCTTTCTTGTATAGTAGTACAGTCTTGCTGGTTTTCCATTGGGATGGAACCTTGCATTCAGACAGGTAGCGTGTGAAGAGTCGAGCTAATGTATTGATGAGTACTGATGGTAAGTTCTTCAGGTGTTCAGGTCTGATCTTGTCTGGGCCAGGTGCTTTTTGTTTATTATTAATATGATTAATATTATACCTTTATTAAAAATACCATCATAAGGCCAAAGGAATAGTACAGCAGGTATTTTCCTGCATACAGTTGACCTGGATATGATTCCTGGAACCCTATATGATCCACTGAGCCTGCTAGGAGTGATCCCTGAGTGCACAGCCAGGAGTTCTGCCAGGTGTGGCTCCCAAACAAAACAGTTCCATGTATCCATTTATTCTTTTTTAAAAAATTTTATTTTTGAACTTTTCAGCCTTTGGGCCAATAAAGTGGTACTCAAGACTTAGTCTTGACTTTGTACTCAGGAATCATTCCTTTTTGCTCAAGGATCCTATTGGGTGTCAGGGAGCAAACCCAGGTTGACTGTGCAAAGTGCCCTACCCACTGTACTCTCTCTCTAGCCCCCTCCAGAATATAGCAATTCTTGCATGCATGTATGTCTTCCTTGATAGTTTACCTAGATTAAGTGACCTGTGGTGAAAATCAAGAGGCTTATTTTACATGTGTAAACCTAAAACAGGAGTATTAAAGGTTGATGGCAATCAAAAAAAGAAGAGGTATATGAAATAAACAAAACTCTGGGTTATGTCTGACTACTTCACAATAAGTCATAGTATAACTATACAATTTCATACACACTATAATATACACAATATATTCTTTGATAAGTTTCATGGAAATATTTATGTTATGCTGAAAGAGAAATTTATTTTCTTGGCTTCCCCTGTCTGCTCTTTCCCATTGGTCAATTTTCATCATTCAGTGTTAACTCTCCAACAATTTCAACTTATATCATCCAGTTCCATAATACACCAATAACTTTGAATGTAGACCTTGATGTGAAAGATGGTCTATTTCGAGATGAGCTATTTCACTCAGATCTAAAAGTAGAGGAAAGGATATCAACTCCAAACATGCAACTGTGTGCTCAGTGGGGTGTATAAGAGAGTTACAGAGAATGATTGGTTAAGCCCCAGTGACAGAAGAGTGCTTCAGAAGATAGGAATACCAGGGTAATATGAAAAAGGATAATAAATTTTTTTTATATTTTTCATTTGAGAATTTGTGACTTTAGAATAACTTTCCCCAAGGACTAGACACGTCCAAAAGACTCTCATGCCAGAATGAATTGACTTGCGATTTCTACAAGATTATTTGCTTACTTCTTCCTCCCTATTACTTCTTCGCGTCCTTGCTAGTAGGTATACAAAAGAAACTAGTCATTAACATTCAGGGAACCAACTTCCTGAAATTTTCCAGCACCTATTCTCTAGATCTCTTATTTCTCTGACTGGTCCCCTGTATCCCACGCCACTCCACCCGCTTCTACATCCCCAAGGTTGACTCCTTTGCCCTTGCTACTCTCTTGTCCTTGACTCATATCCCAACCTCAGCTTCTCTCCAGGCTAAATCCACAGGATTCTTAAGGCATAATTATTATACCTCTAGCGCTGCTAGACAATTTACCGTGTTGACTAAGAACATGATGTTGGATTATTTCATATTCTTTCAGATAATGGACTGTACTATTATCTCTGTCACTTTGCAGGGAGAGATTTTGTTGCCGAGACTTGATTGCTCATGTTAAAAAGAAGAGAGAACATTAATAATTCTTTCTCTTTAAGGTTTTTGAGATGATGATAATCTGTTTAATAGACTTGGTACAAAATAGATCCTCATATATCACTTTCCATTACCTTGCTTCTCCCTTCTTGAAGAACATTTCTGAATTTTCAGGAACCTATGCTTGTTAGATGGATTCACACTTCAGCAGTCCTAATGACCAAATGGGTTGGGGATTTCTATGTTTTATCCTGTCTGCTAGTCCAGACAGGCCCTAGTAGACCACAGAATTCCCTTACCATTTTCACATTCAGAAATGCAAACTACTGAGCACATTTTGCTTTTCCTGAGGGAGAGACTCAGGTAACATCTGAGGATGTTGAAATAACACCGCGCCCACCACTTTCAAGAGAAGCTAATTTAAAACCACTCACAATCTGGGAGAATCTGTCTCAATATCTACTTGTAAGATCCTTCAGCTAACTATTCACTGAAAGGTTTCCCGAGAATAGGATTTTATCCAAGAATTGTGACAGTGGTAACTTAGAATGGGGCTACTGAGATCTAATTAAAAAGGTGATTTCCTAACATATGGAGTTCCTATGTGAAATCAAGAGAATGTGCTGTGCTGGCGAGATGCTGACCCTGTAAATGCTCATGACATTAGGCTGAAATCTTAACTGCTAAACACCTTTCAAATATTTAGCTCTCCCTAAGTAAATGCACTCCCCGCAAAGCACTATTTGTTGACTTTTATCCCAGTTGGGCTGACTTTGGGGACTGTATCACTGAGACCTGTGCATTAAGTGGTACATATGTTGAGTAAACAGCCAGACAGCTACCAACTGTCAAGTTGCTTTACCAGAGTATATTAAAAAAAAGTCCATATGCTATGTTGAAAATCAAAGGAAAAACAAAGGTTTATAATAGAACTAGGAAATGTTTCAGGTAAAGTGAACCACATGCTTATGTGTGTGATTATTTTTGTAAATGACATTAGAATTATTTGAGAGGCAAAACAATCATCTTAAAGTGATCTCAAATGTAGCTTTAGATATGATACCACTCCTGTGGTTTATAACTCATCAGTGAGTTAATAAATTTAAAGGGGGGCCACCTGTATTAATATAAGCAAAGGCTGCAAATGTGCTCAGTAAGGAAACACACGTTTGATTTTCTCACAAGTGGCAGATGGAAATAAAGGGACAGGTTGTTCTTTACAGGTATGGATGAAACAACAGAATACACCAGCTTTTCTGGCAAGGAAACTGAAAGTATTTATAGATAGTTTTCAAGCTTATTGCCACCAGCATTTCTCTTCTTAGCTACCACAGTGGAAAAACATTTACTATGTATCCAGGTGGCCACCTGCTGAGCAGAAAGGATCCTGGTCACCAGGAACTGATTTGCATAATGAAAAAGTAGCCATGCTAGTTTAAAAGACATCTTAAAATGTTTATTGATTTACCATTAGTGAGTAATGCTAAATTTTTGAATGCTGTTTCACACTTTCATAAATGTATGTCTCACCAAACCACCACCAAATCTCTATTTCCATTTTACTATGAAATGCCAGTCACTCTCTTCCAACCACCCCCACCCCCCGCATCCTTTCTTTTCCCTATGGTTATAATTTTCAAAGAGTTTGAGACATTTTCAGTTTTGCCAGTTATACACATGTGCAAAATTCCCTGACAACTGTGCTTAGCTTTCTTATTTATTTTGTTTTAGCATAATTACCTCGACTTTCTTTCATGTTGTCACAAAGGCACTATTTAAATTGAATTTTGAAATTTTTGTTATTTTGGATCTTACCTGTACTCACCTAGCTGTGCTCAGGAGACCATATGTGGTACTGAGGATCAAATCCAGGTCAGTTGCATGCAAGTCAAGCTTCTTAACTGATGCAGTTTATGTATTTAGCACAGCTTTGATCAGTTCTCTTTTGATGGGCCTATAGGTATAAAGATTGTTCTTATGTTCTGACTGCTTGAATAATGCTACTATGAACATAGACCTGAGAAGATATTTCTGAATTAGTATTAACGACCTTTTGGATGTCTAATAATGGTATTGATTCATCATAAAATATTTTTTATTTTTAAGAGTGTTTGTTTAGTGGGCATACCCTACTATACCAAGCTTCAGCTTATTCCTGGCTCTGCATTTGGGGTCTCTAATGGAGGTTTTCATTTGGAATAATGGGATGCCAGGGATCAAATCTAGGTGTAACTTATGCAAGGCAAGCACCCTGTCTGCTGTACTATATCTCATCCTATTTTAATATTTTAAACAAATCTCCACGCTATTTTTCATAGAGAGAGGCTGTGTACCAATTTACATTCCACAAACATTGCAATTAATTTTAAGGGTACTTTGGTTTATTTTGTATGTAAGTGAACCCCTGATTTCTTTGTAATAATTGTAGTAACAGTTCAGATGCGCTAAATTGAGGTACCAAGACTGAGTTACAAAAGTAGAAGACATTTTAGAAGTAATATTCATTAAAGATAAAAAAGAAAGGGAAAACTTCCAACAATGATGTAGACAGATCCTTGTGACTGACGAATAAAGAATAGTGGATTAGTAAGAAACAACCTACCAAGAGTTTCCCTACTAGACACACAGCTGGTTCAATGCAGTGTTAGAACTGTGATCACTTATTAGAGGACTGTTTAACAGGGCAAAAAATGGTTTAGTCCAGGAGAACAGAGGTCAGGGAGCATCCCGAGCATGTGCCTGGCCCAGATTTGGTTCCAGTACTTCATGGTCCACTAATCATTCCAGGATAGAGCCCTGGAGGTCAGCAGCACTGACAAGCTTCCTGGGGAGTCCCTGACACTGCAGTGCGCGAGCAGCATTGTGTATTCAGACCCTTGCATTGAACTGCTGACCATCATAACTGCAGCCCCTGTTCATCTGAGTACCACGTGGGAAGGGGAAAAATCTCTGAAGTTCAGCAACTCTGCCATCCTTGACTAAAATAGCCATTGGAAAGTATATTCTCAAGTTCAACACCTTAAGAGACCTTAAAAGTGCTGTCCAAAGAGTCGGCTAACTGACAGTGACAGCAATCGAAGAAATTTCTGCAACTTGGATGGAACTGGAGGAAATCGTGTTAAGGTGAAAAATGTTATAAGTAGAAAGACAGATACTGAATGTTCTTACTAATACATAGTGTATAGAATAACATGACAAGGGAATGGAAGGTAGCAAAAATGGCCAAACCGTTGGCCCTAGGTTATAGAAATGAAGAGGTCGGGGGGGGGGGGGGGTTGAAAGAAATAAAAAGGGGAGATTAAGAAGAGGAGGTCTGAGGGTATATTTAAGCAAGAGTCAGGGGCCTTGGACACATTGGGGGTGCACAGGTGCGGTATCTGCATGTATTTAAACTACGAGAGTCCAACACTGCTGTAAACATGTCACCAAAACTACAGCAATTAAACTTTAAAAGTGTGCCTGTTCTTGAGGTGAGCTGGGGTTTGCGAGTAAATCAGGGAACATTGGTGGGAGAATGTAGTAATTGGTGGTTGGATTTGAGTTGGAACACTGTTTGCCTGAAACATATTGATAGTTTTGTAAGTCAGAGAGAGAGGGAGGGGGGTGGAGGGAGGGAGGGAGGGAGGGAGAGAGAGAGAGAGAGAGAGAGAGAGAGAGAGAGAGAGAGAGAGAGAGAGAGAGAGAGGGAGGGAGGTACAGAGGGAGGGAGGGAGGGAGAGAGAGAGAGAGAGAGAGAGAGACAGAGAGGGAGAAGAAGAGAGGGAGGAGGAAGAGATTTGACTGGATTTGACTGGATGGCTCTGTGGCCGGCACAGCATGATTTTGAAAGATGGCAGACACATAATCATCTAAGAATGATCTTTGGATACTTATTTTACCAGGGTGCAAAGATGACTTGGTCTAGGTAATTTTGTTTATAAATGTGTATCCATAGAAATATTCTAAACTTGTAAAAACACTCTACATTGGCCTTTAGTAACTTTTGTATCTTCCCTGTGTCTTTAAGTCTTGGAAGCAAAATATGCTAGATAGAAAATATTTTCTATACTAGAAAATCAAATGGAAGAATACATGATCAAATTTGAAGAAAAGAAATGTTTGTTTAGAGATGAAGAATGAGAGATGCCTAAATTCTGGTTCTGGTTTTGTGACTCACTAAGATTTTGAATAGCTTATTTTCTGGTGTGCCTTATTTCTCCCTTAATAAACAAGCAAAAAAAGTATCAAATATTGTTTATTTGAAGTATGATTTGTTGAATGATTTCTGTATCTTGAAAATTACTTACAAAATAAGTTATTATATTTTGTGATGATGTGTGTTTCATTGATGACACACATTTTCACTACAAATATATGAGACTTTACAATAACCACAATTCAGAATCAATGAATGTAAGTATGAAATTATCAGGTTCTTAGCTCCTAACACTGAGAGGGTAGATATTGTAAATAAATGTTATTTTAGAATTCATTTGTTTTTATTCTCTTGCATGGTTTAAAATAATGGATATTTTTATATTTGGTTATTTGAGTAGGTAGTTCAAAATAAATCCGATTAAACTATGGTCAAAGTATTCGCCTGACTATGATCCTTTTGGATGGTCTAGTGAGCAATCTTTCCCCCGCTTCTAGTTTTATTTTCTTTAACTAGTTGCCCACTTCCTCATCATCCAGGACAACAATCTTTATTTCATTGTCTTCTCTAGTCATGAGTTTTTTTGATTATAGGTTACAAAGCATCACTGATTTGAAAAAAACATATAATTTGAAGTTTTCCATCTAATACTTCCTTCCTAAATGCTTCCAACTAAGAGTTTCAATCATATCAGAATCAGAGATTGGCAAGGTAGTTAGAGAAGTTTTATTTAGCAATGTAACCCCCACCCAAAATAGTGTTAAAGTCTTAAGAACAGGAGCAATATATTATATATGTGTTTTAGCTCTCTCTATATATATATGCATGTATATAATTTTATTGTGTCTCAGTCAATGCTACATAGCCAGTGCCAAGTCAGTGATAAAGTAACACTCTGTTGATTGATACTTATTTATATATACACAATATATACATTTTAACCCCAAATATTTCTAGATTAAGATTATCTCCTTTTACTTAGTAGCATTCCACAGTTTTCATAATTATTTGGAGTGCATTCTAAGCTAAGGTTATATTAGTGGATTTAATGAGAAGATAAAAATACTATAATTGAGCACATACATTTTTTGAAATTTATTTTAAAATTTAAGCCAAGTTTTTATACATTTAGTTTAAATAAGATAAGCTGCTTATCATATATAAAAAAGTAATCACACTTGGTCCCAGATGACATGGACTTAGAAGGGAAATAAGTGGGTTTCTGGGAAAACTATAGGGAAGTTGAAAACACTGACCATCAAAGGAATAGGTGGAGGCATAAGTTGGGCAAAGACAAGAAGGGCTAAATAGAAAGATCACCATTTTACAATTTTTCTCGAGTAGATAGAACATTTCCCCACATGCAAGGAGCCTATGATGTAATAAATAATGCTACTATGGTAGTGAGTGAGATAAATGTATATTTTATTATGAAGCATTTTAGTTATTTTTAGTTTTAAAAGTTTGTTAAAATGTGGTAGAATTTGGCACAGTTTGACCATTTGAATCACTTATCACTTAATCACTTAACTTCCCGTTAGTCGTCGATTTGCTCGAGCGGGCGCCAGTAACGTCTCCATTTGTCCCTGTCGCGTGCTAGTGTAGCCCAATGGCATCTCTTCGCTCCGGGAACATGGAGGGCCTCAAACCGATCGTTCATGATCTTGACAAAGAAGTCTGACCATCTGGTAGGTGGGCGGCCACGCGGTCTCTTGACATCCCGTGGAATCCAATCAGTAACAGCTCTAGTCCAACGGTCGTCTTTAAATCTCATTACGTGACCAGCCCATCTGATTTTCGACACCTTGGCAAATGAGACAGCGTCCCTGATCCTTGATCGTCGACGGATGTCAGAACTCCGGATTCGTTCTCTCATTTGAGTGAAACGTGATATTCCAAGCATAGCTCTTTCTATTCTTCTTTGGGAGACCTGAATGGCGTTCTCATCTTGTTTGCGTAGGGCCCAGGTCTCTGAGGCATATGTTAATGCAGGAAGAACAGTGGAATCAAAGAGATGTGCCCGGAGCCGGAGGTTCTTCGTCCTCTTAGCTATTTCTTCGACGTTCTTGAAGGCGTTCTAAGCCGCTCTCTTCCTCCTGCGCAGCTCAGGTGCCAGGTCATTTGTCATGTTGACCTCTCGACCTAGGTACACATAGCTGTTGCATTCGGAGATGGTCGTTCCATTGAGAGCGAATGGGGCATCAGGAACAAGGCTGTTTCTCATAAACATTGTCTTCGTAAGATTCAGCTGTAGTCCCACCTTTCCACACTCACGGTCAAAGTCGGCCAGCATTTGTGCCGCTTGGCTGATGTTTGGTGTTATTAAAACAATGTCATCAGCAAAGCGGAGGTGGTGTAGTTGCCAACCATCTATCTAGTAACTACAACCAGATAACTACAACCAGTAACTACAACCAGTAACTACAACTGGTCTCATTCACCTGACCATTTGAATATAGAAAGAAAAAGTCATATTTTGGAATTCCATTTCTTTTTTTATTTGAAAGAACAGTGAATGTATAATCATACCTCTGTTTTCATTCTCTTACTTTTAATAAGCACACATATACAAATGTACATATCTCTATACATACATATATAGGAACATTATCTGTTAGTTATATATCTGTTCATACTTTCTATTAATAGTTACATAGTTAAGTGAGCCCAGTAATTATTTGACTTAGATAACTAAGGAAAGAAAAACTTTATAAAAATAAAGATAATGTATAAAAGTTGACTTAAATTTTAAAATAATTTTTGAAAAATATATGTAGTCAATTATAGCATTTTTATACACCAAATATCAAAATTTTACATAAATTTTAATAAATAGAAAATAGACTTTACATTATTTTTGCAAAAAATTTTCTTGCAAATTAAAATGACTTCTGTTTCACTTTCTTTTAGGTGCTGATGAATAATGTTTACTTCTCATCTCATATAAATTAGTAGCTCTGAAAAATTAGACTATTTGACATTGCCAAAATAACTTCATTTATTTATCTTAATATTTTAATTGAGGTTTTGTGGTTTACAGTTATTGATAGTTGTTTCAGGCATACAATTTTCTAATCCAGTCCCATCACCAGTTTATATGCTCTCTCTGTGCTCTTAAATTTAAGCATCTTAAAATAAATCATTTAGATTTTTAATGATTTAATATATTATGCTGCATCTCGAGTATCCAGATATCTTGCTTGATGAACTGATCACAGTACATAACTTTTATTTTATTTTGAAAGAATTAGGCCACACTCGGTGTTTCTCAGGAGCTCTGTTCTCAGTAAGGGACCCGAAAGGTCTTAGTAAACCATAGCCAGTACTAGGGATCAAACCAGGATTGCTTGCCTATAATGCAACTAGAGCCTGGCAAGCTACTGAGAGTATCTCGCCCTCATGGCAGAGCCTGGCAAGCTATCCATGACGTATTCAATATGCCAAAAAATAGTAAAAACAAGTCTCATGATGGAGACGTTACTGGGCCCACTCGAGCAAATCGATGAATGCATCTATCTCTCGTGGTGATGGGCAACAGGTAATCTAGTTAATTTAATTGGTCATTTGAAATCTTGCTTACATGGAGTTAGCCAGTTGGACAGTGTAGATAGCTAAGGGTGGGTCAAAGTAATTCACGAAAGAAGGGCACTGGATGTGTAGTTTTCTCTTTCTGGTCCCCACCTGCATGCAGATGGATAGAAGATGAAAACAGTAGCTCTCACACATGCATGAACAGAGAACAGGAAGGAAACCACAGGACGAAGAGCAGTGAGCACCATCAAGGAGACACAGGTGGGATGCCGATCAGTGGCAAACCTCTGGGCTTCTGAGCACTGCGGGGTCATCATAGACTAGACCTTGTGGTATGTAGGACCCATGGATTTCATGAAATGTAGACAGTTTAAACTTCTGGAGATCATGGAATGAGTGCACAGCTTCCGTGGTAATGGTCCAATGTGAGGTCTGGGCTTGGAACCTGGCATATTTTGGACCAATCCACCATGAAACCAGTGTAGGACCAATGTAATACCTGAGGTTACAGTCAGCAACAAAAGTGTTCCTGTTTAGGCTGTCGAATAAAACATCTATAATACCAAAGACAACTAGGGCTTCTGTATGCTAATTTCTCCTACTGTTCTTAAGCGACCCTCAAAACTGGAATTCACTTTGTCAACAGTTTCAGGAAACATGTGATCCACTCACAGTTCTTCAGTTTCTATTACCTATATTCTCTTGATCTTTGTCAAATAAAAACTCAGGCACTGGTATTACTTAGCTAATTCTGCATATATTTCTCTGTCATCTGTATTTCAAACTGAGACCAAATATCATGTCTCATTGTGTCCCCAGTCACAAACTCCTATAGAATGAAGTTCTCAACAGTGATTGTCTCTTGCAGATATGGGTTCACTTGCTATGAGATCAGATAGATGAATATTTGGAGAGTTTACTAAAACAAAATTAAATAAGTCTAAATCTAAGTCAAACTAAGTTTCTCTGGCATTTTCCTTAAATATCTCTAGGAAAAGATGACAAGCTATTTTTCTAGAGTTAAATAAAACGCACATGATCTTAAAAAATAACCTAGTATAATCTGAGTTCTTGCATAAGAAAAAATTTGTATATAAATGTGTCCATATTTTTATTCATAGACTCAATTTTAACCTCTATGTTTTAATTAATTATGAGTAATTAGTATGTTCCTTCTCATTGCTAGAACAATACCTACTATATTTAGGAAACCTCAATAAATATTGGAGAAATAAATGCTAATTAATGTCAATGAATGGTGAATTGAAAGTTAAGACTATCCTAAAAGATAATAGAAAATTTCCAGGTTGATGGTTATTTTATTTTTTGGCTTTTTGGGTCATACTTGGCAATGCTTAGGAGCTACTCCTGGTTCTTTCTGCTCACAGGAATTACTCCTCGCAGTGCATTCAAGGCAAATGTCCTATCCATTATAAAATTGAGGGTCTTTGAGGACAACATTCAAAAACCTGTTTTAGCAAGTTAACAATCTCCAAGCATGTTATCTTATAAACTCCCAAGCATAGGTGTCATTTATTTGAATAGACTCATTTTTGCATTAGAAGTGTCACCATCTACCCCTTAGTCAAATAGTATTTTACTTGACCTCAATCATTTTAGAATTCCTCAGATTGTATAAAATGTGTATGCTTTTTAAAAAGATAGACTTATTAGGAAGCTTTGTACTGTAAAAGAGAATCCTTAGTACAATCTAATGAATTTCTAATGGTTAATTTATAAACATATTTATACCTATAAATTCACAGCACTTTGATTTACAATATTGTTGATGACAGGGTTTTATTTTCACATCATTCCAACACTCCACCCTGAAATCAAGTTACAACTGAGATTGGAGTATGTGCTTTGGTTTATTGGTTCAAAGTACAAAAATCATGTACACTTTACTCAGAATCTGGTGGTGTTGATGCATAATTTTAAGTAACACTAAATTATATGATGGGCTTATCTGGGTTCTTCTTGTGGCTTCTATCATATAAATACGTTATGTTTGCATGTTAAATTTAGAAAACATGAAGTACAATATTTTGTGATTAAAAATAAAAAGCTGATTTTCTTTTGGGGCTACATCCTGAGGTGCTCAAGTCTTACCCTTGACTACACTCAGGAATCACTCCTGTTGGTGCTTGGGGGACTATATAGAATGCTGAGGATAGAACCAGTGTTGGCTGCATGCAAAGCAAGTGTCTTACCCGCTGTATTATTGCTCAGACCTAAGCTGATGTATTAAGGTACAATGATAGCAGTCGGTGCAGTGAAGTTGCTTTCTTATGCCAAAAACATTTTGAGAATGTAAAAAGCATATTTTATATTCAGTGATAAATATGCTGATATTTTTCTTCTCTATTTTCAAAATTTTAAGGCTTGTCTAATTGTGTTTAATTTTTAATATTTCTTTTGTAAATAAACAAAAGTTTTCAGTAAACCTATCCCACAGAAACAACATTCAAGACAGGGAACAACCACCTATAGAAATATCATCACACGTCTCTATTCCTGTCGTTTTCACTTGAAATTAAAGAAGTGTGTCTGAATGTCCAGTGTGCATAGACAAAACTCTGAGCTGCATTCCCACAGGTTCAGAAGACCCTTTCACTCCTTGAAATGCTTTTTCAGCACATATGTAAAGAGGATACTCTTTCCCATATTTCATTTTCCAAAATAGTAGTTTTGGCCTTTGTTTTCCATCCTACCTAACGGAGCATTTCACACATTTCAAATCTATATTCTTGAATGTGCTGTCGATCTGACTCTCAGCATTTTCAGGCTCATCCTGTTGAAGTAGAACCAGCTCAACTCTTTGGTAGTTTGAAAATAAACTTTGCTGAAATGACACATTTCTGAGAACACAGAGACTATTTTTCAGCCTGAAATATTCTTTGAAAAATCTGTGGGGACATTTCCATTGCTATAGTGATACATCTATGTACTTTGCCCAAACCAGACAGGAATGTTTCCATTTCTGTTCCTTCTCTTTGAACCCCACCACAATCCCCTCCCCCATGGGCTCTCCTTGCTTCCCAAACTATAAACACTGAACATGGTACATGACTATGAGACTGAAATGGACGAGTCACCTGGGAGTCTATGCCTACCACATTCATTTTCAAAACAGGATCACAAGAGCTGTGTGACTCCTTCTTGTTCCACACAAGGGCTGAATTTCCTAGTTCTTAGATAGTCTTTACAGACCATTTCTCTCCATAGTCAGCTGTCAGCTATTGTGACTTTTTACAATCCAGAAGAATATGCTAATTGTACTGACACATAATACAATATTCTTAAGAACATGCCACTCAAATGTGTGGTTCTCAGGAGAATTCTACCTTCAAGAAACTTCATCTATAAGGATGAAGTTTTATCTCTCTCCTTTGAGAGAAAGGCAATTCTTTTGAAATCACATTAGAGTAGGCTAAAATGTGATGTACCGCCCACCACCATACACTATAGTGTGATTTAACTGTTGTGTAAAAACATATAGATTTAGGTTGAATTTAAATAGATGGTTGAAAGAGGGAGAAGGAGAGGGATGAAAATACCAGATGACTCCCAACTATAAAAAGTTGTCTAAGAAATGACAGAATAGTTAATGCATAGATTTCAAAGAAAATTACTGTTCATACTATTGAGTATTAAACCTCTAATTTCTATAGAAATCTCTAATTTTCCCACATATTAAATCAAGGAACTAAAAATGTCTTCTGTGGATATTTTTATAATAATATTTTCTGTTATAAAAAAGGCATTGCCAGACATTACCATCTGCCGTGTAGACTGACAGTATAAAAATCTGATGTCTTTCTGTGACTTCCTATCTTATATAATTGGAGGTTTCAGCTCAGAATGATGCTTCATTTTCACCTAAGGACAACCAAGTTTGAGTTTGCCTGGAATATTTTAATCATTTCCCTTCTCTGTGCTGATAAGACCAATGTACTGTATTGTTAAAAGCTATGTGTCTATTGAGAGGGCGTTAAAAAGTTTCCTTTGAGCTTCTGGCCACCATCCAGATTATTACCATAATACCTTATGAAATGAGACAGGAAACATAATGCATTACAATTGATAAATGTTTCACTTGTACTTATTTTATTTTGAAAATTTAGAACACTCAAGATATCTTGGGCACATGGGAAAGCTTTTAGTTTACTAGTTTCTTATTTTTTTCCTTTTTGAGATGAGAAAGATGTCTCTGTGAATTGTTTATATAAAGATTAGAAACGTGTTTCTGTCATACATTAAGAAATATTCTGGGTCAATTAAAAATTCCTGATTCAGACGTGAGTGTGTATGTTTGCACACTTCTCTGTATGTGCTTACAGGAGTAGATGCAATTTACTACAGTTTCAGTAAATGAGACAAGATTACTGAATAATTTATGTAGTTATTTATTTTAAAATAACACAATTTTATTAAAAGAGAAATCTTTGTAGTTAAAATTCTGTTAATTGGAGATAATGTCTGTGCAACTGAACATTGTCAAAGGGTAATGACCTCCTGCTGCTATGTCCTGGAAATATTGACTGGATGCCAACACATTTGTTTTCAAAGCAAGAGACGTGGCTCCTTTGACATAATTTGATTAAGATGGCTTTATTTTGTAGGATTATGTAAGAGAACTTTTATCATTTTCATCTGTATTATCAACATGCTTTCATTTTTCTGTATCCAAATTGCTTTGCAGGTTTTATTTTCACTGCTATTAAATCCAGCAATTAGCACCTTTGCAATTGCTGACTGGCTGATCTCATAATGATACAGTTAGTTCAGTTCATTCTAGAGTTTGCCAAAATGGGATTGAAATGAGTTTGTTTTCATTAAGGTATTCCACTCAATACAATAAATCAATGTTCTATAATTCACTGTAGCTGAGAAAATAGACTGGGTAATTAAAATGAAACAGTGGTAGTGGTTATGATCCCCATGTTTACTTTATCCAATTCTTACAAACTCTATTTGTCTAAAACTTCATTTGGCTAATGTATAAAATTTCACTAAAACTGTTATTTATTTATTGTTTTGTAAAGGTGAGGTGGTAAGATCACCTTTCTGTGCTCAAGGCTTGCTTCTGGCTCTGTACCCAGGGATCACTCTTGGAGGTGGTTATGGAAACATATGGGGTGCCGGGGATTGACCGCACATTCATTGTTTGCAAGACAAGTGCCCTCCGTGTTTTACTGTTGCTCCAGTACTCTTGGGTTTTTGGGTTCAGTCCGAAATTTCAGTCAATAAGGGTGAAATATCTGAGTAGAGGATAGTATTGGAATTAAGGCTCTAGCTTCAAGGTTGGCTTTGCTTTAATGTCTGGTACCACATAAACAGTATCAGGAGTAACTCCTGAGTACTGAGTCAGAAGTAAATCGTACCACTGTGTGTGGCTCAAGGCACCCCTCCACCCACCCCACCCCCCAAGAACATAAGAACTGCTTTCTTTATGAGATCAAATTCCTATGAGGGAGTATTATGCTGAGATGAGGTAATAAGAGATCTTATTAAAATTTTAAGGAATATAAGGATTGGATGAAGGGTCTTAAAATCAATTTTGCCTCCTTTTAGTGCTCTTCAGAGATATCCTTGCTGATGGCTGCTAAGCCACTTTTATCATGATTGTGTTAAATGGACAATTTCAGTGATTTTCAACCTGGCTCTTGGAGAAAGATTTCAATTCTCTCTCTCTCTTTCTCTCTCTCTTTCTCGCTCTCTCTGTTTTCAGGGATCACTCCCAAAGGTTCTGGGAATATAACCAGGGTTGTCCATGTACAGAGCAAGCACTCTGTACATGGCCCCTGTACTCTCTCCAAATGATTAATTTTTAAAAAATGTCTATATTGCTTTCCGAGCTCAATTTTCAATGATTTTTGGGTCAGCTGCTTTCCAATGGTAATTGGTATCAGTAGAAGTGTGTTTTTGACTAAAACAGTCAGTTATTCTATAAACAGCTTTTTTCTCTGCCTTGTGATTTTACCGCTTGAGCTTAAGTCCATATGAGAGACTTGTCTCTAAGGACTGCTAGACTATCCACGTCCATCACATACTCCAAGAAGCTTCCACTTAGAAATGTCTGAGATTTTACATATTTGTTTTGACTACACCTAGCGGTGCTCAAGACTTGCTCATGGTGGGCTCAGGGGAATATATGAGGTGCTGGGGATCAAACCCAAGTTGGTCTCATGCAAGACAAGTGTCCTATTCTCTGTCCTCTTGCTCCAGCCACAGAGCTTTTATGTTTCTGACAAGTTTCCAGGTGATGCCCATGCTGCACTAGAATATATAGCAAATCATTTAAAAATATTGCTTTATTCATTTCCTAACGGACTGGAACAATAGCACTGTGAGTAGGATGTTTGCCTTGCATGTGGCTGACCTGGGTTCAATTCCTCTGCCTCTCTCAGAGAGCCCGGCAACCTACTGAGAGTATTTCACCTGCACAACAGAGCCTGGCAAGCTACCCATGGCATATTCAATATGCCAAAAACAGCAACAAAGTCTCACAATGGAATTGTTACTGGTGCCTGCTCGAGCAAATTGATGAACAAATTGCTACTGGTGCCTGGTCGAGCAAATTGAGGACAGTGCTACAGTGCTACAGTGATTATTCCTAACATCTTTGAAAAGGAGAAAAGGCAGATCAAATGCAAAAATGATAGACAAGGGATTAAGTTAGATTGGGTTTTCCCATTAAATACCAAATTATAGTACTCAGTACTCTTACATTTCTTTTAGGCTTTTGACCACTTCAGTTCACTTAGAAATTTTACATTTTTAAATATATTTAAAAATTAAATTATAATCTTACAAGTCATACTATTGAATCGGATTTCATTTTAAATTTTGCAGCATATTATCTCATATATTTACCATAATTAAGCAGGCACTTTTATTGTTCACAGTTGACACAGTGAATAGGTAATAGGTTTGGTAGTAGAACATAAGACTCCAGGATCTAAACTTTAATAATGTCTCCTTATTAATTCTGCATCCTACTAGAACATGAATACATTTTCATGCCTTTGTGGAATAAAATTCTTACTCAGTATTATTTAATTATTATTTATGACAAAAATGATAACTTCCACTTATTGGATGACTAATATGGCTACATAATGTACTTAGTCCTGTTAATAAATCAGTTTAATAAATAATAGAAATGGTGAAATTAAGGTTTAAATTTCAACTTTCTGGTGGGTCCTGGAGTATTTAAGCTTTAAAAAAATCTATATGTTCCTAATCACATTTCAGTTTCTGATTCATAATTTTGAGGAGTTATGGCTGTATTTATAACATTTTTGTATGATTCAGTAATCATACTATTTTAGCATATTAGATGTGTGTTCTGTAAAATACTATAAGCATTTTCAATTTATGAATATGAGATGGATGAAGTTTGGAGACTTTGAAGAGATTTAACTAGATTACTCAACACTGCTGGGTATGGAATGTAAAAATAAATTTATATGTATGTGTGTGTGTGTGTAGTATGAGGTTAATCCCAGTATGATCCTTAGCACCACATGTTCTCTCAGGTACTGTCACTGTAGCCTGCGATCTCTAGCAACACAGTCCATAGCAGAAGAACCATATCCTCAGACTCATTCACTGAAGCTGCTGTTCTTGTTGGCAGAGAATCACCTGGAAAGGCCCGTGGGCTCAGACCTGTTAGCTTGTTTTCATACTGCTACAAGTTAATCATTCCTGGTTTTGCACTTTGCTTAGAGCACCAGAAGGTGGATGAGTGTGAAGATAATTTTACAGATAAAATAATTCTAAAGATTTGTTTCTACACAGCATTTCTGAGAGCTGACCCAGTTACATTTATGACTAGATGGAAATACACTGTAGCCCTGTAGCACTGTCCTCCAGTTGTTCATTGATTTGCTCCAGTGGGCACCAGTAACATCTCCATTGTGGGACTTGTTACTGTTTTTGACATATTGAATACACCATGGGGAGCTTGCCAGGCTCTGCCATGTGGGCAGGATACTCTCAGTGGCTTGCTGGGCTCTCCGAGAGGGATGGAGGAATCGACTCCAGGTCGACCATGTGCAAGGCAAGTTCCCTACCTACTGTGCTATTGCTCCAGCCCACGGAAATACGGCTGATAGTATTTCAGGAGCATGTAGAACCATCTGAGTTCCATTGTCTGGACTGCACAAGATTGAGTTTAGAAATTAATGAGGTAACATGCAAAGTGTTTAGCACATAGGAGTTACATTACTCAAAAGATGGTAGCTATTGCGTGTTCTTTTGATAACAGTAGGAGCAGTGCAGGTGAAGAGATGTGGAGAGCAGATTTCTTTACTGAAGACTCAGAGCTCTTCTAAGACTGATATTCTATTTTATTTTACTTATATATATTTATTTTTGTTTTTTCACTTTGTTATTGAATCACCGAGATAGGCCATTACAAAGTTGTTCACGATTAGGTTTCAGTCATCCAGTATTCCAACATCCATCCCTCCACCAGTGTATATTTCCCAGCACCAGTGTCCCCAGGTTCCCTCCCATTACCCTCCCCTCCCCACCCCCTTAGCCTGCCTCTATGGCAGCCGCTTATCTTCTCTTTGTGTCTGTCTGTCTGTCTGTCATTTTGTCTGTCTCGCTCTGCTTTTTGCTAAGACTCCTATTTTAAAATTATCAGTTGAGTCCTAGAAAATATTTGGCTTGTTCCTAAAGAACAAGTAATTTTTTCAAAACCTAGTATCTGCGTTTTACGTATTTGTTTTTGAACTTTCTTAAGTTATATCAACAGGTTCAATTCAATTGTACTTGCATGTTTTGAGTGACTTTAAGGTGATATACAGGTGTATTGTTGTATGAGAGCCGTTTCCAGCAACTTAGTGCCAAGAAACATTTTCATGAATCTCCACAGTGGTGGGAAGATAATGCAACATGCTCAGATACAAAAGAGATTTATTTTTCTGCTCATCTTTCATTCTAACTATTCAGGTTACAGGTTTTTTTTCCCTCCTCCATCAGGATAACTGTTCAGTTTATTGAAATATCTATCTTGCAAACCTGAGGACACTACCATATAAAAGAGGAG
Source organism: Sorex fumeus (assembly GCF_029834395.1). Classification (NCBI taxonomy): domain Eukaryota; kingdom Metazoa; phylum Chordata; class Mammalia; order Eulipotyphla; family Soricidae; genus Sorex; species Sorex fumeus. Next base: position 10,334,217 of record NW_026606075.1, on the reverse strand, counting down.
TGATCTATGTGAATTTAACAAAAATTCCTTATGCTATTATTTTGCTATTACCATTTTAATCACAATCCCTGTAGCATCATTTGTTCAGTGAAATTTTCTAATTTTTTATGGCTAGACAAAAATTTGCTCTCTTAAATTCTTCTACCACCATATATATTTATATTTATATATTTCACTGAAGTCAACAGCTATATGTGAATTCAGCTATTAAGACACAATATTAGTTTTGTCATGGATTTTATTGTCTGTTCTATTTATCTTAGCCATGATATTTCTTATTTCAATGCTTAATTTTGTCTTTTACTAGCATTGTTGATATGCAGTCTCTTTATAGAAGGACAGCTATAGAGAACCTACTTTAGGGAAAATATGAAAGCAAGAAAAATGTAAAAACTGCACACTTAAATTCTACTGCTGTTTAGAGAATTTTAATATTCTCTACTTCAGGTTTTAAAATATGTTTATAATAGTCAGATGCATAGAAATGTCCTTCAAGAATATTTAAGTAAATTTTCTTCATTGTTTGACAATATTTACAATTAATATTCTAAAATAAGCTAGATAGTTTTCCCATTGAATCTGCGTAATGTGTAAGTCCCCCAATTATTCAATATGGAACTGCTTCTAATTATGCTCACTGTTTTTAACGTTTTCTATATATTGACTAATTCCCTTGGGCAAGATTCTTATATTAGAGTACCTTTGACAACATGTTGACTGAATAACTTTTTTAATTAGTTGTGTCAGTTTATATTGTTTTCAAGAAAGAATAAAATAATGAACACAATGTAGTTTTACCAGAATTTATTTATTAATTTTTTTCTTGTCATAGATCATATGGTGTTGTTTTAACATTTTTCTGACCAATTTAAATTTTTTTAAACAATTTCATTGTCTTATGTATATTTAATAATTCTATTTGATAGTTAATTTGAGAATATTTGTTTTCATCATTATTTTTTATTATTTTTAAAATATCTTTAAGCTCTAGCAAACTTGCATGTTCATTGTGATTTTTCTATCAGAAATTTGAATGTTATAGTTTATATATGAAAATAAAGTGAGGCTATTAATCCAATGCTACATTTGTTAAAAATTTTTTCCCAGTTCTTTAACATTGATATTAACATTTCAAATATTTTAGTAAAATTTGGTGTTATCTCCCTCTGTACAGCCATTACAAAGTCAGAGCATAGAAACATGTTTCTTTGTAAGAGTTTTTATATGTATTATATATTAGCTTCATTTTTTAAATTTAATTTTCTAAAATATTAAACTTTTTAATACATCTGGAGTTTGTTTCAGCATATGGTGTGAGGTGAGAATATTTGACTTTTAAATAATTTCTATGCTATGACCCAGCTGCCTGATTTCCCTTTAGAGTTGCCAAATGCCCAGTGAAAGAAGAATGCTCTTTTATTTTGTGTTCGTTGAGATAGCATCTGTTACTTCATTAAGTGTGCCAGAATTTCTTTACTGAAAAAACTATGCCTTAAAGGTTGCTTTTCAAAAGTTGAAATTTTTTATTATGAGTGTAAAAATTTTTATTTTTATATAAATGTATATACTTTATAATCCTTATTTTGTGCAAGAGTATGCCTAATCAAATAAGGTAGGAAATTTTTAGGAAGTAAATTATTCTATAAGTGTGTGTGGGTGTGTGTGTGCGCGTGTGTATCTGGGGGCAACCCCCCCCCACACACACATTGCTCAGAGACATTGCTTAGTGTTTAGAGGTTGCTCCCACAAATGCTAGGGATTTGCATGCAAAATATATACTCATCCCTTTGAGTAGAACTCTTATCCTAGAATATAAATGTTCAATTCAAAGCTCACTCTCCTTTTGTCCTCCCTCCCTCCCTCCCTCCCTCCCTCCCTCCCTCCCTCCATCCCTCTCTCCCTCCCTCCCTCCTCTTTCTTTTCTTTCTTTCTTCTTTCTTTCCCCTCCCTCCCTCCCTCCCTCCCTCCCTCCCTCCCTCCCTCCCTCCCTCCCTCCCTCCCTCCCTCCCTCCCTCCCTCCCTTCTTTCTTTCTTTCTTTCTTTCTTTCTTTCTTTCTTTCTTTCTTTCTTTCTTTCTTTTCCTTTCCTTTCTCTGTAGACTACTGCCATACAAAGCACTCAGAGATTATGGACCCTCCAGTAATACTTGCCTGGAGATGTAGCCCTCACAAGTTGGAGTTCACTCTGCCAGTATGGTGCTGCTTGGTTTGGTGATGCTTGGAAGACACCAGGGGACAAGCAGTACACCAGGGGTCTTAATTCAGAGTTTAGTGTACTAGCTCTTGAGCTACCTTTCTGGTTTATTTTTTTTTCCAAGACTCTAAGTATTGTTTTAATCTTCTAGGTAGACTTGGATTGGTCAAATTTAAGTTTGAATTATATTTCAACATCTTATTAGATTATTGATTTTTTGCAACATGGTAAAGTGAAAAAATTATTTAATAATTACTTTTTCTTGTCTTAGGTCAAACGGTGTGGTTTTAACATTTTTATGACCAATAAAAATTTGTCATAAAGGTTCTGAAAGGAAAATTAGAACTGAATTAGTTCATCATCACAATAGAAAACTGAGAAATTATGGCAATATGTTTACAGATCAAGCAGGAAAAGCACAATGCTTTGTGGATATGCAGGTCCCCATAAATGTAAAATGCCCAAATGGTCTGAAAAAGAAGAGGTGATTGTTTTCCACTTCTCTCATTTTTTCCATGATAAAAGCTATTGTCATTGTATTTGAGGAAGGGGATAAATAATCTGGACAAATCTCAGATGGCCAACAGTTGACTTTGAAATGTGTCTCCTTTAAATTTTAAATTTGGTTATTTATCTTTATTGGATTTGAACAACATATTAAATTATACAACTAAAACCTAAATCTAGGATATTTTAAAGTTTCTCATGCTGAATTAGATTCTAAGGGAACTAATTTAAAACTTCCCTAAGGAAAAATAATGGTATGTTTGGGCTTCAAAGAGTTTGTCTATTCAGAGGAGAACTGTCTGCTAAGGAAAAGTAAATAGAGGAAATACACCAATAAGAATAATAATTAGGACTTGCTCATGTATCATGTCAAGATAGATGGTATCAGGAAAAGATTCCTTTACTGTCTAACCAGAAACCAACTATTTCATTCAATTTATATCTAATCAATCCTTGAAAAGGCAAGTAACCAAGGGCCCATGATGTAATCAGCATAGGAAAGGGATGTCAGAACTGAATTAGTTCATCAGCATAATAGAAAATTGAGAACTGTGGCGATATGTATACAGAGCAAGCAGGAAAAGGCAAGTGCTTTAGGGTATTTAGGTCCTTGGGATACCTATGAGCACCATCAATAAGGAGGGAAGAAACCACCCAGATTACTAATATAGTTTATTATGAACAGGGGTCAAAGAGACAGTACAGTGGGTTAGGTACTTGGTGAACCATCCCTGCAACCCTGAGATCTTGGAACCTGACCTTGAACACACCTCAGACACTGTGTGGAAGATTGACAACATTATTACCACTAGTGTTAAGACACTTTCAAACTGAAGGGGTCCTTCTCTGAAGCTGTGGTTGGCAGAGAAAGATGCTGCTGCTGTTGGTTAAGGTTCAAGAAGATGCCATTGCCAAGTTCTCCTGCACGCATCATCAGAGAGGAGAAGGAACCAACTCAGGCTGGGGACTAAGACCGCACTCTGGGATCCTACTGACTTTTGCCGACTTGGTATAGAAATGAAGCCCCATCCCCACGTGACTTCAGAACATTTTCTTACAGTCTTTAGAACCCTCGAAACAGATTTGGTGTAGAGTGACTGGCTGAGACACTTGCTTCTTTAGCATCTCAGAATAGCCTGTCTTCAAATAACTACTAGATACCTGTGTCTGGGCCTAGAGGAAATCTGAGTACCCTTAGTCGTAGAGCTTCGACAGACATCAGATTGTATCATGAGAAATGATGGCAAGGGATTTTATACTCAGGCTGATCCTTTCCCACACAAGACAGAAAATTGAAGAATTCCTTATAAATGGCCCCTTACTTGCCTCACACCTGTGATCCTGAAAAAGCAAAACAGATGCAAAAGTAGACCCACAATACCTTTTATAGGAAAAGCAAAATAAACACAAGATATAAAAATGAAAAGTAGGGTAGATTACAGAAAATGAGAACTAAGATTCCACAGAACTCAGTATCAATGAGCTGAAAATTAGAAGCTTCTCAGACAGTGATTTTGAAAGAAACTCCATGAAAAAATATAAACTAAATTCATCCCATGTACATCAATACAAAACATTAATAAAATTTTAAAGAAAATGAATGAGTATAGGGGAATAATTATCAAAGAGATTAAAGCTCTGAAAAAAATCCAAAAACAAGTGTTGGAGAGGAAATGATAAGTTTCATTAAAGGCGTAAAAAGCAGACCTAGTAAAACAGTAAACAATGCGAGGAATTGACAATAAATTCCAATGACTACTCAAGTGGAAGAGAAAAGAAGTATTTAGGAAAAATAAAAAAAAACACTCACAAAGCTATTATATTTAATAGGAGAGAGACACTATGATAATGGGTATATCAAAAGACCAAAACAGAAGGGATCAGAGTCTATTCAAAGAATAACTAAGAATCACCAAGTTTAAGAAAATAACTAATCATAAAAGCCATGAAACTGATATAATAGCCAAACTTTTAAGTACAAATAGAGCTGGAGCTACTAAATTTTAAAAACTTTGGTTTTCTTTTCTAAAATCCAATCTAACTTCAATAAAATTATGAGACAACAGCTAATCAAAAAAAAAGGAGATGAATGTTAGGCAAAAATGTGTTCAGTCTAAAAATGGTAAAAATTTTGTCACGAAGGCTATTTTACATGTAGTGCTTCTAAATCAATCCTCACAGTAATCACAAGACAAAAATCTAGGACAAAGACATTTAAAAGATTAGTTGAAGAAATTGTGAGATTCCAAATGAAAATACAGAAAAATAGAAAAAGAGAGAAAAATACACATCTGTGCATCTGCAAAGAAATGCAACCTGCACAAGTGCATAAGGTGTTCCCAAAGTAGATCATAACAGTGGAGATAATTATAAAAGCAGAATATGACAATGGAGATATTATAAAACAAACAGAATTAACATAAAAATATAGATCATATACTAAAGGTAAAGGTAAAGGTAAAGGTAAAGGCCCTCCCGTTGATCGTCGATTTGCTCGAGCGGGCCCAGTAACGTCTCCATTGGAGACTTTGTTGTTACTGTGTCTGGCATATCGAATACTCTCGGTAGCTTGCCGGGCTCTCCGAGAGGGGCGGAGGAATCGAACTCGGGTCGGCCATGTTGGCCACTTGTAAGGCGAACGCCCTACTCGCTGTGCTATAAAATAGGGCTCAATAAATACATAAAAGGAAAAAGCATATCAAATAAGACCACGAACAGCCAAAGCAATTCATGGAAGAAACTTGAGGTGATAATGTTAAAGGGATTAAGTTAGAAAGTGAAAGACAATTATTAGGTGTACTTCATAAGTGAAATATAAATAACTCAATAGGCATGCAAAGGACAGTTAAAAATACTCTTAAATCTAATGAAAATTATGGTTGCACTATTTTCTACCGGGAGGTGGGAAAAATGTGTATGTGGGGCATTTGAATAGAGTGAATGAGTATGTGGGGCATTTGGGGCAGGAGACGTAATACAGTGGGTAGGGCAATTCCCTTCAACTGTTCCTCGTTTGATCCTTGGCATCCCATATGGTCCCCTGAAGCTACATGAGTGATTCCTAAGTATAGAGTCAAGACTAAACTCTGAGCGACATTGGAGGTAGGCCAATAATAACAACAAAAAAAATGTGGGTAACCTGGTATCTAGCATATGTATTTTGTCTTAAAAGTATTGGAATGTCATTTGGGATTTTGTTCTGATGGAAACTGTAGAGATACTGTTTTAAACTCTGTAGTTATTTTCTCTGACCTTCCCTTAAGTTTAGGAACATTTTATTTGTCCTCAATCTGAACAATAAACAAGAACATTACAATACGTATTTGTGCTTTCTAATTTTGCTTTCCAGAATTGGATCCTTGTCCTGAACATATGTCTGTGTCTTATTTGAAGGCTCCCCCATCCCTCAATGACTTCTTTTCTATATAATGTCCTGATTTCCACATAATTTTATGATTTGTTGTGGTTTCTAAATTACGAAATTTCCATGTTGTCTTATTCCTCTAATTTTTTTTATCTAGGATGAAATTACAAAACAACTCCCTTCAAAAAGTATGAGCAGATAGAGAGAGAGTTTGAGACAGAGAAGACAGAGACAGTTTTATGAAGGTGAGACCTGAGCTAGAGTTGGGATTCCTAATTATCTACCAGTGTTAGATATAATTGCTAAATAAAGGTTCTGTTAGGAAATTTTTGTTGATCACTTTGGAATGAATACTTTTCTGCTTATATTTGCTCTTGCAGAAGAAGCAAAAATCTGTTTTTATGGTTTCTTAACGTCAAGATAAATTAAAACTTGGGTTATCCTTGCTCGACTCATTCTAATTCTTCTCACATTCAGCTGGAAACATCAGTTAGATTTAGCCCCTGTACCTATACCTATGTGTAGGACAAGAGTGACAAAAGGCACCATTATAGGGCACTTCTGACCTGGACTCTGTAAAATTAACACTGTATCTTTAGCAAACCATTAAATATCTATGTCTCAGTTTCTTTATTGTCCAAGGTAAGTAGTTACTTTCTGATATCAATGGAACATCTTGAGAATAAAGAAAAATAATCAAAAATGTGAAAGTCCTTTTGCAAAAGCAAACTACCATGTTTAAGACAAATCTAATATGCTGGCATTATGTTCTCACTGTTCTCTTTTAAGTAATTTTAGAACATTTGATTATAAATATAATCATAAGCTAATTTAATGAAACTTAGTATTGATAAATTTATGGAAAATTCTGTTATATTATTTTTTATTATTGAAATGATCAGAGGCATTTGTTGAATTACTATCTTGGCACAACCTTAACTTATTGACCAGGTACATTGTAATTCCTTGTCGATGTGCTTGCTATGAAAATTTATTTAAAGTAATTTGATAAAAAGCTTTGCTAATTCAATAATTGAATTTCATGCCTTATATTTAAAGTCTATAAACAAAACTTAGAGAAACGTACTTAAGTCATTGCGTTATTTTAATACTGTTATTGAACAGAATTTGTATTTGAGATTGGTAGGCAGCGTATTTAAGTGATGAACTCATGAAAGTGAAATATTAAAAACAGCTTAAGAAAATTTCCCATCTGGCAGTTAACAATTGATCAGAAATCTGCTCTTCAGAATTATGTGAAAATAGCATGAGTTTTTAATTAAAACTGTTCATTTAATTTATTAATGTAAGCAAAGCTTTCCACTTGATCAGGCTTACCTTGAGAAAGTGTTTTTTTTTAAATCCCATTTTATGGATTGAATGATACAATTTTCTGTAAAGAATAGTTATAAAAGACATCAGACATTTATTTGCTATCAATCTTATTTTTCTTAATTTCAAAATTGAACTGTGAATGCAATTATTCTGTATGCTTAAAACATTTGATAAATTCAGGATCTTAATTCTATTATTTTAAGTCATATTAACTATAAAAGATCTAAGATACAATTCTTACAAGCTGTTAAATTAAACTATGATTTATGTAAGTTAATTTAAGTAAAGCTGGCTGGAACGATGTGAACGCGAAAATTTCTTACTTTGGGCCCAAGAGATAGCTCACGGGCCGAGCAATCCTTCATGCTTGAGGTGTGGCTTTGTTCATTGGCAAGTCCCGGCATTGCCTAGAGACACTCCTGAGAACAGAGCCAGGAGAACTCCCCAACACTGCCTTGTATGGCCCTCAATCCCACCTCCCTGATTCTCACTTGAAAATACAATATGCAGAGCATTTTTATTTACAAATGGTCAGATGGTCATTTATCTTCTTTGTCCATTGTGTATGTCATCTCATTTATATTTCCAATAATCCTGTCCTTCAGCATTCATATAATCCCCATTTCTTGACAATTAAATCTTGCAGTTTGGGAATATAATTTCTGACAACACTTCAGAAGAAAAATTCATAGCAAATCATTTGTATTCCAATTTGCAAGTTCTGTATCACTACTCAGAATAGGATCCCAAGACTACCCAGCTATCAGATGACTGGAAGGAAAGTTGTAAGAGTTTCTCTCCTGGAATCTTGGCACTTGAATTAAATGCTGTGGTCATTCCTATACATAGCTATTAAGAATAGGTAGAGGCAGGTGAGGATGGCTGGGGAAAGGAAACTGGAAACATTGGGAGTGGGAAATGCACACTGGTGAAGGAACTTCTATTACTGAAACCCAGTCATGAACAATTTTGTAACTGTGTATCACACTGTGATTCAAAAAGAAACAAAAAAGAATGGCCTTTTAAAATTGAGAAATTTTTGTATCACTTGTCATCCCATTGCTCATCAATTTGCTCAAGCGGGCACCAGTAATGTCTCCATTCATCCCTACTGTCATTGGGCTACTAGCTACTGCATGCTAGTATAGCCCAATGGTGTCTGCTTGCTCCAGGAACACAAAAGAGCATCAGACCGTTTGTTCAGGGTCTTGACGAAGCAGTCCGACCATCTCGTTGGTGGGCAACCAGGTGTTCTTTTGACGTCCCGTGGAATCCAGTTGGTAACGGTTTTAGTCCAGTGGTCCTCTCAAAATCGCATTATGTGTCCAGCCCATCTGATTTTTGACTCCTTGGCAAACGAGGATCAGCGTCCCTGATCCTCGATCGCTGACGGAGGTTAGAACTCCAAATTCCTTCTCTCACTTGAGTTGAGTGTGATACTCCATGCATAGCTCTTTTGATTCCTCTTTGGGCGAAATTTTTTAAATTGAGAAATTTCAAGAATGGAAAGCATTTTTTATGTTAATGCTTCCCAGCCGTTTCCCTATGCTTTCTGCAAGTTAAATATGTGATTTACTATCATGCTTTAAATATCATGTTTTCTACAAGTTTAATTATTAGATTAAGAATAGCTGCTCATAACCAGAATACCCAAAAGGAGAGAGAGAACAAAAGGGAATGCCCTGCCACAGAGGCAGGGGCTTAAGAGGGGAATGGGGGATGGGAGGGATACTGGGATCAGTGGTGGTGGAAAATCGGCACTGGTGGAGGGATGGGTATTTGATCATTGTATAATTGAAACCCAAGCACAAACATTTGTAAGTCTACAACTGTACCTCATGGTGTTTCACTAATAAAATTTAAAAAAAAAGAATAGTTACTCATTTGTACACATATTTATGTGAAGAGTGGTACTTTTATGTATAACATTAATTTTTAAAATCAAAAAATCTAAAAAGTAAGCAAAGTTTGCTTCTATTGAGTTTCCAAAATCCGGAGTGGGAATGGACAGAGAATGATGTGCATATCACAAACTCACATGCCCTGATACTGCCTGAATTTTCTTGGTGCTTTCTTGGAAAATGCTTCAGCAGTTCATTTAGTAATTGATTGCAGTTTACCTATTAACAAGTACCTGGAAATCGACGGGATTAGCTATTCAGTCTTTTAAAAAATATATAAAGTATGCATATATGTGCATGATAAACATGATTATTCATAAATTTACAAATAGTTCAAAGTCACGAATTTTATATATTTTTTGTTATTAAACTCAAAGTTTTATACAGTGAAATTTAAAAAATGTAATCAGTATTTTCATGTGAAACCTCACGTTAGGAATAAATCTATAATAAACTCATGGCATCTACATCTGACACTGATTTCTTATGTGTACATACATATATAGCTGGAAAATGATAGCAAAACATAAACGAATATATAAAAGTACATGCATATATGTACATGCATATTTTGCTTGAGCGGGCCCAGTAACGTCTCCATTGTGAGACTTGTTGTTACTGTGTTTGGCATAGAATACATCACAGGTAGCTTGCCAGGCTCTGCCGTGCAGACGAGATACTCTTGGTAGCTTGCTGGACTCTTCGAGAGGGGCGGAGGAATCAAACCTGGGTCTCCTGGGTCGGTTGCATGAAAGGCATAGCCCTACCTGCTGTGCTATTACTCCAGCCCTTACATGTATATATATATATACATACATATATATATAATTTATATGATCTCATTTTCAAGATTTCCTCTTGCTTAAATAATACAGTCCTAATAGCTATGCTCCTCAGTGTATACACAGGGGAGATTGAAAACTGGTTCTACCAAGAACTCATCTTCTATCACTAATAACTCATGAACACTATGCTGTGTTTTCATTCTATACTGTAATTTATTTCTCTTTATAATTTTGACTTGCATATCTATTAATTTACTAAACACGTTGCTTAAAATCATCTTCCTTATTTCTATGGGTTATTGAAGGACTGTACTTTAACAAATGCTTCCCACCTTTAAAAACATAAGTTCCATAAACTCTGAAATATGTTCTCTTGCAGATAAGTTACAGTGTTTAGTTTTTAGTTATTTATCAGTTTGACTTGTAACAAAAATAATTTATCAAAAATTTTTAAACATGCATGCAAGATAAAATGAATTTTGAATATGCAAAAAGTCAAGGGAAAGGGAAAATAGAAATAAGAAAGTAAAATCAAATCAGGATTGGGTATGGTACATAAAATATTTACCCTAAAGTTCTGTATGCTTTGTAGAGGTAGGTCACAAATTTGACTCAAACTTTCTAGTAAACAATCAGATGATGGAAATGTTATAACTGTCTCTAAGATAAAAGAAAATGACTTGTTTTGAAGACATATATTAATTTTTCACGAAACCAGATCAGGAAACATATATATATATATATATATATATATATATTTATCTGCATTGTGAATAAAAATGAAAAACATTTATAATAGACTAAGGAGGTTTACAAGCTTATTATGTACAATGTTGGTAAATATTGAGGTATTCAAATTTTCTACGGTATGATGTGAAATAGCATTATTATGGTGGACAGGACTAATCTGATTCCAGACATGCTTTCTTTGAGATAATCCAGTCACTGAAAGGAAATACTTCAGTAGCGTTCTCTTTTGGCCTATAATTAAAAGGTATTTTGAAATTTTATTTTTTACTTTTTAAATTTTATTTTATTTATTTATTTATTTAGTTTTGCTATTTGGGTCACTAACTACTATACTATCCCCTCTCGGAGAGCCCGGCAAGCTACCGAGAGTATTCGATATGCCAGACACAGTAACAACAAAGTCTCCAATGGAGATGTTACCGGGCCTGTAGATGCGGCAGAAGCCATGAAAAGTTTTCTATATTTGGTTACAGGCATTATATGAATTTCTGTACTCAGAATGCTTAAAATCATTTTATCTTACATGCTTTCATATAATGTAGCCATGTAAATTAATTTCTGGTGGGAGACTGTGGGGATTGGTCCACACCCAGCAGTGCTCAGGGGTTATTCCTGACTTCATTCTCAGTAGTGACCCTGGCAATATTCAAGGGACTATAGGTAATGCCAGGGATTCGAACCTGGGTTGCACCCAGCACGGTCACATGCAAAGAAAGTGCTTTCCCTTTGTACTCTCTAGTTCCCATTCAATTTAATTTAATGTAGAAAAGTCGTGAAAAATAATCAGATCCAAATCTAGTAATCAGGACAGGTGAAACTTCTATTTGAACCTTCTGTTTGGATGCATTATGAAGAGCATATAGACACAGGGAAGGTTTGGGTCTAAACAGTTTGACCCTTGAGTCTGTACTCCTGACCCTTGTTCAAATTGCATCTTGGAACCGTTTTGAAATAATACACGTGGAAGTGATTTGACAACTTTAAGCGAATTCTGCATATATGAACTTACCTATTTTTTTATTATTTCAGAAATTAGTCAGGGCAGCATTTGAGGTCCTTAAATACTCTGGCTATCTCGTTAAAGGCACCTTTTAATGAATATGCATATGCATGTACACGTGTGCACACGTGGATTTATATGTATTAATGTAAAATCAGGATTTATTTGTTGAGCCTGTTTAGAAAATGGTTTTTCTTTTCGAAGCACCCATTGGCCTTTTGTCACTAGATGGCAGAAATAGATCCTGCTTCTGTGGGAAAATGCCACTTGGGAAGGGCACAGAAAAGCTTTCCACAGACAATGTTTATAGGCTTTCTGTATTTTGACATTTCTTCTGAATGCATTAATGTTTTTGGAAATTCCCTTTTAGGTCCCCTGCAGGGGTATGCTGCAAAGTGATCTTGGCTTACACAGAAAAAGAATGGTTAGCAGAATATGCTGTGCATTTCAATTTATAATTTTAGAATCAATTACAACTTTATTTAAGCTACAGAATATTGTGAGAAGAGGGTAGGGTTAAACACTAAGAAAAATCAAGTTGGTTACATTATTAAATGTGACCTTGTAATATTTTTAATTTGTTCTTTGCATCTTTATTATAATTCGTACTCTTTCACGATCATGATCACTATCACGACTATCCTGTTATTCATCGATTGCCTCGAGCAGGCCCCAGTAACGTCTCCTTTGTCCTCGCCCTGAAATTTTTTAAAAAGTGCCATATTCAAGGCTCTTTCACAGTTAGGAGAATGAGACCCATCATTGTTACTGGTATTTGGCATATTGGGTACTCCACGGGGAGTTTGCCAGACTCTGCCATGTGGGCAGATTATATTAGGTAGCCTGCCAGTTTGTCCAAAGTAGGAATGAGATAATAAGATGTCATAATAAGATGTCGTGTGGCCGCATTTGCTGGGTTTTATAGTCTCTGGGTCTTGGTCATTGATGGGATTACACGGCGCCAGCGGGCAGTTTGTGGGTGTGACCCCTGCCTACTGCAATTTGGAGGATCTGGGTGGAGGATGCTCAGCCCCGATCCGAGCAGGCTTGGAGACCTCAGCTCCAGGACCCGCATGCCTTTGTTCCTCTGCCAGTACCTTCATGCGTGTGGAGAGTGGTCTCAGCATGGTGGTGGCTGGTTCTGGAGGTCTTCAGCTGCTGGAGCCCTGGTCGGGGCGGGGAGGGAAATTCAACCCGCTCCCTCCAAGGGGCCCCAGCGAGGACATCCAGGCTTGGGGGCACGAGACTCTGTGCTGTTCTCTTCTGGGAGCTGGGTTTTATAGTCTCTGGGTCTTGGCCGTTGTTGGGATTATACAATGCCAGGGGGCCAGTTGATGGGTGTGACCCCTGCCTACTGGAATTTGGAGGATCTGGGTGGAGGATACTCTTTAGAGGATGAAAAAATAAGTTAAGTCATCAAACATAAAAATATTTTTTAATTATGTGGATTTCTGTACTGTGGAGTGTGATGATTTTCTTTGGATTTAAAAAAATTAGTTGTTGCTGCAGAGTTTTATTAGTTTCACATAAAATTAAATGATTGGGACAGTTTATTTTCTAAGTCAGACTGATATTCTGGAGTCTTCTTCAACTGTGTTTTGGTTCTACTTGGCTATTACTGATCGTACAATTTTTTGTGCATTTTGAAAAGATCCAAATAAAAATGTTCAAATTCAGAGAAAGGCCTTGCCGTGTGTTGGGTGAAAAATCAGGATTGAAGACTATGCCATGTATGTTTGTGTCCATGTTCCATTGGAAACAGTTTTTAAATAAATGTATATTTTAAATAATGTGTTTTATTCTTCCCAGAAAAAAACTTATTTTTCTTAGGATTCTGTTATTTAGAAAAAGGCAGATTTAGTCTTATATTTGCTTACTTTGAATGCAATTCTAAAATATATGTTTCATTGTAGTGGCTGTGGGAATTCCAAAGCCATAGGAAGAAATGCTTTGTGAATTCATTTGCATACCAATACCCAGAATGCTTTTCCAGCTCACTGCTATTTAATCGAAGTCAGCTGGTGTCAGAGCCCTGGGAACAAACTGAACTATTTTGACATGCTTCTTTGTGCATATACTGAGTTCTTTTTCCTCACTGAGTACATAATGAAAACTCAAAATTTTATCACCACTATGAATATTTTATAGACTTGACTATTTTTTATCTTCATTTTCTTGAGAACTTTATTTTAACCTTCCATATGAAGTGCTATTCTAATTATTATTGTGATATAAAGCTCTAATTGATGTATGTTCAGAACCACTGTTTATTTAGAATGTAAATTAATAACTCAGAACTCACGAACTTGAAAAACTTTTGATTCAGAAGATGGGGCTTGGGTGGGGGAAGATTGGAAGAATATATTATTCCACTATTAAAAAAAAACAAAAAGCAAATGAACAAGACAGTTGAGTTGGTGAGACTGGTGCACCTTTGGGAACTATGTTTAGGTTTGGAAGTGGAGATGTCTCAGACAGGCCAAATAAGTAGAGGACATATAATTTATTTTTTATTGTTTGGCGATGATTTTCTGGTAATTTTTTTAAATTATTTTTTTCCCAACATCCATTCCTTCACCAATGTACATTTCCCACCACCAATGCCCCCAGTTTCCCTGCCACTTCCATCCCTCCCACTGCCTGCCTCTGTATCAGATACTTTTCTTTTTCTCTCTCTCCTTCCCTCTCTCTCTCTCATTCTCTCTCTCTATGTATCTGTTTGTCTGTCTGTCTCTCTTCCTCTTCCTCTTTTTCTCTCTCTTTCTTTCTGTTCAGGTATTCCAAATCTTGGTTCAGCCTTAGGAGGTTATAGGAATTCAGCAACTTACTCATTTCTTCAAGGTTCTCTAGTTTCATGACAAAAGATTCTTAAGTAATCTCTGATAATCCTTTGCATATCTGTGATTTCTGCTGTGATGATCCTTTTTTCATTTCTAATTCAGTTTGTTAGGATTCTCTCTTTCTTTGTGAGTATTGCTAGTGGTTTATTGATCTTGTTTATTTTTTTCCCCAAAGAACTGGCTCTTGGTTTCATTGATCATTTGGGTTGCTTTGGGGATTCCAACTCACTCATTTCTGCTCTAAGTTTTATTATTTCTTTCCTCTTGCCTGGTTTGGGCTCCTTTTTTTGGTCATTTTCAGGGATCTTAAACTATGAAGTCAAGTAATTTTGTGGGCCCTTCCTTTCTTCCTTGTATATGCTCGTAAATCTATAACTTTCCTTTTTTTTCCTTTTGCCAAGATGTCTTATTTTATAGCATGGGGATTATTATTTTTTAAAAATTTTTATTAGTGAAACACCATGAGGTACAGTTGTAGACTTACAACTGTTTGTACTTGGGTTTCAATTACACAATGATAAAATACCCATCCCTCTACCAGTGCCCATTTTCCACCACCACAAATCCCAGTGTCCCTCCCACCCCCATCCCTCCATCCCCCCCTGCCTCTGTGGCAGGGCATTCCCTTTTGTTCTCTCTCTCCTTTTGGGTGTTGTGGTTTGCAAAAGATGCACTGAGTGGCAATCATGTTTGGTCTATAGTCTACTTTCAGCATGCTTCTCCCATCCTGAGAAGATCCTACAACTTTCCTTTTAACACAGTTTTTGCTGTATCCCACATGCTCTGCTCCTGTCTGCTCTGTTTGTTTTTAAGAGTCATTTGATTTTTCACTTTGATTTTCTCTCTGACTAATTGTTCAGTAGCTAACTGTTATATTCAGCTTTGGGGGCATTAAAAACCCTGTATATATCTACTAGCCCCTCTCTTATATTTCATCCTTCCAAGCCAGTATTTCCTTGCTGAGTTTTAGTCTTGTTGATCTATCAAGGGGCGATAAGGCAGTATTGAAGTCTCCAACTACTATTATGTTGCTACCAGTTGCTACCAATGTCCTCCTTGAAGTACATTAGCAGTTGTTTTAAGTCTTTTCCTATTCCTTCATTGGGGGCATATTCATCTAGGAATGTAATTTCTTCCTGATCAAAATTATTTTTTAATGAGACAGATAGGGTTAACTGCTAATGAGATATAAAGTGACTTCTGGAGTCTGTGACAAAACATAAGACTACTATGGCTATTTTATGATGCTGCAAGACATTCTAATTCTTTAAATTATATTTTCATAAGTTTGTTCACATTAATTGATTACATTCAATATTTCAACACCTTCCCACCAGCATTATTTCGAATTTCCCCACCACCATTGAAGCCTACCTGCCAGGGTCAGATACTACATCATTTATTTACTATTGCTTATTATGAATATCATGAGAGGTCGGTCAGGTGCTCTGGATTCTAAAATTGTAAATGGTTGGGGTCCAGAGACATCTCTGTAGGGAGATAATCCATTTTGAGATTCATTTGGGAATCTTCGGTTCAAGGCCGTGGATATGCTGAGATGGTGCCCGGAGGTAGATGGTGGGTGAGACAGCCAGGACCTCAAATGTGCGAGGAAACAGGAAGGGCTGACCCATCTCTGCTTCTGCCATGTGGCCTGGAGTCTTAGTCCTTGAACCTACATACCTGGGTTTTGCTTCTGGAAGCTCGTGGCTTTTGGGGTTTCATCTGGAGAGGGCAGAAAGGGCACACCTGCTCCATCTGAGGTGCCTTTGTGGAACTGACTCTGTAAAGGGTCCGAAGAGATCTTTGGTGAACTGCTGTCTTCTGGGATTCACTGCTGTGTCTCTGTTGCAAGTCAGATTAATGCATTGTGTTTTGGTGCCTATATTGTAGGTAGGTTTTTAAAGATGTGATCTGAAAATAATTGGACGAAATTTTAATTGGCAGTGTTTATTACATAAAGAATGATTTAGTGGCAAAACCAAGATGCAGTGCCAAGATATATCTATCAGTTGTACATTGGGTGGAGGGGGGTGTATTTTAAAGGCCAGGAACCAATACATGTTCCTGGTAGAACCCCTCCAGCAGTGTTTCTCAGTCTTTTTCTGACTCTGCCCCTCCTTCTGACCATGTTTTCTTCTTGTGTACCCAAGCCCTGTCTTACTGGTTGACCCCAACTGGTTGACACTACGAGGGGTAGTGTCATGCTATTCAAGTGATTTTCCACTTGCAGTCCCTTAGGATAACCTGTCTACAAGTGGTCCATACACCATTCTCCCCCTCTTCAAAAGATGCAGTAGCTGTAACTGATAAAGCAGGGGAATACTGTAAGGAGTGAAGTCATTTATTTGAAATTGTGTATTGGTTAATAGAATTCAGGTGGAATGTTGAAATCTGGACTTTTTATAACAATATGTAGCTGGTATTTCTATTTTCTAATTATTGTGAGGAAATAACAGGGTATTGTTATTTTCATAGTCTTGATAAAGGAGAAATCAACAACTGGATGTTTGGTCCCCTAATCTTAGGTAGGGATATTGATACTGGGAATACATTTAAATCAGAACTCCGGCAGCCGAAGACTTCCAGGACCAGCCACAACCATGCTGAGACCACTCTCCACACACATGAAAGTACCAGCAGAGGAACAAAGGCATGCGGGTCCCGGGGCTGAGATCTCCAAGCCTGCTCGGATCGGGGCTGAGCATCCTCCACCCAGATCCTTCATCTCCCAGTAGGCAGTGGTCTCATCGACCAACTGGCCCCCTGGCGCTGTGTAATCCCATTAATGGCCAAGTCCCAGAGACTATAAAACCTAGCTCCCGAAGCAACATCTTATTATCTCATTCTTATTTTGGACAACTTGGCAGGCTACTGAATGTCATCTGCCTACATGGCAGAGTCTGGCAAAATCCCCGTGGCATACCCAAAATGCAAAATACCAGTAACAATGATGGGTCTCATCCTCCTAACCCTGAAAGAGCCTTGAATATGGCACTTTTTAAAAATCTCAGGGCTAGGACGAAGGAGACGTTACGGGGGCCTGCTTGAAGCAATCGACTTATTTTTCACTGGAAGCTTCAGTATGTCAGATAGAATAGGCTTCCCAAGGGTCACCTTAAATTACTTTTATTTTTATTTAAAATGCTACTCAAGTAACAAAGCTTTATGAAATATATATCAGTTTCTTGTATTGTAGTATTGTAGTATTGTAGTCAGACCTTTTATATGCTATAGTCTGAGCTCTACCAAAATAATCTAGTTTCCTATATTATAGACTCAGAACAATAGATACATTGAATTGATTAAAACTATACTGCCCATTAGCATATCCTGAGAATGTTCCACTAGAAAAAAAGTTTTAAAACAGGCAGAATATTGTGTCCAGGTAGGGAAATCTCTGTATGCCTTTTGTTCATAAAATGTATACAAAATTTTGTATTAATCTTCACTGAAACTATTCTGACCTCAACAACAAAATTTCTAACACAAAAGACAAAAGGAGTGAAATGAAATGGGTTGGAGAAAATAAATGCTCTTGTAAAGAAAGAAACTTTTCCATAGGGATGAAACAGGGATGAGATCTCCAAGTTGGGACCATTGCCATGGGGGGTGGTGGTGTACCAAACACCCAACACCATAATTCTATTATCTTCTAGCACTGTAATGGAAGGCAAGAAACTATAAGATATAAATAAGGATCAGTGTTATTAGCTGGTGATATTTTGATTACTCCTGGTAGTCTAGATTTGTGAACATGATATTGGTTTTTATTTTTTATAGTTACAGATACTGAAGGCACATCTCTGAGGAGTGCTCACTATTCCTTATAAATAACTGGGTTAGCTGAAGTGGAAGGACAACTATCAAGAGTGCAGAAAAATCTAGCAGAAAAAAAATATCTGGCCTCTGCCAGTTCACATATGATTGCTATTAAGCAAGTTACATCCCAGTGGGAATACATTTAAATCAGAGCTCCGGCAGCCGAAGACCTCCAGAACCAGCCACAACCATACCATCATCCTGGGTATCTTCTAAAACATAACCAGTTAGCGAAAGTGCTACACAATCTTCTGGATAATTCAGTCAACCTTCCAACCTGCCAGATTTTGGTGCCTGCAAGCCCTGGAGTAAGCACT
Source organism: Sorex fumeus (assembly GCF_029834395.1). Classification (NCBI taxonomy): domain Eukaryota; kingdom Metazoa; phylum Chordata; class Mammalia; order Eulipotyphla; family Soricidae; genus Sorex; species Sorex fumeus. The sequence continues at coordinate 10,315,403 of NW_026606075.1, read as the reverse complement.
CCGTCAGCTAGAACTAGCACCTCATCCTTCTTTAATTCTTTTTATGTGTGTTGAATCTATGACAACCAGTAAATTGGTGTTATTACTAGGGGATGGATGACACTCAGTGATATTCCACTCTATAGTAAAGGCCTTATGGGTCAGTGCTCAGGACTTTCTGGGGCCCAACAGTGTTTGGAGCACAGAGAGCTAGAGGCCACCAAAGCCAAGTCAGCAATACTCAAGTGCCACCAGGATCTAACTGGCAGTGCTAAATGGGTCATGCAATTATAGGCATTAAGGTCTGTGTATTTCCCATCCCAGATTTGTGCTTTATCCCTTTGGTTCATTCTCATTTCTCCCCTGCCTCCAACACATTCTAATGCTTAGTCTTGCATGTTTTTACCAGCTATTGTCTGGTCTGCATGAGAGAATCTTCATGTTGAACTCCTGTTTGTTTGTTTATCAAGGCCATATCAAACTTAATCCAGTTGACTCAGTGGTACACAGAATAATTTGCAATCTTAAATCACTGGTACATCTAACTTGGTCCACTTTAACTCTGTCATGGAAGAAACCAGGCACTCATTTGACTATATTGTATGGGCAGTGCAGGTACTTATGACTTTGAACTCCCGGCTATCACCCAGGCCTACAAGAACTTAGAGACATAGTCAAGTCAGCCACTATGTAAATTACTTGGTTTCCAGCCAGTCCCACTTTTACGTCCAGCCCAAGCCCAAATGGGCATGAGATTTAAATAAGAAAGTGATTGATTGACCAAGACTGTAGCGTGCAAAGAACTACAACTATGACGGAGTTTCTTTAAGTTATTGAAGACTTCAAAGTCTTTTCTTTTTCTTATTTTATTTTTGTGGGTTACATATGGAAGTGCTCAGGGATCACTCTTGACAGTTTTTAGTTGACCATAGGTAGTACTGTGTATAAAACTGGGGATGACTGCATGCAAGGCAAATGTCTGCACCTTCTCTTACACTCAAGACTTCAAAGTTGTAGTGATACTAACTGAAATTAAGAAATTAATGGAAGAGAATTTCAGCAAAGACAGAGAAAGTATGAAAGAAACTGATACAAGTCCAATTAAAAATCAAACTAAATGCTAGGAGTAATTCTTGAGCATAGAGTCAGGAGGAACCTCTGAGCACCACTGGTTATGCTCAAAATAAAACAAAACAACTGTCGCACTGTAGCACTGTCCTCCTGCTGTTCATCCATTTGCTTGAGCAGGCACCAGTAACATCTCCATTGTGAGACTTGTTACTGGTTTTGGCATATCAAATATGCCACGGGGAGCTTGCCAGGCTCTGCCATGTGGGTGGGATACACTTGGTAGCTTGCTGGGCTCTCCGAGAGGGGCGGAGAAATTGAACCCGGGTCAGCCCGGTGCAAGGCAAATGCCCTACCTTCTATGCTATCACTCCAGTCCAACAACAACATTAACAACAACAACAACAACAAAAAAAAACAAGCTAAAGAATGTATAGCTGAAATAAAAATTATAATAAACAGAGGATGGTGCTGCCAGCAGGTCAATTTGTACCTGTGAGGTAAGTGCATCAGCGGCCTGATGGCAATGTCAGACTTTCAGATACTCCAAAATTGCTGCTGTGCCTTTGGCCAGACCCCAAAAACTTGGGGCAAAGTTTACCGAGAAAGTAAACGGCCAAAAGTTAGGTATGTGGGAGACACACCGACAAACCACCTCCAGCTCAGCTATATAATTGGAGGCATGGCCTCTGTGGTTCCTGATTGGACTTGGTAATGATCATGATCCCAGAGACTCAGAAACGAATCTCAGAACCCAAAGGCTTCTGGCAGAAATGCGTCCTGTTCCTGCAGTAGGTTACTGGCGCTGGGCCACTCCAGGTGGGAATAGGTTTTGTGCCTTGACCTGTTCCCCCTGGCAGCCTGGTGACCACCATCCTCCAGAGGCCACTGGATAGTCAGGTTTGGGCCTGCAGTGAGGAGACACATGGGGCCTCACCACATGGGGGTGGAGCCGATTCTTTCTCCCTATCCCAACGAGACCCCGAGTCGCCACCTACAAACAGCCTCTCTGGCTCCTGATCAAGCTGATTAATGGTCATGATACCAGAGACCCAGAAAAAAATCTTGAAACCCAGCAGCTTTTGGCAGAAATGCATCTGGACTGCATACAAGGTGGCCGCCGGCTCAGAGCTTATTGGAAAGCCAAGTATTAGCCGGCAGTGACGGGGCAACTGCAGTCTCACGGTACCAGCTCGTCCTTCATGCCCTACCGAGGTCATGAGTTGCCCCCCACAAGCGGCTCTCTGGCATGGCCATGGCTCCAGAGGCAAAAGGACTTAATCCAGAACCCCCGCAGCTTGTGGCAGAAAAGTGAATGGACCATGCATTAAACTACGGCGCCATGCCTTCCTGGGAGGGAAAGGGTGTTTCTCCCTTCTGCCTTCCCCCCCCCCCCCCCCCCCCCCCCGGCAGCAAGGTGGCCGCCACCTCAGAGCTTATTGGAAAGCCAGGTATGAACAGGCAGTGAAGGGGCAACTGCAGTCTCATGGGAAGGGGACGGTACCAGCTCTTCCTTCACACTCTACCGAGGTCACGAGTTTCCCCCCACGAGTGGCTCCCTGGCATGGCCAGAACACCAGACACACAGAAACCAATCTGGTAATTATCTGGCTTTTTGCAGAAATCCAAAATCTTGGCTGCGTGACATTATATGATTCTCATAACCAGCTATAGAAAACAAAATATTTCACAATGCCTTTTCAGCAATTTTGATTGTTTGAGGGGGGGAATTCTAAACAATAATGGTGCATCTTTTGTCGAAATAGTGAATGTAATCAATGAAGAGAAGAGTTAAGTAGAAATCATCTGCCTCACAGGCATTTGGAGGGGTGTGAGGGGGAGTATACTGGGGTTCTTGGTGGTGAAAAATGAGTACTGGTGAAGGGAAAGGTCATTTGATCATTGTATGACCAAGACTTAAACCTGAAAGCTTAGTAACTTTTCCCACAGTGATTCAATAAATAAATATAAAAACAAAAAATAAATAAAATTAAAAAAATTATAATAAAGGGATTCAGCAATATAATGGGAAATGGTGAACATCCTACCAGTGAATTCAAAGGTACGTTATGAAAACTAATTTTTAAAAAGCTGTCAAAATGAATAAAGCATTAAAACAATAGAGATAAAATAAGAAGTATGAGGAACATTATCAAGTATATCCATAAATAGGACTCAAAAAGAAAAAAAGAAATGAGCAGAGTTCACATTTGAAGAAATAATAACCGAGAACTTCTTCATTTGAATAAAAAGTTGACCTAAGGTGCAGTACTAAGTGTCCCCCCCTAAAAAAAAGCAAACCAGAGACATACCAGAAAACATTATAATTCTGATGGTATATATCAACACTAACAAGCTGATTCTAAAAACATCAGGAGAAAAACAAAGATTCACATAAAGAAGAATACCCATGAGACTACAACATTTCTCAACAGAAACAATAGTCCCATGGGACTCACAGGATACAGATTAAAAAAAAAACACCCTCTAACCAAAAATATTCTACCCATTAAAGCTATCACTCAAATCTGGAGAATATAAAAAATATTTTTAAAAAATAATGGTTATATGATTTCATCTTCATTAGACTGTCAAAAAATTGCTAAAGGACTTATGGACTAGAAACCCTGCTTGAGATGTGTACTTTCATACTTTAATGGTGTGATTTGTACTGGGCTGAGCCCGGCAAGCTACCGAGAGTATTCGATATGCCAGACACAGTAACAACAAAGTCTCCAATGGAGACGTTACTGGGCCCGCTCGAGCAAATCGACGATCAACGGGAGGGCCTTTACCTTTACCTTTACCTCTCTCCACTCTAGAGAAGCCCAGATTCTCTCTGGAGCATTATTCTCTCTCTCTCTACACTCCCAACCTTCAAACTTTCCAAATAAAATCCATTATACCTCACTAGATCACTTGACATCCCGTCACTCATCGAGTTTCTTGAGCAGGTGCCAGTAACATCTCCATTCGTCCCTATTGCATGCTAGTGTAGCCCAATGGACATTAAATACAGTGGGTCTCATTCTCCTGACCATTATACCTCACTGATTAAAATTATCTTCTGTGAGGGAAGGACGGAAACTGAAGGACTTGGGTAAGGTCTAGGACTGTCTTCCCTTTTCTGCAAGGACCATGACTGGCAATCCTAGATTTCCCCAACCATTCCCAGGTGGCCGAGGTGGATAGAGAGAAAGTGGGAGATTACCTTCTTAAAGCTGCTGCCTCTTACCTGCCCACTTCATGTAAGTCATCCAGGGACCCCACCTGCATTACTTCTATCATCAGTTAAATTCTGTATATCAGTTTTCAGGTTCCGTTGTCTTTCATCTTTTGTTATTCTCTTAACTATGATCTTTATATCCCATGTATGAGAAAGATGGTGCTATCTGTTCCTCTCCTACCGACTAACATCACTGTTTATTCATTCACTCATTTTATATCTTACTTCTTTGTGTATGTCACAATATCCTTCCCCAATATAATTAGACCATAACAGCAGCAGACATATTTGGTGTCTGGTCCATTCTCAAACCCTTAGTGCTTGACACAGTCATTGCACTTAAAGTCATTTAAAAAATGCTTGATAAATAAATGTGTCAAAAAACAAAAGGAGGAGAAAATATACAAGATAGCAAATAGTGAAGAGTTTCTGAAGCCTGACTGTGTCTGATTTCATTATTCACTAGTTGGGAAATCTATTAATCTTCAAATACATAATTTAGCTTAAAATGACATAAATTGGGTGATAAAGTTAGTGCAGAGTTTAAGGTTTTGCATGCAACAATTCCCATTTTTGTCCCCAAAACCATATGTGGTCTCCTAAGAGTAACCAAGAGTGATCCTTTAGCTTAGAGTCAGGAATTAGCCCTAAACATTGTATGAGGTAAAAAAAAAAACTCTTAATGAGGTAAATGAGCATCACAATTCCATCTACGAAGTGCTGCCTCGAGGATTAAATGAGATGTCACTTAGTTAACCCTGTTCTCTTTGCTAGTTTCAATACTTCATGTATAGTAAATACTCTTTTATTTATTTATTTATTTATTTATTCATTTATTTATTTGATGGGGGCAAACCCAGTTGGTGCACATGGTCACTTATGGCTCTGCATTTAGGAATCACTTCTGAAAGGCTCAGGGAACCGTATGGAGTTCTGGAGATCAAACCTGGGTATGCTTCATGCAAGGCGAGTAGTTTATCCCCTGTACTAATCTCTCCAGCCCCTCATTTTTCTTTTTTATTGAGTCACCATGAGATACACAGTTACAAAGTGTTCATGATTAGATTTCAGTCATACAATTTTCCAGTACCCATCCCTTCACAAGAGTACATTTCCCAACACCAATACCAACTGCCCCAGTCCCTTTCCTGCTAGCGTACTCCCTCCAGCCTGCTTCTATGGCAGATACATTTGCTCTCTGTCTCTGTCTCTCTGTCTCTGTCTGTCTGTGTCTCTCTCTTCTTCTCTCTTTCTTTTTAGACATTACAGTTTGTAACATAGGTGCTGAAAGATTATCATGTGTACCATTTTATCTCCTTTCAGAACTCGAGAGTGATCATTTCCAACTACCATTGTCACAGTGGTTCCTTCTCTGTCCTAACTGTTACCCCCTGCCCAGCACTTGTGACAAGCTTCCTCTAGTACTCTTAAACATTTGGCTGTTATTAGTGTATAGCATAGCGGTAGGGCGTGCGCCTTGCATGCAGCCAGCCCGGATAAGCTGGGTTCGATTCCTCCACCCATCTCAAGAGTCTGGCAAGCTACTGAGAGTATCTCGCTCACACGGCAAAGCCTGGCAAGCTACCCATGACATATATTCAATATGCCAAACACAGTAACAATAAGTCTCAAAATGGAGACCTTACTGGGCCTGCTCGAGCAAATCGATGAATAACACTTGTCACTGTCACTGGAAGGACAGTGACAGTGACAATTATTAGTAGCAGGCAGACATCTGTGAAACTGATGAGTGTAACCATTTGTTTGGGAAATGTCAATTGACTACAACTGCATACTAGATACTATGCTGGATGTTAAGTACAGCGATTAATAGGCTACAGATATACCCTAATAATTTCATGACAGTTTAAAGATATCAATAATTTAAATAATAATAAATCTACCTATATTTTTTCAAGTGTCTGACACTCAAATATACTTTTGAAAAATAAAACTTTTTTCTTTTTCTTGCTACGCCTATACAGAGCCATTCAAATTTCCACTAGAGTATAGCTAGTTGATTTTTATTAAAACTCTCAAACTCTGGGAAAACTTTCCTTACAGCTCAAATGCTATTGATCTTCAACTCAATGGAGAGAAACATAAAAATCATCTAATAATTGTACTCCCACTCTAAACTCTGTGATTTGCAAGCACAGGGGATACTTGATACAGTATCAACAAATTCAACAAACTGCCCCCTGATCATTTACCTCACTTTAAATGTTATCCATCTTTGCATAATTTCTCCTTCTAAATTTGGGAAGAAATAAATAACTTTGTTTTATGATTTCAAATAATTTGTGTAACAGTGTAAAATTGTTCAAGTTCCTTCACCACCTACCACTTACCTCAATCATGTGTAAACAGTAAACTGCCAAACTCTACTTTTTCAAGGTCAAGTAAAATTTCTTTATACGGTTTGTTTTATTTAAAAATTTTCTTTAAAGTTTGTAACCCCCTGCTGACCACCTTATGAGCTATGTTTGTTGGGGAGTTCTAAAAGATATTTTTTGTGTTCCGTAGTGTATTATTTAATCCCAATTTTTCCAGTGTTTTTAAAAAAAGTAGACCAAAGTCTTCTTTTCAAATCAATTTGTGTGAGTTCATAAAGTATGGGTGCATGGGATGTGTGCATTTGGTGCCCAAGAACCACTTTCCCAGGCCGACTGAGAGTGATGGAAGAATGGAAGATGGTGAATGGGGAAAAGGAGGAACGGGCTTCAGGGACCATTTATTTTCCTTCCTCTCCTCTCTACTTCTCTTTTACAGTGTAGTTATTTCTCCTTTCTCCCTTCTTTCTTCCTACAGTATATTTATATAGAGATTGTGAAGCATGGGAAACACATAAGTGGGATTGAACATTATCATAACAACAACCAGATGTAGAGCCCCTCCTTCAGTAGAAGTTGTAGTGGATTAACTCAAGGACAAAATCTCATCTAGGGGTTCAGCACTCTAGATGACTAGGAGATCAACTCAAGGGTGTCATTCCATTTATTGCTTTCTCCTTTCCTCAGGTAATCATTTAAACTATCATATTAAACTCCTTACTAATATTTCTAGTCATTTTATATGAACACAGTAAGAGATAAGTTTAAAGGGCAGCTCTCTGGGGAAATCTTACTATATATCCTAGACTACAGTCCTCAAGCCAGGTTAGTCTTAACCCCAACAGAGTCCTAATTCAATTCAGAAGTCCTAACTTCTTTTGCGTCATGACAGTGTTTGTCCATAGCCATGCTTTTAAATTATTGTACTTCTTAAATGGTTCCTTTTCAATGCCAGGGTAGCATACAGTCTGTCCTGGGTCTAACCTTACCCCTTGCCAGGACCCTCCTTTTGGGGGTGTTAGGATGTAAGGGCAACTGAGGCTTAGTCAAATAAATATGATAGATAACCAGGATTAAATATTACGCAGAGTCAACTAACTTCTATGTTACAAAAGCATAACATCAGCTGTCTTCCTCCGTCTATACAAAAAGGATATTGCTAAATCACACAAAGAGGAAAAAGAAAGCAATATACGATTATTAGTGCCTGATGGAATTGGGTGCCTTAGGAGCACTGTTGCTAGGAGTAACTCAAACCTGAGCTCCCTGTGGGAGTAGCAGGGACAAACCAATGTTATCCAACAAATTTAAATATTTTCCAGTAAATTAGCAATACCTATGGTGTATTAAGTACCTGATATAGTTTAGGTTATGTTAGAGAGCTTTCTCTTTTTATTTCTCCAAAAATATTCTGAAAATTTTGAATTACTGTCTAAAACATATTTTTGAGTATAATTTCATTGGATACTGAAAAATCTTTTAGAGTGTTGTGTTTCAGTAACAAGAATAAAGAGGAATATATTCTTAATTCTTATTACTAATTCACTCTAGTAGTGTCAGAGAAATGATCTTTGTGCCTGAAGGGCTGGAGAGCTAGTATATAGTATGTGAGTTGGAGCCACTGTAAGAGAGGACAGAGACACAGCAACAGGGACCCACGAGAAGAGGAAAGATAAACATATATTTTACACCTTTTCCTAGTCTCTTGTTGGATATCATTGGTTTGCCCTTTCTCCCCTGCAGCAGGGAGCTTAGTTTATTGAGTTACACCCATCTCTGTGCTCCTGAGGTACTCCCATTCCTGTGTTTATCTTTAACTTCTTTGTGCTCTGCTTCCACTGTCTGTTAATCACTATATCCCCAAATCAGACCCTGTGACTTGTAAAGTCAGACTCTTCTGTGGACTCTAGATTTTTTATCCCTATCACTATTACCCCGTTGTTCATTGATTTGTTCAAGCGGATACCAGTAATATGTCCATTCATCCCTGTCACGTGCTAGTGTAGCCGATGGCATATTGGGAGCTCTCTCAGGGTCAGAGGAATGAGGACCATCATTGTTATTGTTTTTGGCATATCAAGTATGCCACGGGTAGCTTGCCAGGCTCTACTGTGTGGGCGGGATACTCTCATATTTTTTTTTTATATGCAAGTGAAATACTGCTTTTCCCTTTCCTCCATGTTCTTTGCATAATTTATTTTAGATCAATATCCTTTTTGTATAGACATAGGAAGACAGTTAATGTTATGCTTTTGTAACTTGGGATTTAATTGACTAAATTTTACTCTTGGGCATCTGTCATATTACTCGACCTAAGCTTCAGTTGCCCTTAGTTCCTAATACTCTAAGAGGATAGTCCCAGAAAAGGGCTTGGATGGACTTACAGTGAGCCGAAAGCTACTCTGGCATCAAAAAGGGACAGGATGAATGACATAAAGCATATAAGTTTATGTTTTTAATTTTTATTTATTTTATTTTATTTTCATGAATCATGGACCATCCTGTTGTTCGTCAATTGCCTCGAGCAGGCCCCAGTAACATCTCCTTTGTCCTAGCCCTGAGATTTTTGTTTATTTTTTTAAAGTGCCATATCAAAGCTCATTCAGGGTTAGGAGAATGAGACCCATCATTGTTACTGGTATTTGACATATTGGTTACGCCATGGGGAGTTTGCCAGACTCTGTCGTGTGGGCAGGTTACATTCGGTAGCCTGCCAGGTTGTCCAAAGTAAGAATGAGATATTAAGATGTCGCTTCTGGGAGTTGGGTTTTATAGTCTCTGGGTCTTGGCCGTTGATGGGATTACACGGCACCAGGGGGCCAGTTGGTGGGGGTGACCCCTGCCTACTGCAATTTGGAGGATGCTCAGCCCCAAACCGAGCAGGCTTGGAGATCTCAGCCCCGGGACCCGCATGCCTTTGTTCCTCTGCCGGTACCTTCATGCATGTGGAGAGTGGTCTCAGCATGATGGTGGCTGGTTCTAGAGGTCTTTGACTGCCGGAGCCCTGGTCTGGGCGGGGAGGGAAACTCAACCCTCTCCCCTCCAAAGGGCCCCGGTGAGAACAGCCAGGCGCGGGGGCAGGAGACTCGGTGCTGTTCTCTTATTTTATTTTATTTATTTATTTTTATTGAATCACTGTGGGAAAGGTTACAAAGCTTTCAGGTTTAAGTCTCGGTCATGCAATCATCAAACACATTTCCCTTCACCAATACTTATTTTTCACCACCAAGAACCCCAATAAACCCCCCTCCCAACACTCCCAATGCCTGTAAGGCAGATGAATTCTAGTTAACACTCTATCTACTTTGATTAGATTCATTGTTTCAACAAAACATACACCATTATTATTTAGAGTTTACACCCCCAAATCAGACCTGCTGAAAATGCATTGTGAAATAACTTGTTTTCTACAGCTGGTTACAAGAACCAAATGATGTCGGATTTGGATGATTTTGGATTTCTGATATTTTACTTATTAAGGTTGGAAGTATTTCTTCTGAGAGTCAGATAATTATGAGATTGGTTACTGTGGCTCTGGAGCCATGGCTGTGCCGGAGAGCCGCTCGTGGGGGGCAACTCGTGACCTCGGTAGGGTGTGAAGGATGAGCCAGGAACGCCCCCCTTCCCATGAGAAAACATATAAGTTTAGAGCATGGTCATGAAACAAACTCTGTCATGATATAAAAAGAAGTAACTGAATAAGAACCCTGATGGGATTAGGAAAGATTAACGTGGCCTAAGGACTGTGGTCTGGGATCTACAGCGAGATGTCGATAGGAAGAGTAACCCTTTCAGTTTAATGTATCTCTTTCTGTGTCCATACAAAATGGCTAGAAATATTATTAAGGGATAAATTTAACATGACTGTTTAAATGGATTTGAACCAAGGAAAGGAGAAATATGCCCTTAAATGGAAATCAATCCTGGGTCAATCTCCTAGCAGGAAGAGATTTTGTCTAGAAGAGCTTCCCCTGAAGGAAGGGCTTACCATCTGTTCATTGTGTAGCTACACCTACATAAAATTGCTATCCACAACCCCTCATGGTTTCTCTATAACTAACATCATGAGACTTGAATTATCAGTGACTAATTACCAACCAGCCTGGCAGTCCCTGTTATCTTTTTCATGTGCTGTGGACTGGCCAGGGTGGGGAGGCCGACCTTGGCCAACAAACAAAGGCTTTGCCCACCCACACTTTGAATTCACAGTGTCTTCCATGAATATTTGTGAATAAAACATGGTTATAATTTTAAGTTTAAAGACAGAAATTGTCACTCTCTTTTTTTTAAATACCAGTACAGAATATATGAGGAAAAGTTCTTCCTTTATTTCCAGATATCCTTACTTAAGAAATTATCCCCATTAAGTTTGTGATTCGGTTACCAATTCTGTGATTGGCATACAGATTAGTTACATGGAAACCTAGGTTATTGACAATCAGCTTAGAATTGGGATATTATAAATACCATCATATATTTTCCTTCTCTCCATTTTGCTTCATTTTGATATTCGCGCCAATATTGTTGGGATGTCCAGGTCTCTCTGTTACATACAGTTGTGGTTGCCATCAGAGGTTTTGATACTTGTTCACTCTGCTCCAATGCTCCCAGCTATTGCCCCTTTTATTTCCAGCCCTCATAAACTTTCTGGCACTTGTTAGGGGACACTGAAATGTTCACACAAGTGGTTATCAATTGTTGTACTCCTGACTTCAGTGCTCGCATACTTGCTTTAGTTGTTGGGCTTCCTGAGTTCTCACTTTTGTGTGCCAGTTCTCACACACAGTTGAGAATTGTTTGCTGGGAATTGTCTGTAGCACTGGGGCTTCCAGACATCAACGCTGAGCATAAACAACAGAGCTCTGGGATCTCATGGGCTGTGATTCAATAAATGTGATGGCTGCAGGTATTTCAAGTCTCATGTTTCTAAGGTAGACACTTCAGTCATTGAGTAGTCTCCCATATTGAGTTCTCATATGTTTTCAATAATTTTTGACCAAAATCTATCTACCAATCTATCTAACTATCCTTTACTGCTTTTTTACCACTAAGTTTCAGCTTGTCCCCCAAATATTTCATCAGCTAAGCTTCACAATTGTTTTTAAATGAAAACCAAAGTAGACAAAAATAATAACCTTAACATTCCATTAGAAAACTAGGTGTAATGTTCATGACAAATAATTATGAAGCTACTAGTGATGAGTTTGGGATTTTAATACTCCTATGTTTAAAGAGAGAAATTAAGCTCAATACTGAGAAGAGAAATGCCTTTTACCAGTGCACATCTATTAAGTGACTGCTGCAAAGCAATCCCAATACTAGATGAACAAGGTAAACCCCTCCTAGTCATAAAGCTTAAAAGTTGTGCTGAACAAAGGCAAATAAGAAAATTCTTTAATAAGCAATATTTCAAGCACTCTAAGAACAAAGAAGGTGCCCCAGAAATTGCAGCTATACCTGTTATGTTGTTCAAGAATTAAGGGGGAAAGAGGAGGACATTCCAGGAAGGAGAAGGCATATGGCCACTAAAAATCAAGATGCTTGCAGTAGAATGTCTACTAAGTAGAAGACAGAAAAGAGTGTTGAGAAAAAGACAAGCCAAGTCATTAAAAACATTAAAAATCCATAGTTAATAATATGCTTTTCATCCTGTAGATTGTGAAAAGCATAGAAGTTTTAGAAAGATCATTTAAAACTTACTTCCTCCGCCCCTCTCGGAGAGCCCGGCAACCTACAGAGAGTATCTCGCCCTCACGGCAGAGCCTGGCAAGCTACCTGTGATGTATTCGATATGCCAAACACAGTAATGACAAAGTCTCCAATGGAGACGTTACTGGGCCCGCTTGAGCAAATCGATGAACAACGGGAGGACAGTGACAGTGACAGTGACATTTTAAACTTATTTTAAAGAAAATAAGAAGCAGGATGCTATCTCTGTACTAAAGGCAAAATAACATAAGGAAGTGGATTAAAATATGTTGGAATGGAGTAGGTGGATTAGAAGAATTTTCAAGGTGCAGTAGGTAACTGATGGACATTAGAAAGAAAGGAAGACTTCTAAATAGAACAACTAGTCCAGAGGTAGTACTATTTTGCAGAATTTATGTACGGGGAAAACAGGTATGGTCAAATAAAATTTGAGTATATTTGAGTTATTGTTGTCAAGTAAGATATATAAACAAAATACACAATGGAAGTTCACAACGGAGATTTGTAGCTCTATGTGGAGATCTCCTCCTTACTCCACCATATATATGTGTGTGATGTATGTCTGTTATTGTAAGAGAAACAGATCATTTATTAGAAATAGAATTGAGATTATAGTACAGAAAGTGCCTAACATGAGACTTAAAATTGGGAAAAGGAATAATGAAGAATATCAATTTAAGAGGCTTGCAGATAAGGCAGATTTCTGACACTGGAACAGATACCATCAGAAAGTGAATAGAGAACCAAGAGAATGATGCATATCAAAACTAAGAAAGGACAAACGTTGAAATATATGAGAATGTCATTGGTCAATAGTGCCAAAGGTAGCTTTGGAATTAAGGAAAAAATGAATTTAAAAGTAACTGTAGTTTCCATGATTAAGATGAACTTTGGTCTTAACTAAAGCAATTTAGTGAACAGGAGTCAAGTGTTAGTGTCTATGAGGGCTGGGAATTGAGGATATTGAAAATGGGATGTATATTATTCTTTACAAAGCTTGACACCATAGGAACAAAAAAGAAAAATGAAAAAGGTGTGATGTAGAGAGGGGCAAGCAGGAAATGTTTTTTAAATCTCACGTTTCTTCTTTCCCTTTTTTTCTTTTTCAAATGGAAGATGATTGAAAGAACCCAGTTGAGAGAAATATATCAAAGAAATCAACTGCAAGTCATATTCCCTTTAATTTATAAAATAAAATATTTAATTCCAATAAAAGTTAGAAGGGTATCTCACAGAATAAAGGCGGTCCTTGATATTAAGCACTTTATAAAAATGTCTCTATTTCTTTTCTATTATAATATTGATCAGTAAAATCTTTGTCATTGAGTAGAACCATTGATCTAGATAAGAGGCAGATGTCTATTCTTGAATAGACACTTCTTTCCTGGAAGCAGCATGAGATGAGGTTATGTTATTTGAGGAGTAAATCATTACTTTTTTAAAGGTAAGAGGCAGAAATTAAGGAAACAAATTAAAATGATCTTGGTTTTAGTCAAAAATAAGAGGAAATTATGCATAAGGGTAAATAATAGTTTAATATTTGTTGTAAGGTATTATGAAATTTTGGAACAGATACTCAAAGAATGGAAAGTAATACGAATAAAGGCATTAAAGTTTACTTTGCAGCCTAGCATTGTTAAAATAAGAAGTCCAGTGTTTGTAAAAGCACCAGTACCCTGATTGTACCCTGAAATTGCTCTGAATATTGAAATGAAGACTTATATAGAGCTTAATATTTGTAGGACAGTGTAGAGGAAGTATGGGTGATAAGAACTTTGGACGATAATAAGACACAAATTAACTGCTAAAGATTCTAGTCTGAATGTAGAGGAATTAGGACAAGAAGAAAACTCCTGTAAAGACAGAGATGAAAAAGGACAATGTTTGATATTTCTACAAGTGGAGGTGCACTTAAAGTAAAAAAAGAAAGGAAAAGTTCTTCTTTGAAATGTATTAGGAACTATACATATTAGAAAAATTGTAGAGCTATTTACTTCAACAAAAAATTAAATAAAGATGATATTCAGAAGAGAGAAAAATAATTTTACTAGACAAGACAAAATGAGTTTCAATTCTTACAAATGAAAAAACTGTGTATCTCAGGGCAAAAATATAGCAACACAAATATAAAGTAGAAACATAGACAAAAACTTGTTGAATAATTAGACTTGGGTAATTTCTACAAACTTTCCTTTGTTTATAGAAAGTGGAAATGCAGGAGAAATTTTAAATCTTTCAAGCAGTATAAGAAGCTTGGGGATTCTGAGTTTGCTTTTTATTTATTTTTAAGCAGGTGGTTAAATGAATGAGGGGAAAAGTGAAAATAAAATGTCCTAATTGTCAAAAAAGAGAGAAGGCAACAAAGTTTTCTCTAGTAATCCACCCATAGCACAAAAGTAGACTATGGGGAGCAATGTGCAGATAAATAATTTGTTGTGGAGACAGGGCACTTGGAATTCATATCATTGATTTAATTTATATTGTAATACTTAGAAAACACAAGTATATACAAAACAAGCTTTAAATAATTATGCTCTATAGTAAATTTAATCATACTACATTGAAAGGTATAATAATAAGTGACTCATGAATGGATCAAATGATAGATTTCATATTTAATTGCATATAATCATACTTTAGGGAACTGAGACAGAATTTCAGATTCTTACCTTTTCTGTTTTCTTTGTGGACCACGGTTTTCATCAAACAATGTTCCCTGGACAGCTGACTTTGGCATAAACATATGAAGTCTCTACTTCTGAGTGATGTCCATTACCAAAAAGTTTTAAGTCCTTTATGTTAACTTTAGGGAACCTGTATGTCATTTAATGAAATCCAGCAGCACATTTTCAAAATGACAATGACCATAAGAAAGGTGTTTGGGTACTTGGAAGCCATCATAATTTTATCTTAAAAGAAATTATAAGCATATTAAAATGATTGGTATCATGAACCACAGAGATAGTACAGGAATTAAGGAGCTTACCTTCCATGCAACAAACCGTGGTTAATCCCAGGTACTGTATATGGTTCCACGAGAATGTCCAGGATGATTCCTGAGTGCAGAACAAAAAATAAACCCAGACCATACCTGGTGTGTTCCCCAAAATAATAAAATCAAAATAAAATAATTGGTATAAGAAGAGGTTCTCTATTCCAAAGAGTGAACAGTTAATGCAAATAAAGAATTATTATATGCAAGGCACAAAGATAAGTGATTTTAATATGTTATTCTTCTAGCTCAGGAAGTAATTATTTATAATTTGTAAATTAAGAATATGAGTTTTAACAGTTTAGATAACTCTGTTAAAATATAAAGGAGTACTATATACTCAAAACACTTGGTGTATATTAATTCATCAACATGTATTTGAGGACTAACTGGATTTAGGATATTGTGATGGATAAAGGTTATAAAAGGATATAAATATCATTTATTTTCCAATACTAGGTCAGATTAGTAGGAAATACATCTTCTACAATATGACATGACAAGTTCTCAAGTAAGAGTAATTTATAGTTCTTTTGAGAAAGCGAGGATGGGAAACTTATTTTCTTTAAGATGAGAAATATTTCACAGAATAGGTAACTTTTGAACTGTTCTAAGTATGGTTGAATCCTACTAGAAGAAATTTGCAAACACTGGAATGCTGAACAGTGTAGCTTGAACACTGAATCTCTACAAATTTATAAAATTTAAAAGGTATAATTTCAAAAGAAATTCTACTGTTGCCTCACACTCTTGTGTGCAGGAATGTGTTCTGTTTGTGCATATCAGCAGTTTAAGAGTAAAAAACAGAAATTAGTATAAGGTAAAGAAGAAAGCATACACAGAAATCAAGAAAGAATGAAATCAGGAAGTGGGCATATGAAAAATAAAGTTAAAAGAAAATATAAGAGAGTTTAGAAGTGACAAAAGAAAGGCATTAGTAAAGAAGAAGAAGAAGAAGAAGAAGAAGAAGAAGAAGAAGAAGAAGAAGAAGAAGAAGAAGAAGAAGAAGAAGAAGAAGAAGAAGAAGAAGAAGAAGAAGAAGAAGGAGAAAAGAAGAAAGAAGGAGAAGAAGAAGAAGAAGGAGGAGGAGGAGGAGGAGGAGGAGGAGGAGGAGGAGGAGGAGGAGGAGGACAGGATAAGAGAACCAGAGGTCCAAAAAGGAGAGTAGAGTCATAGGAAAGGTATCATAGAAAAGATGGAAATGAGAAAACAAGAGACATTTACTAACCAAGAGACATTCTTGATAGCTATTTTATGGGGTGGGGCAGGGGGAGAATGAAAAGAAACTCATTCTATCCAGTTGGATGTACATAATAACCAGTTCTCAGTTTTTTATTGTATGTTTCCTTAAAACAAATGCCCAAGTGTTTTAAACTAGTTCAAAGGTCTTTGACTCAATTCAAAGAGAAACTAATTTCCTGGATCCCTCTTGAAAATATCTTCACAAATGTTAAGCTTCACAGATGAAAGCTTTCAGGTATCTTGCTTTCTTATTTTTGTGTTTGAGCCACATTTTGAAATAAAAAAATCAGTAACTTCGATTTTGGAGTCTTTCTGAAACAAAACTTTAATTTTATATGCAGAATAAATTAGTTATTATAGTATTTTAAATGAAGCTTCAATACACTCTTATTTTTTAAGGTATAGTTGTTCTTTAAAAATTCTGTTCTAGGTTTTTTTTTTTCACTCTAGAGAAGTTCGCTTTTTGTCTTGAACATACATCTTTCTAAATTTTCAATAAAAAATAATTTTGCTTCGCTAAACAACAACAGCAGATCTGTTATGTTTTGATCCTCTACAAATTGGGAAAGTGATGCACTTTAAGAAAATGTAAGAGATCTACAAGGAAGTGGTTATACTGGGTCTTTTAGCTTTGTGAAAAAAAATTTTTTTTTATAGAAATATCTGTGTTTCAATCCACTTTTGCTTACTGTCCTTTTTATTGTTGATAGTGTTCTGCTGTTAAGGGTGAATGTGTGTGAGTGTGTGTGATACACGTGTGCTTATGGTTTATATTTTGTTATTGTTGCTCTAATAGAAAGACTTTGGTAGACTTTTGTGGCTCTGTTGCTATAAACTCTTGCAACACATAACAAACAGCCGATCAGAGAAATGGCAAGCATTGTCTGTATTCTCTGTGCACTTGGCAGGGATTTTTCATATTGTACATTATTGGCTCTGCTGTGTGATAGCACAACAGAGCCTTTGTAATGCTCTCGGCAGAGCTATTTATATACTATGACTCTACTAAGTATCCTTCCCTCTGCTGGTATTCTTCCATGAACTCAGAGAAAGTGATTTGCCCAAATAAAAGAAGTATGGATTGACATTGTTCAGAGCACAGGATATTGCAAAGGCAAAATAAGTCTTTATATAGCTCACATTAAGTATCATTATTTTCAATTGAATGGAAAAATGAAGGTTAGCACAAATGAATTTAAAGGAGATTTCTTTCAAGTGTGCCAAGATGATTAGAATCTGGTTCGCGAACACCTGAGTTAGATGCTATAAATATGTTGTGTCAAAGGACCCAGACTTCTGTATTACTTGGATTTCAGTGATGTCCTCTACAACTGTTCACATCAAAGTTGGAAAATGATGAATATCAAAGACCCTGTGTCTCTGTGGTCACTTTTTGCAATGGGGTTTTGATTTTATTTATTTTTGTATTTTATTTATTTTTGGGGGAGTTGGATTTTAAATAACTTAGGTATATGCTGCACAACAAGGAGAGTGATTGTAAAAAGTAATAAAAAACAGTGAAAAAATGCTCTTTAATCTTCAATTTATTTCATCCAAATTAGTCATGAAGAGTATGACACTGATTGTAAAATTGCCTATGAATCTAAAGTAATAGTTTTTCTTCATATCATTTTCAGGTTGACACTGTGTCTTATGCATTTGAAATTTTGCTTCCTTCTCTCACAATTAACCTGAAACATTTGTATTTTTCTGAATTCATTATAACTTTGTCAGTACCATTATGCTTGTACATTTATAATGACACCTAATTGAGATAACATTTTAGAAATAGCTGGACATGGGACATATACTCTGTTATCAAATACAACCAACAAGGGTTTCCCTGCCATCTGACATTTGTGTTCATATTAAAAAGCCTGATATTTGGATTCACTAATATTCAGTCATGACATGTTCAACAGCATGACTTTAAAAATAGCATAAAATGCATAAAATAATGAGGAAAGAGATACTAGCAGAATGTGATGCTCCAGTTAATGTCACACTAACCCGAGGATATAGGAAATGTCAATTTTTAGTGGTTAAGACAGACCACAGATGTGTGTGCTGTCCCAGGAAAAACTGATTATGTAAAAGAGTGATGATGTTTTATTTGTTATTTGCTCACTTCTAACATAACTATATAATAGACTAGGGAGATGTAGAACGAATAACTTTCTAGTCTGCACTATCACAATAAAGTCAATCTTAAGAGGAAAAATAAGGAAAAATGCTTCCAATTTATAAAAATTAAGGATTGTCATGCTCTTGTTTAATGACATTACTTTGATGGAAAAAGCAAGTACTTGTATTCTCCCAGTATAGTTTCAGATATTTTCCTTCCAGTGATCTAGTTCCTGCTTAAATGATTATTTTCTTAATATTTTCTCACATCTGTATTTCAGTTATTATCTGACTTGTTTTTTATGTGCAAGATATTAGATAATT
Source organism: Sorex fumeus (assembly GCF_029834395.1). Taxonomy (NCBI): domain Eukaryota; kingdom Metazoa; phylum Chordata; class Mammalia; order Eulipotyphla; family Soricidae; genus Sorex; species Sorex fumeus. The sequence goes on along the minus strand of NW_026606075.1, from coordinate 10,296,406 downwards.
AGATCACAAAAGTGTATTTAGCTTTATTATCAAAGAAAAATAGTTTAATGAAAACTTGTAAATTAGTAAAAAAAGACATAAAATGATTTGTATTCTAAATTTCACTTTTTATGTAAGTGACAAAATATTTGTATAACAAAATTATATTGAGTAAGATAATTAAACTGAACTATAAATACAGTGGATTTCTCTCACTAGATGAAGGCTATATAAAATCATACTGTGGATTTCTCTGGATATATGAAAGAATATGAAAGCTGGGTATATATAAGCTAAAATTAGTTTCACTAACTTGATTCCACAAGAAGCTGTAGAAATTTTTTTCTATGAAAAGTTACTGTGCTGTATCTCCAGTAGTATAGCATACCCTTTGTAAAGGACGTGCTAGCTGCTAAATTCATTTTTGGGGGTCTAACTATATTTGGATTATTTATCTGAGTATAAATTTTGGCAGAGATATTTTTGAAGTTTCCCTCATAGTAAATATTGGAAAATAGCAGGTCCTTTAATTATTTGGGTAAAATTGATTCTCTTGTTAAGTACATTATGAGAAATATGTGGAAACCTATACACGTTATAACCTTCTTACCAACTTCAAAAGCATATTAACATATCAAATACTTGGGAAGCTTAATAATCAAGAAAACTGATTACACTTGTTTAACACAGCATTTGAATGTGGAATCACTTTATTGTGCACTGTCAATCACCAAATTACCCAGGATCCAGGGAAACTATAATACATTTATCAGTGGACATGAAGAAAAAATAACTACATTTTAAAATAAAGTGTCCCAAAAGGTACTAGGCCAGGGATTATTTATTGTCTTGCTTAACTTTAGTGGGAAAACTCCCAAGTCAGTACTGTAAGTTTAAAGATGAGGAAACTCAATTTCAAAGAGGTAGTCACCTGCTTGGGCGAAAGAAATCATAGGAACAGCTGCATCAGAATTCAAACCCTGGTGTATATGATTTTAATGATCAGTATTAGCTCTGTTCTCCTTTGACTTTTGCAAGTTATTGCACAGTTAAAGCCGTCACTTAATTTTTTGTTTGTGTGTTCTTTTTAGAAGTAGACCAAAAATAAAATCATTATGTTCAGCTCTAGTAAGAGTTAATACCGAACCTAATTTGTTTTTACCTCTTCCAAAAGTGGACATTTAAACCAATTTGGAGTTTTCTAATCATCCTCAATGAGATCATATTCATTTTAAGTCAAGGTGGTTTTTCCTGAAACCAACATTTTTTTTTTTTGCTCACCTTTTCCTACTCTTATTCTGACCACAAAATGCCTTCATTTTATACACATTTTATTCTACTTATTAGGTGGGATGATGCCTAATTAGTGAAGCATTTAATGAGACAGTGAGATCTTTAAAATGAACTTACATTTTTGTCATTTATAACTTCTTTTGTGAATCAGGAATAGAATTAGCATGATTATTTTCTTTTCAATTCTTATTAAAGAGCCACGATTTAAAAGTTACTGATAGTTGAGTTTAGGGATATAATAAGCCAACACCAGTCCCTCCATCAGTGTCAACTTTCTTCCACCAGTTCGAGATTCCCTTCCCATCCTAACTCTAACTACAGCCCCACTTGTCAACTTTACAGGCACATTTAAAACGACTATTTCTTTTATTCTTTCATGAAATTACCTAGTTTAAACACTAATTATGCATAGATGACTTTCCTATAAAGGCATCTTTTCCACACTCTGAATAAGAATGTGTGCTGAATGTAGGTGAAGGACAGACATGATAACCTCTTAGTACCTGTACTGCAAAGCATAATGCACAAAAGAAGGGAGATATAGATAGAAAGAGGAAAAGTGCCTGCCGTAGAGACAGGCTGGAGGAGGGGGATTGTGGGAGGGATACTGGAGACATTTGTAGTGGGAAATGGACACTGGTAGGGGGATGGGTGATGGGTGCATGACTGAAACCTGATCATGAACAACTTTGTAACTGTGTATCTCACAGAGATTCGATGAAAAAAATCATCTTTTCCAGACCTCTTTTTACTACCCCCATTTTGTAGTCAATGGATATTTCTATTTCAGTGTCAAAACATAAGTCCTGACACTTATTTCATCTTTCTGCTGGTTTTTCCTTTTGTACATGTAAGTAGTACTTGTACATGTAAGTAAATAGCAGCTATATCTTTTTATATACTGTTTTGTATATTTAACTGTTTATTGTTATTATTATTCTTTATATATTGTTCTTGACAAGTGCTTGCTCAAAAATTCTGTAACTCTGCTTCCTGCCCAGCTGAGACCACGAGATATCCCCGGTGAGTGGCTCTCTGGGACAGCCATGGAACCAGAGGCACACAGACCTTATTCGGAACCCAGTAGCTTTTGGCAGAAATGTGAATAGATTCTGCATTAAGCTACAGCATCGTGCCCCCCACCCCCTGAGGGAAAAGGTGTCTGTCTCTTCTGCCTTCCCCCCCCCCCCCCACACACACACACCCAGTGGCATGGTGGCTGCCACCTCAGAGCCTATTGGACAGCCAGGTATGAGCCTGTAATGATGGAGTAACTGTGGCCTCATGGGATGGGGGGTGGAACCAGCATGTCCTTTCTGCCCCACCAAGACCACAAGTTGCCCCCCACGAACGGCTCTCCAGCATGGTCATGGACCCAGAGGCACACAAACCAATCTCGGAAACTATGAGGCTTTTGGCAGAAATTCCTCCAGACTTAATTAGTGAAGTATCAGAAATCCAAAATTGTGCGATAGCGGCCACGAGACATCATATGTTTTTCATAACCAGCAATAGAAAACAAATTATTTCACAATGCCTTTTCAACAGGTCTGATTATAGGGGGAAAATTCCAAATAATAATGGTACATCTTTTGTTGAAATAATGAATGTAATCAAAGTAGAGGGAGAGTAAGTGGAAATCATCTGCGTCACAGGCATGGGGAGGGGTGGAATGGGGGGTATATCGGGGTTCTTGGTGGTGGAAAATGTGCACTGGTGAAGGGATGGGTGTTTGATCATTGTATGACTGAGACTTAAACCTGAAAGCTTTGTAACTGTTCTCATGGTGATTCAATAAATAAATTTAAATAAATATATAAATAAAGTTGAAACTAAAGAAAAAAATCAGTGACTCACAGTATTGTCTATAGACTTCAACTATTCTCTTTAACAGATGAACTTTTAATTCTTAAAATTTGTAGATTTCTGGGAAAGGGGTATGCAATAATAGTGAAACTTGTAGGTATCAGTTCTTTGTCTACTTCCTTAATTATGAAGCAAATTCCTGGGTGATGATGAATGAGACATCCAATAAGTAACTAGATGACTCTGCTGACAAAAAACATGGTGTGTAGATAAGGAATATCCAAGTCCCAAAAAAGTATTCATGTTTAATGAGTCAAGTCACTATTCTCTCCGTAGTATAAATGTTTCAGTAAATCATCAAGTGGATGATGGATTCAAGGCTTAACTGCAATATTTTAAGTTTTTATAGTGACCAACAATATTGGCATCTTGACACTTAGTAGTGGCAGTTGTCACAAGCGGGTCTATTTGATGGACTCATGTATTGCTTCATACATTAGTATTTTGTTTATCGGCATTGTTTAGAAGTACTGACTCAAGGGGATTATAATGTGGTAAAAAGAGCTTTCCTGTATTCACAGAAAGGAATATCTTGCTTTCATGGTTATTAATAACCTCTATCCCAGTGAAAGTGAACATGAAAGAAAGGCACACACATCCTTTCCAAAGAGATTACTTCAAGAGATATTCTCAGATACCAATTTGTTACTAATACTCAAATATCTTCAAGTTTTGACCCTCTGACTAAATATTAGTTGCTATTCATAATTGTAAAATGTTTTACATTAGGCCTATGACTCCTTCCAGGCAAAGAGGGGAGTGAGAACAGTTTATTTGATGCAGAATTTACCCCACTAAAGAATTTATTTTTTATGCCTCAGGTCCTGTTCTTGGATACGTTCTGATTCTAACTACTATATGGTAAAAAGCTAGCTGTAAACTAAAATCAGTTTATTTTCCTTTAAGTTATCTATTTCTAGAAAACTTCAAATAAATGTTGAAAGATCAATAGAAAAACATCATGAATTATCATGTTTTTGAGAGTGTAAGTCAAATTTTCCTGCAACTTCCTTTATCTTTAGACCCTCCTAATCTTTACTGTAGATATAATTTTTACCACCAATCAATGTAATTGTAGAAACAACTGTGTTTAAGACTTTAAATAATATTTAGCTGGTCAGAGAGAATTGTTACCTACTGTTTAACAGTAATCGTTAGCAGCATTTTGGGTGCATTTAGCAACTGACATTTACAAATAATATTCAAATGTGGTGTGTTCATATAGTCCTAATACAGTATCTTGAAATATAAATTTCAATTGCTATACTGGGAAGATCTGAAGCAAAGTAAAATCTTACATGTTTTTTTAATTATGATTGTGAGCAAAGATAAGTGAATACAGAAAATTGGATTCAACCAAACCTTGTCAATTAGAACACAATAAAACACACTTACCACCCGCACACAAATACCTGTAGATATCTACTAGTTTCATCAGTTCACTGAAACTGGAGCCATAATAATTCACCTGTCCACATTTAGAATGTGTCATTGAAAAGTTTAGATAACCCTCCTCTTAATAACTCACAAGCTATCGCCCTATTATAACTTCTAAGCAAATAACTGGTGTTTACTGAAAAAGTCCACACTTATTGTAACATATATTTCTTAGCTGTATAATGTGAAATCTCTTTTGCTACATTTTTTAAGATTATAAATTTTTTAATAACTGACTACTGAAGTTGGGCCTCTAGCCCCATTTAGTCCATCATCATAGTTATCTTATTATATAATTTTGTAAACTATGGCTATTCTTAGGAATATATATGTCACTGTGAAGTAGGCCTGGCAGCGCAGTGCAATGTAGAAGGATTATTCCTCGGAATAGGAAGAAAAAAAGACAGATATTCACAGGCAAGAAATCCTAATTTTCTGTGGAAACTGAGGAAAATAAGAACTAATTTTATAGAGGATTATTAAGCAGGGTAAAATTTGTTCAGTTATATTATATACATTATATTAGATTACTTTATTGCTAATTTTATGATAATGCTTCTGGTAAATTTAGAATGGTAGGAGAAAATATGTGACTCAGATAAGATTAAATAACTAGAGAAGTTTAACTATAGACTCAGATTCTAGTCATCTATGCTTTATAAAATATTTGAACTCTGTCATTAGAAACATTTGAAATTATGAATTAACAGAAAATTAAAGCATAATAATGCTCAGGCATATTCCTTCTATCAGTTAAAATTTATTAAAAAATTAAGTCATATTCTTAAAACAGAACTAGTTGGTGGTATGTTATCAATGTTTGATGTATGCCATATTGTTTGGGGTTGAAAATACAGAAGAAAACTTTTTTGAGCAAGTGCTAATATTTTTATTTCTCAAAAAATTACCTTAAAAGAAAAAGGAAAAACAGGCGGCGAGGGAAAAGTAGAGGATGAGTTTGACATATTAGCAAAAAGAAATTCCCAGAAAAAGAAAGCAGTAAGTAGGCACACGGCTTTTAACAATTCGATTATGTACTTTCAAAGGTAATTTTAATGTGCTAGAGGAGATGGAAGTCAAATCAATTAAACAGAATAAGGGTGGTTAGAAATGGTAGGAATGCAGTTCAGAATGCTTATTTTATGAAGTTTGATAGAAAGCATATGACTGTATTAGGTATTCAGAATGTGCCACCCATGTTATTCAGTTGTACAGACATACATGAAAACAGACTTGAGAAAGTGTATTAAGAAATCTTAATCTGTATGTTTTGCAGAAAATCTTAACTTTGAAGCCGAGAATTTTTTGTTTATTTCATTGTTTTATCTCCACAAATACTTTATATTATCTTTCCTGTTTTTATTTATAAAATTAATCCATCTCTTATGTCATTTAAACTAGAAAGACATAATTAATGTACCTCAAACATATTACATTTAAATGTTAAAATAAAAATTGTAAGTATTATTATAGATTTTTATTTTAAAATTATATCTAATTTTTATTCTGCTAATGCATCTTTCTTAAGAAGTGTTTTAGTCAATGTAGTCATTGTTTTTATTTCCATATTAGAATTTTTTTTCTGATTTAGTAACCTGGAAAATAATTAAAAGGAATATCAATTTAGTGGCAACTTTTGTTTATATTCAGTAACTAATTTTTACTGATGATCTGGAGGAAAATTTGGAAATATATATGGAGTCCTAAATATCAATTGATCTATCTATGAACTGCAGTGAAATAGTTTAAGAAAATGTTATATAAGTTTCATTATCTTATTTATGTTTCCAAAAATTATAAAATTCCAAATATAGATATGGTAAAATAAATCACAGTAAAATAAGTTTATCCAATACGATGTTAATCAGCAATTAAAATGTTTTAAAATCTCAAATATATCGATAAATTCAGCAGTAGCTACATATAACTATATAAAATTTATCAAAGTAACAGCTTAGGGATTTTCATTTATATTTTAACTGAGTATGGTTTTGGAATATTTGAATTTTCCTCTTTGTACCTGCTTATAGTTTGGAAATTCTAATAATCACAAATAGCTTCCAAAAATTAAAAAAAAACTAGTTTCAAGTGATAGTCACATAGAATTCATAAGGACAAAATTATAATGTATCAAATTCATTAAAATATAACTAAGGTTATCCATAGATATGGTGGTGTGAATTTTTCATTATAATTCTCATCATGTGGAGAGTGGCAGCAATTAGAAATAAGTCAATACCTAAACTTCAGTATTTAATGTTAGAAGATGCTGTTGTATAAACCAAGGAGAAAACAAAAAATAATTGAGGGGGGAATTGTCTCTCTATCTTTTGTTTTCTGGTGAAGCAAGATGGTTTTTATTTAAACTTAATTAGAAAGATGTGAAAGGGGAAGAAGGAAAAGGAAGTATTCATTCAAAAGAGACGCGGGCTTCTCCAGAGTGGGGGAAAAAATAAAAAGACATAGAGACAAGCCAGACACATGTTCAAGAGAGAACAAGGATTTGAATAACAAGCCGGTTGTATTTTTTTTTTTAATTTTTATTGGTGAGACATCATGAGGTACAGTTGTAGACTTACAAGTTTTTGTGCTTGGGTTTCAATTATACAATGATCAAATACCCATCTCTCCACCAGTGCCCATTTCCCACCACCACGGATCCCAGTATCCCTCCTACCCCCCCTTACCCCCCATCCCACCCTGCCTCTTGGCAGGGCATTCCCTTTTGTTCTCTCTCTCTTATTGGGTGTTGTGGTTTGCAAAAGAGGCAATGGGTGACAATCATGTTTGGTCTATAGTCTACTTTCACCATGCTTCTGCCATCCTGGGAGGATCCTCCCAACACCCTTTATTTGGTGTTCCTGAAGTCATGAAATTTACATACAAGTGGTACTACATGGAAAGTATCATGTTAAGCGAAATGACTCAGAAAGAAAGGGATAGACATAGAAAGATTGCATTCATCTGGGGAACATAAAATAACAAAATAGGAGACTAACTCCCAAGAATGGCCGAGATTAGTACCAGGAATTTTACTCCATGGCTTGGAGAGGCCAGTCACACATGCCAGTTGTATTTTTAAAATGTAAGTTTTTAAAACTTACACACACACACACACACACACACACACACACATGTGCTGCTGAAGCACTTTGCCACTAGATAACTCTTTATTTTTTGTAAGGACTGTGGGTTGCTCACAATCCTTAAAAAGTTAACTACTGTTTGGCTAGTACACAAACGATAAATCAAACACCCATTTTCAAGACATGCACCGAGGATATTTGGCCAACTTTAATCCATCCAATGTTGTATACTGCATTTGTTCTTTTGAAGAGGTATTGCCTAAGATGGGAATCCCCACCTTTAAGTGGTGAAAAACAAGGAAATTAATTGTTTTTTTTTATTTTTCCTTTTGTAGAATGCAAGTTCTGAAATCTAGATTTTGGGGTTCATTTTCCAATACTCCTTTGTTTACACCTTGTATTAATTTCATTTGGAATCCGTCATGGGGACAGAAAAGATAGTACAGGAGTTAAGGCTCCTGCCTTTCCTGTGGCTCCCCCCAGGAAAAAAAACTGACCATAGATATTAACAAACAATTTCTCTGGTGATTTTTTATTTACAGTCTTTATTTCAGATAATTTTTGGTAGCACAGCGGGTAGGGCGTTTGCCTTGCATGCAGCCGACATGGCTGACCTGAGTTCGATTCCTCTGCCCCTCTCGAAGAGCCCAGCAAGCTACCAAAAGAAAGAGTATCTCGCCTGCACAGCAAAGTCTGGCAAGCTACCCATGACGTATTTTATATGCCAAACACAGTAACAAGTCTCACAATGTTACTGGGCCCACTCGGGCAAATTGATGGACAATGGGAGGACAGTGAGAGTGACAATTTTTGGTAAGATTTTAGCATGCTTTCACAGACAAGTTTGCCGGTAGGTAGAAAGAAAGAGGTGTGTGTGTGTGTGTGTGTTTGTGTGTGTGTGTGTGTGTGTGTTTGAGAGCACATATTTGTGCGCAGCGACACTTCAAGTCATAGCTATAATACATTTTGTTTTTCATTTTCTTAAATAAGCTGCTTTGATTTCAAGATCTTGAAATAATGTTGTGTACATTCAAGTATGAAGCAACAAGTGACTTCTCTGCTCATCAAAAGTTTGTTGAAAGCATGTTCAGTAGAACACAAGAACCTGTGGAGCAGACAAAGATTAATTATACCTGTACTCATGCAGCAATGTTTGTGTTCCAAACAAATTATATTTGCTTGTGTTTAAACGATGCATAAATCTGATGCGTGCAGATGAACGTGTGTTCAGGATGGGTGAGCACACTTGTTTGAATGTCATATTTATCCCTGTATTTTGTCAGAAAATTAACTTCTTTGGAGTTTGTGCTTGAGCTGAGCATATGGTTGTTGATCTCTGGAGATGACAGCCTATCTGAGCAATAGCTCCTTATGGCTCCAGCTCTCCTCGGCTGGCAGATGCTTTGGGCTTTTCTACAATTAAGTGGAGATCATCACTGTTTTCTTTGAGCACTGCTGTGCCTTGTACTCTGAAGTGTTTTGTTAATCACTGTCTGCCTTCGACAGAAGCTGCCAAAGCTCTCATTAAGTTTGAATTTTGAGATGTCATGCTCGAATGATGGAATTTCATCCTCTTTCTGCATGAATGGAATTGGCTATGGAAAGGTGCCAGAAAAAAATCATGTCACTAAAGTATACTTGCTTTACATTTTGGGGATAAAACAAAAGGCAGTTGGGGCAGGGGTTCCCCAATAATTTGTCAGCTCTGGTACATGTAGTTTCCTAGGTGATGTTGTCAGGTTTTCACCAGAATGAAACGGAATAGTTCCTTTACAGAGTGTATCAATATTCTTCATTAGCTTGGTTACAAATGAACTTGAAATATCTTCTCTTAACTGCACAGAGACCTTTCAGGGCATTTCATATTTGATCTTTCAGGATGTTGTCACAGAAAGTTAATGGCAAGTTGCATAGAAGCTGAAGTATTTCTTTAACAACTTTTCTCTTGAATTGGGGGCAGGAAATGATATTTGATAGTAAAGGGGGGGAAAGCTTCATTTGCCCTTCAAAATAATTACTTGAAGTTGTATAGAGACAGAAAGCTAAATGCATCTGCTAACTACTTAATGATTTGCTGCAGGAAACTCAGTGTTATGGGAAATATGGTTTGAAAAGACATTACCCATTTCTCTTGGTAAATCTAATTGTTTCAGTTGAATGAGTAAAAGTAAGAAGTAAGCCTTGAAGAAAAAATACTTACAGTAATTAGCTCTAATGCCTAATCACTAGAGTCATAAAGCATTTGGAAAATTATTAAACTGATCTATAAAGTCCTCTACTCCCATAAACTAACTCATAATTGTTAACAAATTTATAGAGCAACCTTATTTGTGTGAATGTTTAGTCTGTGTCTCAATTTATTTCATCAACAACATAGGTGACAGGTATTTAACTGAAAAATTTTTAATGATCACAAATAAAACAAAATACAAATACATTTCTTTGTAGTAGAAAGACTGGCTATTAAAACAATAATAATCTGTTTTCTCATTTCAGTAAGTACTCAAGAAACACTTTCTATTAAGATCTGGATTGGATTTCATAACATGCTGCTTGAGTACAGAGCCTGTCCCTCAGACTTTTTCGTAAAACTCTCTGGAAATTACCTGAGTAAAATACTGATGGAGAGTTCTGAGTTAATATTAACATTCTTGTGGTTGTAAAATGACAAGGGTATCATTATTACTTTCCACACTCTAGGAAATATTGAGGAATATATTCTATGAAACTTGTATTATAATACTTAAAATGAATGGAATGATAGGAACTAGATGCAAACAAATTTATTCCCCTGGAAATTTAAGTGTTATTTTTTTATATAGTTAACAGTGAACAGAAGTGTTCATGTAACATAATAGGATGCATGCAGTGAAATCTTGTGTCCCAAATACCTTGTTTGGGTATAAAGAGATGAATTTATATAGAAAAATAATGTTACAGTAAAAAACACAGAAATCATATCAGGCCACATATCAGATTTAGAAATTCATTGTATTTTTTAAACTGTATGATCTGTATAGTATAGAGGTAGTATAAGTATAAAAGAAATGTGGGAGATTATTGAAAACATTAAAAACTGCATAAAGGTAAAGAAATTTAACTCATTTAAGATTTCAATAATTTTTATTGATCTGATTGTTTTAGAAAAGCAAAACAAAATACTAATAAGGTACTTTAAAAAAGGTGTACATTTTAAGATAAATTATTTACATTATAGGGTTCTTAGGAAACCAGAATAAGAGGGCAAAGTTCTTCTGAAGCTATGGTATGCACAAAGAACTGTGCAAAGACTTTCACATTTTTGTTTTTCTGTTTTTTTCTTGTGGGTGCCGTGGGTGTGTGTTTGTGTGTTGGTGGGGGGAAGGTGGAGGTTTGGGGGAACGGGTTGGGGCCAAACTTGGCAATGCTTATGGCTGTATGCCCAGGGACGTAGGGGACCACATGGGATGTCAGAATCAAACCTGAGGGGTTGCTGGAGCGATAACACAGCAGATAGGGCATTTGCTTTGCACACGGCCAACCCAAGTTTGATTCCCAGCATCCCATATGGTCCCCAAGCACCGCCAGAAATGATTTCTGAGTGCAAAGCCAGGAGGAACCCCTGAGCATCGCTGGGTGTGACCCCCCCACAAAATAAAAGAATCAAACCTGATTTGGCTGTGTGAAAGGCTAGAACTACAGGACAGCGCTAAACCTCCACATTTCTTTTTTGTACCACCCACCATTTTTGGTCTGTTTTTGCTTAATAGGTTTTCTTTTATTGAAGCACCATGAGTTACAAAGCTATTCATAGCTTGCTTTTTGACTTCCAATATTCCATCCATATTTCTTATCATCACCGTGGCAAATGGCTTTAAAGTAGGGCAGGGCCCAGACAGACCCTTGTAGACTCTCTTTCTTGCCCTGGTCACCCTAATTCCTCACTGACTTTGGAGCCCTGGCCATGCCCTACTCATGTTCTGTGAGCCAGGAAGTGCATTAAGGAAAAGTTAGTGTGCGTTTGATGCCTTCTTTGTATTTTATATGTGCAACTAGGAAATAGTACTAATTACACCTGGTCAAAAATGCTACATACAACTTTAAGACTTATTTTTGGGCCAGATAGATAGTATAGTGGTAAGGCACTTGCCTGCATTCAGTATACCTGAGTTCAAATCCCCAGACCATGTACAGTCTTGAGTCCTACCAGCGTGATCCCTGAGCACAGAACCAGAAATAAGTCCTGAGAACCACTGGGTATGCCACTCCCCCAGAAAAAAAAACCCAACTATTTAAAATTTTAGAATTTCAGGAGCCGCATGACATCTCATACTATTCATAACAAGCAATACAAGATAAATTATTTAGTATCTACCTGTGGGGCAGACTTGAGTGGTGGTAGGAAAATTTGAAATAATGGGGGTGGGAAGCTGTAATGATGATGGGATTGATGTTGAACTGTAGCACTGTCCTCTGGTTGTTCATCAATTTGCTCAAGTGGGCATGAGTAACGTCTTCATTGTGAGACTTGTTGTTACTGTTTTTGGTATATCAAGTAAATCACAGGGAGTTTGTCAGGCTTTACCATGCAGGTGGGATACTCTTGGTAGCTTGCCGGGCTCTTCGAGAGTGGTGGAGGAATCGAACCCGGGTCAGTCGCACGCAAGGCAAACGCCCTACTCACTGTGCTATCATTCCAGCCAATGTAATCAATTATTGTGAACAACTTCATGAAAATCAAATTGAAAAATTGAAAAAAAACTTATAAAAGTACTTGCTCCTGTCTTCATTGATTCCTTTCTCTAGATTAAAGACATAAGTAATTATACAGTACCCTAAATCAATTCTTAGAAGTCATTTACTGGGCCTGGAGTGATAGCACAGTGGGTAGGGCGTTTGCCTTGCACGTGGCCAACCCAGGTTCGATTCCCAGCATTACATACGGTGCCTTGAGAACTGTCAGGAGTGATTCCTGAGTGCAAAGCCAGGAGTAACCCCCGAGCATCGCCAGGTGTGACCCAAAAACCAAAAAAAAAAAAAAAGGAAAAGAAGTCATTTAGTAAACTAGAATACTAGAATAAATCACATTTAATATTTTATATTTGCATATAATAACATATGTTTCCATGGAAACATAAGTGGAAGTATATTGAGTTAAAGTGAGACACAGAAAATTAATCTAAATATATCATATTCTTTAATATAATGTACCAATCATTATATTATCATTCATGTTAATCTACTGATATGAATAAAATTAAATTTTGCAAATACAAAAATAATTAAATAACTTTTACATATCAGTCAGTACATTTCAAAACTATTCTTTTCTTAATAAAATGCACTTTGTTTATAAATAACATAAGCCAAATGAGCCTGCTATGTCTTGGCAATATTTACCAGAATTATGTTTTTTATAATAAGAAAAATTAGGTAGACTTTTAATATTCTCTACATAAATTCTTTCCCTTCAAAGCAAGCCCAAGGTTTAAATGTAGAGGAATACAATCACAATTTATAGTTTATAAATCTTTGATATGATGGATAAAAATGAATACATTTTGTTTTTGCTTTTTTCTTAACTATTTGACTGTTCTATCTCTGTTTCTTTCCCTACTTTTATCATTTTTAAAAAAATATGGTACATTTTATTTTTTATGATTATTAACCTACATGACACTTCATTATCATCAAAGTCCACAGTTCATAATAACTTCTATTATTTTCATAGTGTATATTCTGTAGGCTTTGACAAAAGTTTGATGACATGTATTCTGTTATTTAGGGTTTTCTCTACCATCTCTTTACTATATGTGTAATTATTATTATAAATGTTGATTACAATATGTTTGGATTTTATTCACTTCTTAAACATTTTCTTTGAGTACACTTTGAGTACACTAATTTCAGAGTTTTGTTTGTTTGTTTATTTTGGCTTATTTGCTTGCTTCCTTAAGGTTGTTATAGTAATTTCTCTATCCTGGTTTCCTCCTTCTCTTTGTATACCTCATTACAGAATAAATGTGTTAATGCAGTTTTAATCCATATTACTTTGTTATAAATTAGTCAACAAGGCAATAATTCTTATTATATCAGTAGAAAGTTTATTCTATTTTCAAGCAGTTGACAGACCAATATATATTGACAGACCAATGTGGGCAAGTGAGAGCCCTCCCCACCCCAAGGGACCCAACCTCAGCAGCCGACCTCCACTGCCCAACCACTGCCATGCTCCAGGCCACTTTCCAGACCGTGAGGCCACGAAGACACTTTTATACACAATTATAAGATACTTCCTACCCATTTATGCCTCTCGGAGAGCCCAGCAAGCTACTGAGAGCATCCGCCTGCACAGGCAGAGCCTGGCAATCTCCCCGTGGTGTATTCAATATGCCAAATACAGTAATGAGAATATGTCTCATTCCCCTGACCCTTAAAGAGCCTCCAATCTTTGGGAAAAGACAAGTAAGAAGAGGCTGCTAAAATCTCAGGGCTGTGAGTAATAGAGCTGTTACTGGCACCCGCTCAAATAAATCAAAGATCCACAAGATGACAGTGATACAATGATAAACTTTATAAACAATTGGTACAAGAAATTAATTGTACTTTTACATATTTTTTGTTTTTGTTTTGGGGTCACACAAAAGTAGTGCTCAGGGATTACACTTAGCTCCATACTCAGGGTTCACCCTAAGCATGTTTTGGGGGCCCATATAGGATGCTAGAATTGGACTTGGGTCAGCAATGTGGAAAGCAAGCACAATACTTGCTATATTATCTCTGATTTTATATTTTATAGAAAAAAATTAGCTACATGACATCAAATTTCTAAAAGGAAATACATATTTTTATAAGGAAATGTATGAAGAATACACAGTTTGTATTTATATTTTGATAGTCAAAACCAGGATTATAATTCAGTCCTTAACTAAAAATTAAAAAATTGTCTTGTGAGAAAATATTTCCAAATTTTCTCATCTTGTCATTTAATTTTTTTATGTTGGACTATTCATGTCTTTGAACTCTTCCTATGTGAAATATCATTGTTTAGCATTTACTGTTTTCCAAGAAGTTGAAGTAATAAAAAGAGAAGATACAATATAGAAATATATTATTTTATGGTCTAATATCTTAATTCATGTGCAGAATACAAACAGGAAATATCTGTGAAACCTCATCTCAGATTCAGAAAGCAAACAAATAGATTAAAGATAGGAAGAGAAAGAGTTTGGTTCACATCATGATAGTTCTTTGTCTTTAGTTAGTTCTTAAGATATAGACGAGATCAACAATCATATGGTTATTAGTATAGAACTTACAGAAGAGACATAGTAAATTGAATTAATGTTCCTAATATATGACTAATTTCTGCCATAGAAGTACACATTCATGTCCTCTAATATTCACATTTTCAGTGCTTCTGAAATAAGGGATATATACTTCCCTTCCATTGATTTTAGTTTGTCTATATTATCTGTGGCCAATAGAATCTCACCAGAAGTAGCAATGGACTAATTTTCTGTCATAAAGATTATTATCTAGTTCCATTGAACCTCTTAATATGCATTCATCATGAAAATATTTGCTCCTGGATAGCTTCAATTTTCAAAATAAAATAAAACAAAAAATTGAATCAAACCTTTCACTTAAATAGTCACTGTAAACAATCATAAACCTTTGAGAATGAAAAATAAATGTGTCTTTGTAGTCCACTAAAGCATAAGAGGATTTCTTTCTTTTAGTAGGGGAGGAGTGGACATGGGGATAATATACCAGCAGTGCTCAGGGGTTATTTCTGGTTCTGAGCTCAAGAATTACTCCTGGCAGACTTGAAGGATAATGTAAGATGCTGAGGATAGAACACAGGTTGGCCACATGCAAAGCAAACACTCTATCCGCTGTATTTTCATTTGGCCCCCTACTGCAAGAGGGTTTGCTTTGTGTGTGTGTGTGTGTGTGTGTGTGTGTGTGTGTGTTTAATATGAAAACACCAAAGGAGAAAACAGTTTCATACAGGGGTCATTTGAAGGACCTGACTGCAAGCGTGGTACAGATCTGTCCAAAATTATGTGTTGTACCAGCATAAACCTAGATGATGCTCATTCTCACTGGAATCCTACCTGTTCCCAAAGACCAAGAGATTATATCCTTGAACATCAGCATTTTCCCCTCCCAAGGACAGTTAGGCAAGCAATACTTTAGAGATTAGAGACAGCATGTGAGCAATTCTTACACACAAAGACATCAATTTCCTCTAATTCCATAAAGTCCTAGACATTCCTACACATAGGCTTCACCTTTTAAAGAATAACATAAAATAGAAAACTGAGAAGTTAAGAATTATTGACAATAAACATTTCTTAAATAACCAATTTATATCATTACTTGCTGTAGTTTTTCCACTCTTTTTTTTTCTTGTTTCCTTTAAATTTTTAATAACTGATTGAGGTCTTAGGAAGACCAGAGTAGTTCTAAGCTAAGCAAAACATTTCTCCTTATGTAATTTGCCTGTGAACTGATATAAGATTAGCTGAAATATTGGTAGTTTTCAAGGATAATATGAAAATAATATGAAAAAATTATATAGATAATATTTGGTAAAAGACTATGAAATGAATCTCAGTAATTCCCTTTTATCTGAATTTGTTGCTTGAATGTGTACTATGGTTTTTAGAAAAGTAATTGAAAGTTTAGAATTTAACTTTTGAACTAAAGAGGAAAAGGCTATGTCGCCTTATATTGATAGCAATTCATTTATTTATATTTGGATATTTTTACCTTTGTGCTTATTGGATGAGCTAAGATAGAGTGTACAAATGAGTGTAATTTTGTTTCAGTTTAAGATTTCTGTGCATTTTTGATAACATGTTTATAAAACTATCCATATAGGTTAAAAGAAAACAAAGAAACAAGCATTATAACCAACTAGATCACTTGATCACTTGACTTCCCGTTAATCATCGATTTGCTTGAGCGGGTGCCAGTAACATCTCCATTTGTCCCTGTCTTGTGCTAGTAGCCCAATGACGTCTGTTTATTCTAGGAACACGAAGAGCCTCAAACCGATCGATCAGGGTCTTTACAAAGAAGTATGACCATCTGGTAGGTGGGCGACCACGGGGTCTTTTGACATTCCATAGAATCCAGTCGGTAACGGCTCCAGTCCAGCAGTCGTCTCCAAATCTCATTACGTGTCCAGACCATATGATTTCTCGATGCCTTGGCAAACAAGACAGCGTCCCTAATTCTTGACCTTCAACTAAGGTCGGAACTCTGGATTCTTTCTCTCATTTGAGTGAAACATGATACTCCAAGCATAGCTCTTTCAGTTCCTCTTTGGGAGACCCAAATAGCATTCTCATCCTATTTTCGTAGGGCCCAGGTCTCTGATGCGTATGTTAATGTAGGAAGAACAGTGAAATCGAAGAGATATGCCTGGAGCCAGAGGTTCTTTATCCTCTTAGCTATTTCTTCGACGCTCTTGAAGGTGTTCCAAGCCACTCTCTTCCTCCTGCACAACTCACGTGCCAGGGCATTCGTCATGTTGACTTCTCGACCTACGTACACATAACTGTTGCATTCAGAGATGGTTGTTCCATTGAAAGCAAATGGAATGTCAGGAACGAGACTCTTTCTCATAAACATTGTCTTGTGAGATTCAGCTGGAAACTGACCTTTCCACAGTCACAGTTGAAGTTGGCCAGCATTTGTGCCACTTGGCTAATGTTTGGTGTTATTAGAACGATGTCATCAGCAAAGCAGAGGCGGTGTAGTTGCCGATGGTAGGAAACTACACCATTATAACCAAATCTGAAAAATAACTACCAATGGAATCTTTTATACTCAGAGAATATTGTTCTTGCTTTGTATCTCTAGTAATTCAGCTGTCACCACTCCATTGATTTCTGTTTGCTTTCCTTAAATTAAGGATATTTATGCTATTAAAATGTGTTACAGTTTATATTTAAATATAATATAATCTTAATTTACTGTCAACTTCTAAGATGGATAACAAAGTTCCTCTATTCCTATAAATGTATATAAATTGCATAATAGATTGATTTTATTTATTTTGTGACTATGTGCAATTCATCTCTGTAAACATTAAGAACTGAACTATAACAAGTACATATTCATTTTTAATAAAAATATACATATGCTGTTCTTTAGGAATTTTGAATTTTATATTTGACATGGTTTCCTTAGCTGAATGATGTTTCTTCTATTACTAAAACACTAACATGTAATTTGAGACATACTAAGTACATGGAATTTGGGAAGATGTCTCATAGGTTTGAAGATTCTAGATTCTGTGCACATATTTTTACTAAAACATTTTCACTACCTTTTTCTTGAATAAAGTTTAATACATGAAAATATTTGTCCACATGTATTGATGATCTTCCAACAATACTACACTTGGTAACACAGTGCTTTCCAAAGTTGGAGTGATAGCACAGCGGTAGGGCGTTCGCCTTACAAGCGGCCAACATGGCCGACCTGAGTTCGATTTCTCCGCCCCTCTCGGAGAGCCCGGCAAGCTACCGAGAATATTCGATATGCCAGACACAGTAACAACAGTCTCCAATGGAGACGTTACTGGGCCCGCTCGAGCAAATCGACAATCAACGGGAGGGCCTTTACCTTTTTACCTTTACCTCATGCAGATAATAACTAAAAGTAAAATTACTTGTTCTTAGGTCTTCAATAAACATTTAAAATTATGCATCTTAGAAATATCAGCATATTTTCTGACTTTGATCACTGTAGCACTGTAGCACTGTCCTTCCATTGTTCATTGATTTGCTCGAGTGGGCACCAGTAATGTCTCATAACAAATTGTGAGACTTGTTACTGTTTTTGGCATATTGAATATGTCACAGATAGCTTTCCAGTCTCTGCCGTGCAGGAAAGATATTCTTGGTGGCTTGCCAGACGCTCTGAGAGGGGTGCAGGAATTGAACTCGGGTCGGCCTCATGCAAGGCAAATGCCCTACCCACTGGGCTATTGGTTTAGCCCCTAAGCAAAGATTTCTTATCAGAATGTTGAGCCTAGAGAGAAAGCAAAAATTCTCAATCTTAATTTCTTATTGGAAGAACATTAATAGTTATTAAGAGTTGAAATTCTTTTTAACTTAAGAATCTGTACTATCTAGGAGGAGCTGCAGAACTAAAACCTAAAACTAAAGTGAAATAAGAGTTCAGAGAATGCAAGACCTGATCTTACAAGCCTCAGCCAATTTTAATGAAAAAATTAGGCTGTTTTACAAACAACAGAGGTACAGAAAAGCGGGTAGGGCGTTTGCCTTGTGCGCAGCCAACCCGGGTTCAATTCTTCTGCCCCTCTCAAAGAGCCTGGCAAGCTACCGAAAGTTTCCCCGCCTGCACGGCAGAGCCTGGCAAGCTGCCTGTGGCATATTCGATATGCCAAAAACAGTAACAACAAGTCTCACAATGGAGACATTACTGGTGCCTGCTCGAGCAAATCGATGTACAAGGCTAGGACAGTGATACTTTTTAAAATAAATATTTAATAATTTCCTGGAATAGAAAAATTTCATAGATAAGTATAAAATGGATAAGGCATTATGTATTGATAAATTATTCTACTTGTTTTTATAGGATTATTCTACTTGTTTTTATACTTGTTGGGCTGGAGCGATAGCACAGCAGTAGGGCGTTTGCCTTAAAAGCAGCCAACATGGCCGACCTGAGTTCGATTCCTCCGCCTCTCTCAGAGAGCCCGGCAAGCTACCGAGAGTATCTCGCCCACATGGCAGAGCCTGGCAAGCTACCCGTGACGTATTCAATATGCCAAACACAGTAACAACAAGTCTCATGATGGAGACGTTACTGGGCCCGTTTGAGCAATTAGATGAACAACGGGAGGACTGTGACCTTGACTGTGACCGTTTTTATAGGAATATTTTATTGAGATTTTAGTTTGAAGATAACATATGAATACACTTTCAAAATACAAAATAGGGGCCATAGCATTAGTACAGCAGTTATGTTTCAATCACCAGTATCCTATATGGTCCCTCAACCCATACAGGAGTAAACCCTGAGCATAGAATCAGGAGTCCTCCCTGATCAGTGCTGGTATGACCCAAAAAGCAAAACAAAACAAAACACAAAATATTAATTTCAAAGCACTAACAAGCATAAGACCAATAATATAAAATTGATGCTCCTTTTTCTGAATTTAGTTTTCCTTATAAATAAATACGTTTTTAGTGCAATTTTCTGAGAATAACTTTAAATTTGTTATCTCAGCAGAGTATTGTGAAAAGTTTCAATTCCCTCAAAATATTGGTTCTACAGACTCTCTGGCCTTCATGGAGCTATTAATTTTTGTCCAATGAAGCTATTGGTAGTTTTATCAGATGGACTTTATTTTTCCCATTAATATATAAATACCCACTCCCTAAAATTTTCTTCTTGAAATTCTTCTGAGGGAATAAACCTATAGTGTCAAATAAGCAATACATTTGCTTTGATATTATTTTCTTCAAATGTCACATCCTTTAATTTTAAGTCAAACTAAACAATGGATTATTTTCAAAAGACATTTTAAATTTTGACATTTTTTTAAATTAGAGTTGAGTAAAGCTTTTTTGTTAACCTACGAAAATTTTATAAAATTCAGCTGCTATAACAGAACTTTTCTTGTGGCAAAGTGAAGAATAGCATGTGGAAATCAAAATGTTAAGAAAAATCCAACAATAATAAAATACAACTTTTCAATCGACCAACACCAAGACTGCTAAAATCAAGCAAGTGAATTAAAACTTTAACATTGAATATTAAAATATTTAGGATCTAGATGTTAACATATTTTACTTTTCTTTGAATGCTTATAAAAGCATTCACTTTCAGTAATAGTGATTTTTTAAGACCATTTCCATAATGTGTCACTGTCATTGTCACTGTTCTCCCCTTGTTAGTCAATTTGCTCGAGCGGCCCCAGTAACATTGTGAGACTTGTTGTTACTCTGTTTGGCACATCGAATATGTCACGGGTAGCTTGCCAGGCTTTGCTGTGCAGGTGAGATACTCTCGGTAGCTTGCCGGGCTCTTCAAGAGGGGCGGTGGAATCAAAGACAGAGGAATAGAACTTGGGTCAGCCGGGTTGGCCACGTTCAAGGCAAACACCCTACCCACTGTGTATCGCTGCAGCCCATACCAACAAGTATGACCTTGACTTTGGTTCAATAATATGATGTTTTATTATATGGAGCTTCCTGGAAGTAAATACTTTTAACTTTTCTTAAAATATGTAAAGGCAAGTTAAATATAAATTTAATGTAATGCTAATACACACAGTCTCAAATACTTTTGTTTGAAAAAGATTTTGAAATTCTGTTCAGTGTTGTTTCATGGATCAAAACACTAGAGTCACAGGTGTCTGCATCCTAGATACCATCTTCTGCCTCTTCTTTGCTGATTTGCACCAGTTTTTATTTCATATATTTACTTTTTACATGAGGCATCTGAAATACTATTTATGTGCTATTTCAGATATTTACATTTTGAGAAGCCTTTCAAAGCTGAATTATTAATTTTGACATTTTTCAAACTGTATAACTTACTCTAATAGATGCATTATCATTACACATGTTGTGGAGAACTTAGGGAGTTGAACTCATTTAAGATGTAGGATATGCCCATGTGGTATGTTTGAATGTATGAGTATATGTATTAGTGAATATGTGTACACATGTACAAAATATACTGACATTCCTATGAAATGGATTATTGAGTGGGTGAGATCTATTTAGAAATCTTACACATAGATTATTGGTCAGATTGTTGAGATATTTGAAGCAGAAAAGACATTAGCTCAGCATAATGAATATGTCTGCCAGCCATTTTTATAATGACTTGCTGCAGTTTTTATTGTCTGACAAACCGTATGCTGTGCTGTACTGCGAGCTTTCTTGTTCAACATAATAAAAAAATGATGCAATGTATCCCTAGAAGTCTAGCTGGATGAAAGAAGGATAGTGGAGCGCTGTTTCTGCCAATATTTTTGGTTGCATATTATGTTGAAATTATTCTGCAGGCAAAAAAAATACACAATTGCTATCATTTATAATGCATTGTACATGGTATCTAGTAGAGATATTTTTTATAAATAGGGCATTTAAATACATTCATATGCCTAGTTTATTTTACATATATTAAACAAGCCACCAGGTATAATTTTAGTCTTTTAAGATGGAACTGTAAAGCTGTACTGGAGATGCACAAAAATATTTTAAATTTGTTTATTAGGGAAAATATTTTTAAAGTCAAAGTTTCTAGTTAGTTAATGGTTAAGTATATGAACATCACAGTAGAGAGTGAGATTTGATGTGAGCGATCGTTTTCAATTTAGAACTTCCCTGTGTATGAAAAGATTTGTGCTTGGTTTTAATAAGAACTTAATACTATAAGGTCTATAAAGTACACTGGGCAGGAATCTTGTACAATAGAACCACATGGTATGTATATTCACTTTGGTGATAAATGCTTCATTCCTTCTTTAGAGGATTATTAAAAGTGTTCTCTGGAGGAATAAAATGGTGGAAGTCACACATTTAATAGCTCAGGTACAAAGAGTCAGATTGTGCCAGTTGGCAAAAGTTAGCAGGAAGCTGTCACAATAAATGGCAGCAGCTGCTCATAGTTCTAAAGAGTATGTCCCAGTCAGAACTGAAAACTGATGGCATCTACATTAATACTACCTTAATGGCCCATCTGCTGCTCCATAGGGTCCCTAGCTGCTGTATGGAGTCATAGGCATTTGACAGGCAGTCTCTGTATGCCAGACGCACATTGTGCCAAATGTTTTAGGCTGCTTCATCTCGTTCTGATCTGTCAAATTCTCCCTACTCATTTATCAGGGAAGGAGTTATGAGAGTTTTTCTTTTCTACACATCATTGGCTTTCAGGATTGGGGCAGCTAAGAATTTGGAAGGAAAACTGCTTTGGTTATTGTTATTTTACTAATTGACTATACAAGGCAAAGTTGTCTGATAAACTGTACTATCGTGGGTAGGTTAACAAAGCACTGTGACAAGCAAACCCTGTGGAAAAATCAATCCAGGATGTTTTATAACACAATGCTTCATAAATACATTTCTGTGATTGTACTGGAGAGAAATATTAAGTTCTTATAGTGCTTATTAACTGGGCGAATTGTATGTGTTTACTTTTATAATAGAAAATGCTGGTATTATACTGGAATACTTGATACATTTGTTAAAATACTTTGATAGGGAATGGAAAAAACAAACATTTAAGAACATCCCTGAAACTTCTATTTTCAAAGTATAATAAATCTTGCACAGTAGAATCAAACACAAATATAAACAAGAGTGTGTTTTGAAGCAGCTGATTACATTCTGCAGAAACAGTATTGTTCAGTATTTTGGATAAATTATTATTCATTTTGAATGTACTGAATGTTTGGGGCAGTATAATTTATAATTTATTTAATAAATAACTAATGAAAAAGATAGAATAACATTTGTAATAATTCTTATGTCAAAATGGAAAAGTCTTTTCCCTGAATAAGAACTTCAGACATGAGATTTAAAACTGTTTTTGAGTTAAAGATTGTTGAGTTTCAAATTAGAAGGACCAATCACAAATGATTGCTAATATATACTTTTTAGAAGATCTACTTCCTGTCTTATGAAGGCATATAAATCTTCCTTCCCTTGAAGTAGCAGAATCTTGAATGATAATGTTTTTATATTTCAAGAGAAAGATTAAAATTGTTCATAATTAGTATGATGGCCTATATATATTTTTTTGTTGTGATTTTGTTCTCTATTGTCAATCTCCAGAGCTGCCCGATTTTGTTTTATCTAATTTTTTAATGCTCTTATAATAAAAATTAAACAAAAAAAGAACTGTTAGATGAGCATACATAAGCCAGATGTTATATATTTTGGTACTTAAGCAATAGAATATAAGCTTAAAAAAGAATTAACTTAATCAATAACAGAGTTTTAAATAACAACAACAAAATTAAAATAATTTAGACAACAAATTCTTAAAATATTTTACATTTTAGAGTAATGTAAGCCTAATTACCTGCTTGAAAAATAGGTAATGTCTAAGTTACAGGGTTTCTTGGGTTCATGTGTGTGTGGCATTTATTATAAAGGAATATTTTTGGTGGGCCAAAGCATTTAATATTAATACTTTCTTAATTTTTCTGAGTTTATTCAATTTAAGTATACATATTTTAAGATATCATCATTAACAAACAAGTTTAATATTTTGTTTTTAGATATAATGAGGGTTGTTAAATTATTTCTACCTCTAAATTATTTTAAATGTTAAATATTAAATGTTAAACGTTTTAATATAAATATTTATATAATATTTATTTATAGATATTAAATATTTTAAATGTTAAATTCATTCTACCATCAACAGTTCCTTGTTGAAGAAACTGCTACCCAATAGGTCAGTAGAATTAAATTCCCAAACATTGAAACAAATTTGCAATTTGTGTTATTTATTATTGTGACAGCAGATCCTTCATGTGTAGGTACCTAGCCCAGAATCTTTTGGTCTGACACAGTTCTATTTTCTTCTTATCTGCTCTTTCATAGAAATTTTTTGCATTAAGGAAATTTCCAGGTTAAAAAATATTAATTTAATATTTTAGACATAGTAAAGATTGTGTTAGAAGTAGTATGCATTGTGTTGGATCTTCATAGCAATTCTATAATAAAAGTCCAGCCTCTTTAATGATTTCCCTGGTCACAAATGAGATTGTGCTGAAATTTTACTGCACATATGTGAGGAATTAGGGGTGTACTGCATTGCTGTCTTCAATAATGTTTTGAAAAGGCAAGATCTCAGTCTTATTTGGAATCTATTAAAGAAAATGGCACTGAACGAAGTGTTGCTCATGAGAAAGGGTGACATCATCATTACAAGAAATCTGAAGGGCAGAAAGAGCCCCAAATCCAGGCCTACACATCAGAGAGAAGTCTTTGTTCTTACACAGCATCTTGATGACAACAGAGTTCACCATATCTGAATATCTTGTCATTCATACATTCTTGGAAAATGGTTTTATCTACGGATTAGAAGTGCTACTAAGCTTTGCACTCTAGGCTACTTAGTTACGGAAAACCGTCCTTGATGAATTATAATGTAAAAAAAATGAGTGCCAATTCTCACCTGATCAATTTTTAGATTACATGATGTCCAATTAAACTTCAGCAATTGGGAGTACACTAGGAAGAAGTATCTGGCACAGAGAAATTTCCTTCAGTTCTACCATCTCTGACTGGTGACAACAGTGTTCCACAAGTAGCCTGATTTGTTGAGGCAGATAAGCAAACATAAGAAATGGAGCAATAAAATTACAGAAAAGGTATCCACTTGAAAGTCTAATAAGTGAGAAAATTAGAGCTGTGCATTAATCATCTTCACTAGTACACGAAAGAATTTGAAACTTGAGATTATAGGAATTCATATTTTTGGCTCTCATCAAAGTTAATTCTTCTACAGTTATCTTAATAGGACTTAATTATACTAGAAAAAGAAAGTAGACATCTTATTTCCACATGGCAATGTAGCAAAGTAGGTAGTATGTAGGAGGGAAATGAAGATAGTGGGTAACCTTCATCTTCACTATTATTTGGAGTAGACATTAGTTTTCTCTTTTTCCCAAGTTTCTTTAAATCTTTGAGTGCATACATTAAATAAATATAAATATAAGAGCTAAGAGGAACATCAAGCAATAATTAATCTAAGAGTGTATATAAAAATAATAAAAATTTAAAAAGCCTTACCATTGTGTCTAGCCCTAATTTAATGTGACCATTTTCTATAGAGGTTACATAACAACATTTTCTATTTGGAACACTTTTTCTTTCTTTTTCTTTTTGAATACTATTAACGATATGCTGGAGCGATAGCACAGCAGGTAGGGTGTTCGCCTTACAAGCGGCCAACATGGCCGACCCGAGTTCGATTCCTCCGCCCCTCTCGGAGAGCCCGGCAAGCTACCGAGAGTATTCGATATGCCAGACACAGTAACAACAAAGTCTCCAATGGAGACGTTACTGGGCCCGCTCCAGCAAATCGACGATCAACGGGAGGGCCTTTACCTTTACCTTTACCTTTACCTATTAACGATATGCACATACAAATTATTTTATACTTCTTCTGATTCCAATGGGCTCATATCACTTTTATACGATAATATGTTATCATAAATAATAATAATAAAGTGATATAAAATAATAGATAAACATGTGCTCCTAGGCATGCTGGTAAAATCACTGTCTAGCACATGTTGCTGAATCAAAGAATTGTCTGGGTGCGAGTTTTTCTTTTTTCTTTTTCTTTTAATGAATCACCAGGAGATACAGTTATAGACTTACATACTTTCGTGATTACGCTTCAGTCATACAATGATCGAGTACCCATTCCTCCACCAGTGCCATTTTCCACTTCCACCACCAATTTTCTCAGTATCCCTCCCACTACCTCCACCCCATGCCCCCCCCAACCCCCGCCCCACCTCTGTGGCAGGCACATTCCCTTTTACTGGGTGTGAGTTTCTTTTTTAAGACACAATCCTAAAAAAGAATAGTATGAATGCATAGGAAAACTACCTGCTTGCATGAGCAGAAAAAAAGTATTGAAAGATAGTTCCTTTAGATTTAGTGAAGGAAACTGCTATAATGCCCAAAGAATTAAACGTGCGACACTTGTTCTCTAGTGGTCTTGTAGTGACTCAGCTGGGACCTTACCTACCACTTGTCCCTATAAATAAGTCTCCTGACTCAGAATAAGCTGTTCTATGGTTCTAGCTCTGTAGAATATGTCTTGTGAATATGACTCAATTTTTGCAAATCTCTCATTATTTTCTATATTTAGTTAACTATGTGAGTGTTCTTGTGTAATTATTTATCTTTGTGGCAATAAACATTAAGACTTAATCAGATTAGCCTAAGTAAGATTCCACATTTGTATTACCTCAATATTTTGTCTTAGAATTTATTATACAGTTGATAATTTGACATTTGATTCATGATAATGGACACTGAACATGTTTTTCCTTGACCATGACCAGCGGTATTCAGAAGTTACTGCAGGATCAGTGCCGAAGAGTTGCTTCTGGCAGTGTTTGGGGGACCAGGTGGTGGTAGGGATTGATTGGTTTTTGTATTTCTGACACATTTGATGGTGCTCATGGCCTATTCCGGGCGCTATGCTGAAGAATCATTTCTGGTAGTGCTCAGGAGAGTATATGTGGTGCCGGGGCTTGAATCAACTCATGCTGTGTGCAAGGCAGTGCCTACTATCTCTGATGTCAAGTGGTCAAGATTGAACTGAAGTCTTCTGCATGCAAAGCATGTAAAAGAATCAAAGTGTTAACGACAAAATGCTGCAGGAAGACCTTAAATAACAATAACTGCTCTTAAATTATCTAGACTTAATTCCTCATCAAACGGCATAGTATTCATATATATATGTATGTATATATATGTATATATATATATATACACACACACACATACACTGTAGGTATGTAACACTGTCTTCCCGTTGTTCATTGATTTGCTCGAGCGAGCACCCGTAATGTCTCCATTGTGAGACTTGTTGTTACTGTTTTTGGCATATCAAATATGCCACGGGGAGCTTGCCAGGCTCTGCCATGCGGGCAGGATACTCTTGGTAGTGTTCTGAGCTCTCCAAGAGTGATGGAGGAATCGACCCTGGGTCAGCCACGTACAAGACAAATGCTCTACCTGCTGTACTATTGCTCCAGCCCAGATATACATGTACACACATATATATATTTATATAAGCACACACACATGCAACATGACTATGCTGTACACACTAGACTCACAAAGCTATAAATACAGAAACTTAAAAGATAAATATGAACTGTTACCTAAAGCAAATTGAAATTTATTTTATTTTTAAAATTTTTTTGGTTTGTTTTTTGGGCCACACCTGGCAATGCTCAGGAGTTACTCCTGGCTCTGCACTCAGGATTCACTCCTGGTGTTGCTCCAGGTGCTGTATAGGATACGAGGGATTAAACCCAGGTTAGCAGCATATGAAGCAAATACTCTACCCACTGTACTATTACCCCAGTGCCAGCAAATAGACATTTTATAAAAGGAAAGAAGCATTATATTTATATCAGAAAAAAGTAGACATTCAGTAGAATCTAGACTTGATTTCTCATCAAAAGTCATAGTATCCATACCCATATATATATATATACACACACATATATACATATATATATATACATACACGCACACACATACACACACATACACTGTAGCACTGTATAATCAAAGAAAACACAAAACATCGGCTTTATATAAGATATAGGGATAAATGCAACAAGAAGACTTTATATTTATATATGTATCTGAAATAGCAACTCTAAGGTTTTTTCTTTTTTCTTTCCTTTCCTTTTCTTTTCTTTTCTTTTCATTCTTTTCTTTTCTCTTTCCTTTCCTTTTCTTTTCTTTTTTTTTCTTTTCATCTTTTTGTCTTTTTGGGTCACACCTACCAATACTCTGCTCAGGGGTTACTCCTGGCTCTCAGTAATTACTCCTGGTGGTACATGAGGGACCATATGGGATGCTGGAGATAGAATCTGTGTACAAGGCAAACACCCTATTGGCTGTACTATTGCTTCCCCCTCTAAGATTTATAAAGCAAATAGCAAAACTCAGGGGAGACATTTAAAGCATTAGAATAATGCCTATGGCACTTTTAAAAGACATAGATCAAATGCTGTTGAAATTTATATGTGGCGATTATTACTTCCCCTGATTAGACCAAGCAATACTAGGGAAAAAAGAAGATGAAGGGCTTCTTTTATTCCCCAACTCAAACTATACTATAAAGGTATAGTAATCAAAACAGTATGGTACTAGAATAAGGGCAACTCTCATACTAATAAGTAAAATTAAGAGTACATAAACAGATTTCTTTTAGATTGATAGTTAATCTTGGTAAATGAGCAAAAAGTATGAATTGAATCAAGAGGAACATCTTTATAAAAGGGTATTGCAATAATTCAGTCAAGTGTGAAAAAAAATTCAGACCATGCATAAAAATCAAATCAAGATGAAAAGACCCTTATATCAGACATAAATCCATAAGTTATATTGAAATAAATGTCATTACAGAACATGACGTTATACTGGAGGCATTTGCAATAATTTAATACCATTGACTAAACAAATGTAAGCAAAGGTTTAAAAATATGTTAGGCTGTATCAAAGTATGAAGCTTGTGCACCACAAAGGAAATGATGACTAGAATAGAACAACAACAAAAAACAACAGCAATTTAAAATAAGCATCCCACATACTTGGAGATAATATTTGCCCATTACCTATCTGATAAAGAATTGATATCCAAGATATAGAATGCACTTGCATAACTTTTCAAGAGATAAATAATCAATCCCATTAAAAAATTGGGGCAAAATATTAACATAAACATCAGAAAAAGAAACATATAGATGGTAAAAAGGAAAATGAAAAAATTTTGTACATCACTGATCATCAGGAAAAAGAAAAATCAAAACAATGATCTAACATCTGACACCAGTGAAATTGACACACATCACAAAACAAACAAGCAAGACAAAAAAACAAAAGCTCCCAAGACAGTGTTGGTATGGATGTTCAGTAAATGGGACCCTTAATTCACTGGTGGGAGTGTCAAAGAGCCAGCCTTTAAGAAAAACAACACAGATACTTCTCAGAAAACTAGAAATAGACCTTCCATATAAAAGCAATTCCTTTTCTTGGCAACTGCCCTAAGCGTTCATGCACTCTATTCAGAAAAGACATTTTTACTCCTGTATTCATTGCAGTACCATTCTCAAGAGCCAAAATCTGGAAAGAACCCAAGTGGCCATGTGCAGAAAACTAAAGAAATTATGATATATACAGAAAATGGCTGCCAGGGGTGTTCTGCCTCTACGGCAGAGCCTGGAAAGCTGTCCGTGTTGTATTCGATATGCCAAAACCAGTAAATACAATGGGTCCCATTCTCCTGACCCTGAAAGAGCCACCAATATGGCAGCGTTAGGAAGGGTGAGGAAGGAGAGGCTCATAAAATCTCAGGGCCGAACTAGGCTGCCAAAACAAAGAAGGACCAAAATGACTGTCTGTACTTTCAACGCACATAGACTGGCATTGGATGCATCCATTGAGGATCTGATGGTGCAAGAGCGAAAGATCAAGTCCGACATCATTGGTCTGACCGAGACGAGAAGGTGTCAATCACATCACGTTGTTTTCAACACTGGGGAAGAACTGCTCCTTGGAACATGTGACAAAAGAGGTGTTGGTGATGTCGGTGTCCTTGTCAACATGAACTTGGCCATAAACATTGATTCATTTGAATGCCTGACAACCTGAATCAGATAATTACACTTAAATAGATGTGGCATACTGCCGGCAGTTTCTATCTTTGTTGTCTATGCACCAACATCCAATTATGACGAAGGAGAAATTGAGAAGTTCTACATGGAGCTGGAGAAGTAGTATACAGAAGACCACACCTTCTACAAGATCATTGTTGGTGATTTTAATGCCAAGATAGGACCAAGAAGATCAGCCAAAGAACTCCACATCTGGACCCATGGCCTAGAAGGGAATGAACAGGATGAGAAACTGTCCGAGTTCATCATGTCAACCAAGACTATCCATGGTACCTCACAATTCCAGAAGCCCGAATCTAAATGTTGGACATGGGAGTCTCCTGGTGGATGTTTCCACAATGAAATTGACCACATCATATTCAATAGACAGTTTGGCCTGACCGATGTCACTGTTGTCCAAAAATTCCAAACAAGATTAGACCACCATCTCCTTCGTGCAAAATTCTACTTCACAGAGCAGAGAGAAAGGACTGCAAAGTTTAAGAAGAGAACTTCCAGAATGACCACCAACTGAGAGCTCATTGGCACTATTGCTGCAACATGGGAAGATGCCATCATTGACAACATTGATGAGGAATACGATAGACTGGTTCAGCAACTCCATGATTGTACAAGGAACGCTGAGAGAGAGATAGCCACAAAAAGATGACTTTCTTCGACAACTTGCAAGCTCATTCAGCAATGTGGCTTGGCGCAAGCCTCCAGCAATCGCAAGTGAATGTCCAAGCTCGCAAAGCAGTGCAGGGAAGTGATAAAGGAAGACCTCAAAGAGAGAAGAGCAGCAGTGCTGGCAGATGTGTCAGGAGCTGGGAAAAGCATTCGCAGTGCCCGCCTGTCCTTCGCCAACTACAAGACCAAGATGACTGCCCTCCGACATCCTAAAGGATCTATCACATCTTCCAGAAGGGCAATGGAGAAGAGTATCCACGACTTCTACTCGGATCTCTTTGATAGCCACGTCCACTTGCCCACATACCAAATTCTAGAGGATGGATATGTTGTTCCCAAAGTTTTCCCTTCTGAAATTCGACACACTATTTTGTTGGTAAAGAAGCGAACAGCACCTGGCCCAGACAAGGTCACACTGGAAGACCTGAAGGACCTGCGATCAGTACTCATCAATACACTGACTCGGCTCTTCACACGCTACCTTTCTAAATGCAAAGTTCCGTCCCAATGGAAAACCAGCAGGACTGTACTACTGTACAAGAAGGGAGACATCCATGACATTGGCAACTATCGCCTGATCTGCCTGTTGTCTGTCGTCTACAAGCTGTTCATTTGAGTCATCCTGAATAGGATTGGCAGAACACTAGATGAAGGAGAACCATGAGAGCAAGCCAGTTTTCGAAAAGAATTTGGCACAATTGAGGTTTCTTGGGAGTTCAAGATGTCACTCTATCTAATGTTCATCGATTTAAAGAAGGCCTTTGATTCTGTTGAGATGGAAGCAGTCATTGAGGCCCTAGCCAAACAGGGCGTCCAAAGTCAGTACATCAGGATCCTTTGTGAGCTGTATTGTGGATTCACTACCAGGATCTTACCATTCTACAGGGAGGTGATCATTGACGTCAAGAGAGGGTTTCTGTAGGGTGATACCATTTCACCAAAACTCTTCAGTGTCACCCTCTAGAACATCATGCAACGACTGGAATGGGAAGGAATGGGAGTGAAGATAGACGGTTGGCAACTACACTACCTCCACTTCGCTGATGACATCATTCTAATAACACCAAATATCAGTCAAGCGGCACAAATGCTGGCCGATTTCGACTGTGAGCGTGGAAAGGTAGGACTAAAGCTGAATCTAACAAAGACAATGTTTATGAGAAATGGTCTCATTCCTGATGTTCCATTTACTCTCCATGGGACAACCATCTCCGAATGTAACAGTTATATGTACCTAGGTTGAGAAGTCAACATGACGAATGACCTGGCACCTGAGTTGCACAGGAGGAAGAGAGTGGCTTGGAATGCCTTCAAGAGCGTCAAAGAAATAGCTAAGAGGACAAAGAACCTCTGGCTCTGGGCACATCTCTTCAATTCCACTCTTCTTCCTGCATTAACATACACCTTAGAGTCCTGGGCCCTATGAAAGCAGGATGAGAATGCTATTTGGGTCTCTCTAAGAGGAATTAAAAGAGCTATGGTTGGAGTGTCACACTTCACTCAAATGAGAGAATGAATCCGGAGTTCCAACTTTCGTCGAAGGTCAAGAATCAGGGACGCTGTTTCGTTCGCCAAGGTATCAAAAATCAGATGGGCTGGACACGTAATGAGATTTGGATATGACCGCTGGACTAGAGCCATTACTGACTGAATTCCACAGGATGTCAAAAGATCACATGGCCACCCACCTACGAGATGGTCAGACTTCTTCGTCAAGACCCTGAATGATTGGTTTGAGGCTGTGTTCCTAGAATGAGCAGGTGCCATTGGGCTACATTGGCACGTGACAGGGATGAATGGAGGCGTTATTGGCGCCCACTCAAGCAAATTGATGAGTAATGGGGTGTCAAGTGATTAAGTGATCAAGTGATACAAAATGGAATACTACATGGTTACAAGAAAAGATGAAATCATGCAGTTTGCTACTATATGAATGGATCTGGAGATTAACATGCAGAGTGCAATTAATCAGAGGAGAGGATGAGGCACAGAATGAGTTCTCTCATACATGGAATATAAAAAAACAAAGTAGGGATATAAGAAATCCTTAGAGTCAACAGAAACTGAGAACTGGTTTTCAGAAAAAAGCCTGCCATATGGAAGGGATGTGTAAGGGTTTTGGTGAGGGACACAGAGACAATGGTTGCATAAAGTGAACACTCTGGTGGAGGGTGTGATGGTGGATTGAAACCCTGACATTAATGATACTGTAAACTACAGTGCCTCTCCCCCAAATAACAGTAATGGGGTTGAGAAACTGAAGAGACACTTGAAAGATAAAAGAACTATACCTAGCATCATCCAAAGAATTAGTTCAAGTGGACTAAAGGGTGAATAAAAGAATTGAAGCTATAAATGTGTAGAAAAAATTAATACAGTACCTGCTGATAGACAAAAATATATCTTTGGCAACTTTATTTTGATGTTGAATGAATTCATGGTTTTTATTAACGGTA
Organism: Sorex fumeus; assembly: GCF_029834395.1. Classification (NCBI taxonomy): domain Eukaryota; kingdom Metazoa; phylum Chordata; class Mammalia; order Eulipotyphla; family Soricidae; genus Sorex; species Sorex fumeus. Next base: position 10,263,188 of record NW_026606075.1, on the reverse strand, counting down.
CCATGGTTTTACTTCCACCAAAATGTCTTAGATTCTCTACCACAAGTGGCCTTACATCACTTACAGTTCACCTTTTCTGTATCATCTCTACCCCCTCTACTCCAATTGTTTGGTAATCCCATTTTGCAATGAAAAATCAAGGACTTGTCCTAATTCTATTCCCTTGTATTATTTCTTTATGGTAATACTGATGAGAGAGGTTAACAAAAGAAGCCATTGTATTCTGAACACAATGAAATCTGTTCAGCTATAGACAATAATGAAATTCTGCTTATTTGTACAACGTGGAGGGATATCATAGTGAAATAAGCCAGATGGAGAAAGATAAGTGCCATATGGTTTCACTCATGTGGTAAATAGAGAAAACTAACTAATAAATGAATAAAATAGAGAAAAAATTACCTCTGGGCTGTAAGATCAATTAGGGTTACCAGAATGGAAGAGAAAGGTAGGGCCTAAATCAGGATAAAGGGGAAAACTGTATGATGAAGTATAGAAATGAATTTACAGTAATAAACAGTATAGTTTCTAATAAACAATATGCTGATCATAATGATGCACACTTGGGAGTTACATTACAATGCAGTTACTTCAGTAAAATAACTTATTGTGGATAAAAAATTCTATATTTTTCTCCTGTTCATTGTTTTATTTTTCTGATCAGGTATTCAGGTGATTGAAATACTGTTACTTTTTCACTCATCTACTATTTTTTACTTTATAAACATTTTTTAATTTCTAAGATCACTTTTTCTATCGTTTTCTTTCTTGGTAGTTATATTGATCCTTATTCAATTGTGGAGAATGCTTTACTTTTCAATACTTTACAAAACACTGTTAAGTTCGTTTTATATTTTATTTTTATACTTCTTTCATAATATAATCAAATTATTTCTTAATTTCTCTGTTTATATCTTGTTTTGTTTATTGTATTTCAATTTCTATTTTTTGCCATAGAAAAATTATTATTTATTATTAACCACAAAATTTTACAGGACACCTTTCTCCTCCTCCCCTGTATTTTAACCTCTTTTTTCCATATGCTCAATGTTTGATAGCACAGTGGGTAGGGCGTTCGCCTTACAAGCGGCCAACATGGCCGACCCGAGTTCGATTCCTCCGCCCCTCTCGGGGAGCCCGGCAAGCTACCGAGAGGATTCGATATGCCAGACACAGTAACAACAAAGTCTCCAATGGAGACGTTACTGGGCCCGCTCGAGCAAATCGACGATCAACGGGAGGGCCTTTACCTTTACCTTTACCAATGTTTGATTGACTATATTAAATAATGTCTAAGATGTGTTGATTGTTTTCCTTTTCCTCTGCATCCTAGTCATTCTTCAGGATACTTATACTTAATTGTAATAATTATCCTGCTTTTTCGTGCTTAGTATGGATTTATTTATTCTCACTTTTATGGACTTTAATTTTTTTAAAAGATTCCTAATTTAATTATATTCTAATTTACTAGTAGAACGAAGTACAAGTGCTTATTCTGTCTGTTCATTTGTTGTCAGTGTTGTGTGTTCTCTGATTTGTGAATTACTTTTTTCATAACTTAATCTGAAATTCGCTTCTAATATATACATCTGTCGGATATATCTACTTCATGTACTTTTTAATGCATTACCACATAATTATTAATGATGTTAATTTCAAAATTTATAAACTTAAGAAAATATAATTTTTGAAAAAATATTTTATTAATTCATTAGTGTTTTCTAATTTTGTGAATTCCAGGATACTAACATTATTCATATATAGTATTCATATATATGTAGGTTTTATCATCTCAGAAAGAGAGAGAGAGAGGGAGAGAGCAAGAGAGAGGGGGATAGATAGAGAGACCTCCCATACGTGAGATAAAGATTCTTCATAGTAAGGAAACAAGAAATATTCAAAATTGGGGGCCAGAGTGATAGCACAGTGAGTAGGGTGTTTACCTTGCATGCATGCAGCCAACCCGGGTTCAATCCCCGGCACCCCATATATCCCCAGGAGTAATTCATAAGTGCTGAGTCAAGAGTAACCCCTGAGCATTGCTGGGTGTGAACCAAAAAGTAAAAAATATATATATTCAAAGTTATTAGAGGTGAATATCTATAGAACTAAGTTTACTTGGTGCGGGGTGAGGATAGTGGGAGTGGTCTTGGGACAGTGATGGAGAGAAGCAGGCTCTTTTGTTGGGGGTGCAGTATTGGAATACTATATGCATTAAAAATGTCACTAGCATTGAAAATCCAAGTATCTAAATAAAAATAGTTAAAAAGAAAGATATAAAATAATATTAATAGAGATTAAGTGCTTTGTTCAATAGCACATTTTTTTTGTCTTTGGATCTCACCCAGCAGTGCTCAGGATCAGTATAGCATACTATTAATTGAGTTCATTCTCATTTGATTGTACTGCACGCCATTTATAGCTATACTATATCTAATTTACTAACCTGTTGAGAAATATAAAAATAATGGCTTACCAAAATTTTTACTAAGTATTCTAAACAGGTTTTAGATTACTGAACATAAACTTTTCAAATGTCAAAACAGTAGTAATCTTAGATAAGTAGTTTAAGGAACCAGTGGAGAAGGATCAATAGACAGGAGGAATTCAGTATTTGCCTATAGGAATCTTATAGGAACAGCATAGTCCCCTGAGCACCACCAGGAGTATTCTCCAGGAGTCGTGCATTGTGACAAAACAAACAAACAAAACAAACAAAAAAACAGTACTTAAGAAATTTTAAGGGCAGGTGAAGTAGCACAGTGTTCCAGGGCATGCTTTGCACTTGTGGAATACCTGTCAAAATGTGGCATCACATGGCCAGTACTGGCACTACCAAGGCCTTCCCTTAAAGCTCCCAGAACTGGAGAGTGTGAACCTCACAAGGCACCAGCATTGATCTGTTGGGACGTGTTGGCTAGGTAGAAGAACCACAAGCACTCTTGTAGTCATGGATCCCCTGAGTACTGCTTGGGAAACCCCATCCCATGAAAGAAGGAGAAGAGGGGGAGGAACGGATAGGAAGAGAGGCAGGGAGGGAGGGAGGGAGAGAAGGAGCAGAAATAGAGGGAGAAAGAAAAAGTACTTTTACATCTAATGCAGAATTTTGCTTCTTTTTTAAATAGTAAATTTGATCTACTTGTGATGTTTTGATGTCAGTATCTAGTACATTAAATTCATCACAACATAAAATTCTAGCTTCTGCTATAAATTAACCCATTTTACTCACTATACTAACCTCCACTCTTATGTTTTCTGGTAACCACTGATTTAGTTTTAGAGTTTGAATTTTTAATTTTCTTTTACTTAGTTCACTTCTTTTTTTCAGTTTATCTAAATACCATATGTATGTGAAATCATACGGAATTTGTCTTTCTCTGGCTTATTTAACTAAGCATAAAGCCTTCTATGTCTATTCATGTTGCTGAAAATAGCAGGGTTTCATCTTTTTATAGCTGAGTGTAGTTCATTTTGTGTGTGTTTTGTTGTTTGTGTGTTTATATATATATATGTGATATGTGTACAAACACACATATATATTATCATTTATTTAGTGATCTACATATGGATATTTAAGGTGTTTTCAGTTCTTGCTTATTGCAAATAATCTAATTTTTATTGGAGACAAAGATTTAAAATAACTTTTATTATGTAAAACAATGACCATAATGAAAAATGTTTGATCTCATTAATAAAGAAAAATGCAAATCAAAATTATAAAATCCCAGTTTGGGCTTATTGAATTACTAATAGTTTATCATATCAAAATTTTGTGTAATAAATGGACATTGCTATATATTGCTGCAACTTAGCAAATGTATCAAACACTATAATACAATATCACACACTATAATACAGAAAAATATAAATTTACACTGATGGTAGGAATGATTGAATGCATTAGTATAACAATAGTAAATAAGTTCTTGTGTCATAATGCAGCTTTTACATAAGCTTTGCCAAAAAAAAATCCTTTTTTGATGACAATAATTTCAAGCATGAAATATTTATATTATTTTGGGTTATGTATTTTTCTTTAAAAATGGTGAAATTCAAAGCATACTTTCTACTTCTTTATTATATTTATTTTATTTGCTTTTGATTTTGATTTGGGGCCTCACTTAGCAGTGCTCACAGCCTACTCTTGCTCCGGGCAAAGGGATCACTTTTGACGAGGCTCTGGGGACCGCTCATGGTGCCAGGGATGAAACCAGATTGGTAGCATGCAAGGCACACATCCTATGCACTGTCCTATTGCTCTGACCTTGAATTTTATATTCATTTAAGTACTTTAAAACATATCCATATTTTAGGGTTTTTTTTTTGTAAATGCTTGATTTTGTTTTATACTTAAATTGTTAAAGATAGAATTGTAAGAAACTTTTTTACACAATATACTTGGAAGCCTCTGCCCCATTTAAAATTTTAGCTTTAAAAATAAGAATAGGGAAAAAATAAATAAAAATAAGAATGGGGCAGGAGACGTAGTATAGCGGGTAGGGCTCTTGCCTTGAAAGGGCTGAGATGTATTGGATTCCTGGTAGCCTGTCTAGTCTCCTGGGCCCGATGGGAGTGATTCCTGAGTGCAGAGCCAGGAGTAAGCCTTGAGCACCGCCGAGTATGGCCCAAAAACCAAAATAAATAAGAAATTAAAAGACAATCAAAATGAACAACATATACATAGTTCTGAAAAAAATACAATTCCATACATGTAGCATCAGTGAACTTGCCCCTCAAACAGAGAAATTAAATTTTGGCTACATAAAGATCTGCTACATATTTTACATAACAATTTCACATTTAAATAATAAAATATGTGATCATTAGGCTTCCTTTATTAGAAATATTTTTCTTATAGCTAGGAAATTTAAACTTTTTAAATATACTTTCTTAGTAATACTGTATGTTAACTAGGCTTATTAAGATGATCATTTCACAATGTCTACAAATATTAAATTTTGTTTTATATCTAAGCTAACATAATGTCATATGCCAATTCTACCAAAATTTAAATATGTTTACAAATAATAAATAAGTTATAGACATTTACAACAAAACTGTAAAATCTTATTAATATGGTTAAACGCATTGGAATTTTTATTTATATTCTTTTATTAGTTACATGACTCATAACATTTGCACTTCCTACTCAAATCTAAAATCTTGCCTTTAAAGCTCTTTCATATCTATTGTTCTGGTTTTAACCTAACATTATTATTAGTAAAGGCCCTCCCATTGATCATCGATTTGCTCCAGCGGGCCCAGTAACGTCTCCATTGGAGACTTTGTTGTTACTGTGTCTGGCATATCGAATACTCTCGGTAGCTTGCCGGGCTCTCCGAGAGGGGCGGAGGAATCGAACTCGGGTCGGCCATGTTGGCTGCGTGCAAGGCAGACGCCCTACCTGCTGTGCTATCGCTCCATTATTATTATCCAACAAAAATATCTTACTTTCTATGTAAGTGGATCCTCAGTTCTTTATACACCGAAACTTTTTCTTCTTTGTCAAGTTTGCTGTTTATTCATTCATTCATTCATTCATTCACACATAGTGCTCTGGGCTCTGAATCACACTGCCAGAAGTACCTGGGAATGACGAGGGGTCACTAGGATTATACTTAGTGGTGTCTGAAAGTACATGTTTTGCCAAGCAAGGGATCAATGCACACATGCTAGATATGTGTTTCACTATTTCAGTCATACTCTTGGGCTACATGCTTTATTATTTCAGTTATATATTTTGTAGGAGAAGGGGATTGTATCATACCAGTCGGTCCTCACAAAATTTACTCCTGGCTCTGTGCTCAGAGATCACTTAGATCATGCTTGGAGGTCCTGGATATAAAACTGAAGATAACTGGAAGTAAATCAAGTGCTTTAACTCCTGTACTGTCTCTGGCTAAACTTTTTTTTCTTATCCGAGTTTGTCCCAGGAGTGCCTGGGTGCTTTAGTGGCATTCCTTCTGGTGCTCAGGCCAACAACGAAAACCAGAGATGGTGAGTAAGCATTGGTGTGCATGGAAGCCACCAGAGACACATCTGCTGTGCTTAGTGGACCACAAATCTGTAGAATACAACTCAGGTCCTCATACATGGCTGGACGTGTATTCTATTACTCTGAGCTATCTCAGCTCCTTTACTTTATTTGTTGAGTGGATTCCCAATTGTTCTCTGTAAAGAGTGAATTGAAAATTCAGTTTTAAAAAAACTAAGACTGTGCCTATCTGATACTTTATTCACAGAGAGGACTGATAGTTTGTCTTAGTATAGAAAATGCTATGGGGCTGGAGCAATAGCGCAGTGGGTAGGGCCTTGCACGTGGTCAACCTGGTTCAATTCCCAGCATCCCATATGGTCCCCTGAGCACTGCCAGGAGTAACCCCAGTGCATCGCCAGGTGTGACCCAAAAAGAAAAAAAACTGCTATGAAGGAAATGATTTCACTAAAAATGCTTTAGCATTTAGCATTTCTTAATTGCTTCCTATTGCCAGTGTTATTCTTTAGATGTATAAAGATAATTTATTTTTGTACCATTAATATGATTTTTTATTTCTAGGAAATTTTTATAATTTTTCCTAAAGTACTTTGAAATATAATTGAAATATAATTTTATGAAGCTATTTTTTATTATTTGTCTCCCTAGGAATGTTTTTACCTTGTCACTTGGGAAATGTATATTATTTATTATGGTATTTTATTTTTACTAAGTAAATAAAATAGTATAATTGAAAGATATTTTTAAAATATGTTGTGTTTAATAATTCCTTCCTCTTTTTTATCCTGTACTCTTTCTATACCATTTATATGTAAGACAAGAGTATCTGATGTTTTATATTCTTATTTTTAATGTTATTTCCTTCCCCTTCTTTCTTCATTGTGAACTACTACTAAAACTTTGTTTCTTTATCAGGAGAAATAGTACAGGAGGTGACGTGCCTGTCTTGTTTGCGGTTGGCCCAGTTCAATCCCTAGCATTGCCTTTGGTCCTCTGAATACTATCAGGAACACTCATTGAATATAGAACCAGATGTATGCTCTGAGCACTGCCGGGGTGGCCCAAAATGAAAACAAAATTATAGCACAGCGGGTAGGGCGTTTGCCTTTCATGCGGCTCGACACCAGTTTGATTCCTCCGTCCCTCTCAGAAAGCCCAGCAAGCTATGGAGAGCATCATGCCTGCTGGGCAGAGCCTAGTAAGCTCCCCGTGGTGTATTTGATATGCCGAAAACATTAACAACAAGTCTCACAATGGAGACGTTACTGGTGCTCACTTGAAAAAATGGATGAACAATGAGAGGACAATGACAGTGACATATATATAAATAAATATGTATATAGGATTTTCCTTGTTTTATAAATATTTATTTTATAGACTATTATTCTTATACTTGTGCATATTTTTCTTAATTTGCTAGATGTTGATTACGACACTATTATTGATTACGACACTATTATAGTACTATATCTTTCAGGTTCCTTTTTTATGGTTTGCAACCTTTTTCTTTACCTTTCAAATAGGAAGTATTTCTCAGTTATTTTTGTGATATTTAACTTTTAAGACATACTGACTTATGTGATTATGAAACTCATATTGATTGTGTTATATTCACCTCAGTAAAATGATCTTTCAATGTTGTTTACTTTTCTAATTTTTCCAGATCCTTTAATACTATTGGAAGTGAATAACAGAATTGGTTATTATAAATATGGGCATTTGAACCATAGTCAGGGGACAAATGAGAATGGAGCTTGATGTTTCTAAGCTTCTGGATATTCCTTAATCCCTTCGTTTTTAATAGACTGTCTTACTATCCTTTGCTATCCATTAATCTCCAAGTCTTTGGCTCTGTGATATAGACTGTCTGGAGCCTAAATTCTCTAGTCTTCTTGAAAAAATAAATTCCAGATTTCAAAAATAGCTAGTTCTTCAAAGTCTGAGCCTCTCTCAGAATTTGAATCTGCTCATTTCTTCTAGGTACCCTTGCTCACATTTAACTTTTTCCACTTGGCTAAGTGAGCCATCTGCTTTCCATCTGCCAAAGTTGGTTAAAATCTTTTATCTCCTGTCACTTCCTCCACTATTTTCTTAGCTTTATGGGTTCGTATTATTTAATTTCTTTATCTTGAATGTGAAATGATTCTATGGTAGTTTGAATTTTTTCTGGATGAGGTTGTCTTTATTTCTGTAGGTAATAACTATAATAGTAACTGTAATAAAGGAAGTAAACATTTATTGAGAGTATACTGTGATAGACCCTGCCCTAGACAATGCAGCAATTTAATTATTTAATACATATATAACCGGTAGAATATCATTATCATCAACTACCCATAGAATATCATTATCATCAACTAATGATACTTAATTATTCAGGATTACTGGGAAGAAACCAATTTATGGAAATTGATCAACTTGTTTAAATAGTGGACCCCTGCCCTTTTGTCTTCTTCTGGAATCTGGAAGCTGGGCATGTCCGGGCATCCTTGAGCACCATTTCAAGCAGCCCCCAACACCCAACAGACTCCTATTAGCTGTCATTCATACAACTTTCTAAGCTGCTTTTTTTCCTGCAAGAACCACATTTTTAAAAGACAAGAAGTTTATCTGGTAAACATTTCTGCAATGAACTTACAAACTAAGCTTAGGCTACCTATGTCCTTTCCTCTTGGTACCTCTTAACACACTCCAGGCTGCTTTCCACATGCTCGGTCCAAGCTAAACGCATGAGTGAAGTCCCACGGAACCCAGGTAATGCGGAACTTTGTGACCTTAGACTCTGAGTTCAGTGGGACCCAGGAGCAGAGATCCTCTGCCTGCTTCCCCCAATGCCCGGCAAACCAGGGGTCACACCCATAAGCCACCTCCTGCCAGGGTCAGATAATCTCATCGATCACCCTCCAGAACTCACGGCTGTTTCTACTGGAAGGGAACAAAAAAGAGGCCCCCATAACCATGCCATCAGACTCTGCGCCAGGCTGTTTTCACTTGGGGCACCCCAGAGGGGGGTGGACGAGAGTCCTCCCCACCCCAAGGGACCCAGCACCAGCGGCCGACCTCCACTACCCAACCGCTGCCACTCTCCAGGCTGATTTTCACACCCTTGGGCCAAGCCTCACATATGAGTGAACATATTCCTTGACTGTGCTGCTGTGAAAGCTGTCCTGGACACATCATAAGATACTCCTTACCCATTTTTCACAATTACCACACCATATTTGATGGGGTTCAGACAGTAGGCAACAAATCATATAGGGATATATATATATATATATATATATATATATATATATATATATATATATAAGGAGCCCGGCAAGCTTCTGAGAGTATCCCCCTCATCCCGCTCTCATGGCAGAGCCTGGCAAGCTACCCATGGCAAATTCCATATATCAAAAACAGTTACAATAATGGGTCTCATTCTCCTGACCCTGAAAGAGCATCCAATATGGCAGTGTTGGGAAAGATGAGTAAGGAGGGGCTGCTAAAATTTCAGGACTGGAACAAATGGAGACGTTACTGATGCCTGCTCGAGTAAATCGATGAACAACAGGATGGCAGTGATACAGTGATACAGTTTAAGCAGGAAATAAATAGGAAAGAGTAGATCTAAAATTTGATTCTATTTATTATTCCACTTATACTACTACTCAACTGTGTCTAATATTTCTTAGTCAAGAGTTGACAAAGTCTATATAAACTTCTTGGAATAGTTGATTAGATATTGGAAAACAATTTGTGTTTTGTTTTAAATGAAAATATTTTTATGTAGAGTCATAGAAAACCATATTATCAAAAATTTGAAATATTTAGGAATATACATATATATTTCATGTAACATAAATTTACTCATTTCAGAATGCGATAGGGGCAGGGTATAACTACACAAATTACATACATACATAAATTATATAAAATCTGTGAAATTTAGTAACTTTACAAATTGATATAATAACTGATGCAATTACCACCATGAGTCTTTTTGTAGAATACATCTATTTGTCGGTGTGGGTTCCTTAAAATTTCTCGTATCTTCATTTTCATTGAAGTACCATGATTTAGAGTACTTTATAATAGATTCATGCACACTTTGTTCCAACACCACGCCCATCACCAGAATGCCCGCTTACCTATGCCCATTTATAATGAAATCTTACTTATACCCACAGATGCCAGGCATGCATTGATTTAGTTTCTCTTTTACAAAATTTTAATTTATTTGCATATTATAGAATCCTCTTCACATTTTGTCATTTAGTTTGATTTCTTTCACTATGTATAATGCTACTGAGGTCAACGTGTCAATAATTTCTTTTACTACTGAGCAGTACCACTACCACTACCTTGATAGGTGTATTTAAAAGCTCTGGTGGTTTTAACGTCATGTTTTCATTGTTGTTGAGTTTGTGTTTTTGATGTATAGCTGTATCACTCTCCTGTAACACTGGTACCCCTGAGGTCCCTGACCCCTCAGAACACCCACATTCCAAAATACAAAAATTCTTTTAACTAAGTAAATTATTGTTATACTGATTCAATAGCCTGATATTTGTTTTGTTTGAAAGCTACACCGGACTTTGCTCAGGAAATGCTCTTGGCAGTGCTGAAGGATATGCCAGATATTGAACCTGAAGTCCTATATTCAAAATACATAAAAAGGTAAAAGGTAAAGGCCCTCCCGTTGATCGTCGATTTGCTCGAGTGGGCCCAGTAACGTCTCCATTGGAGACTTTGTTGTTACTGTGTCTGGCATATCGAATACTCTCGGTAGCTTGCCGGACTCTCCGAGAGGGGCGGAGGAATCGAACTTGGGTCGGCCATGTTGGCCGCTTGTAAGGCGAATGCCTTACCGCTGTGCTATCGCTCCAGCCCCATTCAAAATACATATATGATTTATTTGAACTCTCTCCCCAGTTCTTACTACTTTGCTTTCAATAAAATTATGAATGAAGTATTTGTTTTATTTTTATCTTCCAGTTCATTGCTTGAATGTAGAAATAAAGTATTTTTAATTAATTCTGTAACCTGCCACTTTAACATAAATGTTTATTGTGTTTCGGTGGAGTCTTAGTGTTTTCTGTGTATATTATCATGCCATCTCCAAGTAGTAATATTTTTTCATACAAGTTGAGTCTCATTTCTTTCCCTTGTCTGATATTCTAGGACTTTCAATTGTATGTTGCATAGTTTTTGGAGAGTGAATATCCTTTTACCAAATATTTCAAGCTCTTTCAAAAATCAAATAAACAAGAATTGTTCCAAATAGTTTTGATGAGCAAATATTAGCCTGATACTAAAAGTAAACATTAGAAAATAAAGCCCACTATGTCCCATGAATATAAAAAAGGTAAAGGTAAAGGCCCTCCCATTGTTCATCGATTTGCTCGAGCGGGCCCAGTAATGTCTCCATTGTAGACTTTGTTGTTACTGTGTCTGGCATATCGAATACATCACGGGGAGCTTGCCAGGCTCTGCCGTGCGGGCGAGATACTCTCAGTAGCTTGCCGGGCTCTCCGAGAGGGGCAGAGGAATCGAACTCAGGTCGGCCGTGTTGGCTGCGTGCAAGGCAAACGCCCTATCGCTGTGCTATCGCTCCAGCCCTCCCATGAATATAAATATAATATATTCATCGAACAAAATTTTAGGAACCTAATTCAACAATGAAGTGTAAGAAATATTGACTATAAGTAAGTGGGATTTATTTTAGGCATACACTAATGCTTCAACATACATAGATCAATGTGATAGCACAGTAGCAAAGCAGGACAATTAAAAAATGATAATTTCAATAGATACAGAGACAGCTTTTCAAAAGAAGCATTCATCCATGATAAATACTAAACAAAACTGGGGTAGAAGGAACTGTATATAATAAAAGCCATATTTAACAAATCCATAGCAAACATCACACTCAGCAGTGAAATTGAAAGTTTTTTATCTCAGCTCCAAATTCATGTATTTTGCTTAGGAAGTTGCAGGCGTTCTGATGGCTTCTTATTTGCCAACACCATGGCCTTTTGGGTAGCCACCTTCAAAACTGCAAGTGTTTAAAGTGAGCAAAAATCCTCTGGTGAGTGATAAACTAATGAGAGTTGTATGTTATATGCAGCCAGTTTCTGCTTATGTTTTCACGGGATCATTCCATGATATGGCCCATTCCTCCACATTTGATGAGTACCTTTGTTTTGTTTCTGAATAGATTGTTTATTACATGAACTCTAATTTTTTTGATAGGCTGCAGTTAAGTCAAACTACTTGGCAATAATAGTCAACTAAACCAGGGTAAATGCAGAACTTAACATTTATTGGCAGTACAGGTTATTTAAATGAAAAAAAGCTTATTTTAGTCTGATTTTTCATTATAGAAAGAAAATACATAACTTTGAATAGTAAGTACCTCTAAGAAATGTCTGATACAAGAAGTGTGTCATAATTGCAAAGAGTTATAAAGTAATCAAATGTAATCTTTCTCATTACTTCTTAATTTTTATTGAATCACCATTGGTTCTTAATCATGCTCATATACATTAAAATGGAAATTTTAAACTGAAAAGTGTTGTTCATCTATTGCCTCGAGCAGGCACAAGTAACGTCTCCTTTGTCCTAGCCCTGAGATTTTAAAGTGCCATATTCAAGGCTCTTTAAGGGTTAGGAGAATGAGACCCCTCATTGTTACTGGCATATTGGGTATGGCACGGGGAGTTTGCCAGACTCTGCCGTGTGGGCAGGTTACATTCGGTAGCCTGCCAGGTTGTCCAAAGTAAGAATGAGATAGAAAGATGTCATGCGGCCACACACACTACTGGGAGCTGTGTTTTATAGTCTCTGCGTCTTGGCCATTGATGGGATTACACGGCGCTCGGGGGACCAGTTGATGGGTGTGGCCCCTGCCTACTGGAAGATGGAGGATCTGGGTGTAGGATGCTCAGCCCTGATCCGAGCAGGCTTGGAGATCTCAGCCCCGGGACCCACATGCCTTTGTTCCTCTGCCATTACCTGCATGGGTGTGGAGAGTGGTTTTAGCATGGTTGTGGCTGGTTCTGGAGGTCTTCGGCTGCAGGAGCTCTGCTCGGGGCAGGGAGGGAAACTCAACCAGCCCCCTCCAAGGGGCCCCTGGTGAGGACAGCCAGGTGAGGAGGCAGGAGAAATGTGTATGTTCCATATATTATTAAGATAAAATTTTATAAATAACATAAAAAGGAATTATGGTTTAACAACCATAAGAATATCTAAGTGTTACATCTTTGTTTAAATATTATTCTCACTTATTTAAAAATAAAATAAAATAAATGGAGTTGGTAGCTCTGTTTCATTTTCCACATACCATTTTCCTAGCTGTTAGCATGGAAGAAGTAGACTTGTACTCTTTAAAATATTCCTTTTCAAGGAAGACCAAAATGTCAAAAAGATTGAAAAATTATAAAAGACAGGAACATTTCTATAGAGCTAAAATGTGGTGTGATGAGGTGGAAAGGAAATAACAGTGTGCTTTGTAAGGTTTGAATAAAGTGATCTGAAAATTACCTAGAAAGTTAAGGAAAAAAGCACTGGGATAATTTTAGTGACATTTCATTTAGTAGTCACTTCCTAAAGTATTCTTAGTAATACCTCACATATTCCATAGATACATGACTGGCAAAAAATAATGCCCCCAATTCCAAAAAATGTATTGTGAACTGTGGTTTAATTTTATGAAGGTGCAGTAAAAATGTTTTTCCTGCAACTGATACCATATATACTAACTAGCACTGAATAATTTCTTCACTCAGTGAGATATACTTATTACTTACAAATTGACAGACACTGTGCAAGGAGCTAGAAAGAAAAAAATGTTAGGTAACATTAAATGCCATTAAGTAATTTTTAATAATGAACAAAAAAATCAGTGATACAGTTTATGCTATAAATATAATTATTACAGTTAGTAGAAGATAACATTGCCAACATTTGCTGTACAAAACACTTTGCGTTAATCATTTTACTTATACTAGTTTAATTAGTGGGCTGGAGCGATAGCACAGCGGTAGGGCATTTGCCTTGCACGCAGCCAACATGGCTGACCCGGGTTCGATTCCTCCGCCTCTCTCGGAGAGCTCTGCAAGCTATCGAGAGTATCTCGACCGCACGGCAGAGCCTGGCAAGCTCCCCGTGACGAATTCGATATGCCAGACACAGTAACAACAAAGTCTCCAATGGCAATGTTACTGGGCCTGCTCGAGCAAATTGACGAACAATGGGAAGGCCTTTACCTTTATATTATAAATTAAATTTTGCATGAAAGTTATGGATAAGCAGGAAGAAAATTCCATATGTAATCTAGTCTTCTAGAGACAGTGTTAGGAAAATGCTGGAGCGATAGCACAGAGGTAGGGCATTTGCCTTGCACGCAGTCAACATGGCTGACCCGGGTTCGATTCCCCCGCCCCTCTCGGAGAGCCCGGCAAGCTACCGAGAGTATCTCGCCCGCACGGCAGAGCCTGGCAAGCTCCCCGTGATGTATTCGATATGCCAGACACAGTAATAACAAAGTCTCCAATGGAGACGTTACTGGGCCTGCTTGAGCAAATTGATGAACAACGGCAGGGCCTTTACCTTTACCTTACCTTTAGTTTAATTAGTAAGAGAATACTTACAGTGACAGTATTACTTATGCTCGTCGATTTGCTCGAGCGGGCCCAGTAACGTCTCCATTGGAGACTTTGTTATTACTGTGTCTGGCATATCGAATACTCTCGGTAGCTTGCCGGGCTCTCCGAGAGGGGCGGAGGAATCGAACTCGGGTCGGCCATGTTGGCCGCTTGTAAGGCAAATGCCCTACCCGCTGTGCTATCGCTCCAGCCCGTATTACTTATGGTTTTTACTTATTTATTTATTTTTATTGAAGCACTTTGAGATACACAGTTACAAAATTGTTCATTATTGGGTTTCAGTAACACCAACACTAGTCTCTTCACCAGTGTGCATTTCCCAGCACCAATGTCCCCAGTTTCTGTCCTGCTACCGCATCCTTCACACCTCCCCCTCTCCCATTCCACAGCCTGCCTTTATGGCTTTCTTTCAGCTGAGACTACTTAAAAAAATTATATATATATATATGTAATCACTATGAGCTGCACAGTGATTTTATATATTTTATATATTACACATATGATATATATTATATATTATATATAAAATTGAGTTGGAGCAATACTACAGCAGGTAGGGCATTTGCCTTGCAAGCGGCCAACTTTGCTGACCTGAGTTTGATTCCTCCCCTGCTCTCTGAGAGCCGGGCAAGCTACTGAGAGTATCTCGCCTGCACGGCAAAGCCTGTCAAGCTACCTGTGACATATTCGATATGCTAAACACAGTAACAATTGTCACAATGGAGACGTTACTGGGCCCACGCGAGCAAATCGATGAACAACAGGAGGACAGTGACAGTGATTATAATAATATATTATATAATATATAATCTAATAGCACTGTAGCACTGTCCTCCTGCTGTTCATCAATTTGGTCTAGTGGGCACCAGTAACATCTCCACTGTGTGACTTGTTACTGTTTTTGGCATATCAAATATGTCATGGGTATCTTGCCAGGCTCTCCGAGCGGGGCAGAGGAATTGAACCCGGGTCAGTCGCATGCAAGGCAAACGCCCTACTCACTATGCTATGCCTCAGGCCTATATAATATATATAAAATAATTATAATACCCCTCTCAAGTATCTCGCCCACACGGCAGAGTCTGGCAAACTCCCCGTGACGTATTCGATATGCCAAACACAGTAACAGCAAAACAAAGTCTCCAATGGAGACGTTACTGGGCCCACTCGAGCAAATCGAAGAACAACAGGAGGGCCTTTACCTTACCTTTACCTATAATAGTATATAATATATATTATATGTGCAGAGTGAGAGCACAGTGTGTCGGGCGTTTGCCTTGCATGCGGCTGACCCAGGTTCAATTTCTCCGCCCCTCTCAGAGAGTGTAGCAATCTACCAAGAGTGTCCAGCCCACACAGCAGAGCCTGGAGGCTCCCTGTGGCATATTAGAAATGCCAAAAACAGTAACAATTCTCACAGTGGAGACATTACTGGTGCCCGCTCAAGCAAACTGATGAACAAGGTGATGACAGTGCTACAGTGACAGTGTTATATTATATATACACAGTAATTATATACATTATATATGTATTACAAAGTTGTTTATGATTGATGTTTCAACACACATTCCTTCACCAATGTATATTTCACCAATATCCCCACTTTGCTTCCTACCCCCAGGGGGCTTTTCTTCTCTCACTCTCTCTCTCTCTCTCTCTCTTTCTCCTTTTCCCTTTGCACATTTTGGTTGGCAATAACAGGCACTGAAAGGTTATCTATATCCCTTTATATCCCTTTGCATACTTTCAGCACTCAGTGCTTGTCCAGAGTGATCATTTCCACTATCATTATCATAGTGGTCCCTTTGTGTCCTAACTGTAACCCTTCCTCCTTGTGGAAAAATTTTAACCATGGACCAGTTCTCCTGGCCCTTGTTTCTACAACCCTTGGATATTAAGAGATAGTCTCATACTACCTTTTTTAAATGTCCCACAGATTAGTGCAATCATTCTATGTCGAGTCAGTACAACTTTCCAACATAAGTGACTCTAGAGAAAATTTCCTGCAGAAATTTTTTATTGAATTGAGGCCTAAAACACAAATCAAGAATGTGAGCACTGGGGATCTAATGTAAATATCATGGAAAATACTGACAGTGGCAGAAATGTATAATATAGCCTGATCTAATAATTTAACTACTAAAATCTTAGTATATTTGGAGCACTGGGCATGAGAAAATATGGTAGGAGTCACTGTCACTGTCACTGTCCTCCCGTTGTTCATCGATTTTCTCGAGTGGGCCCAGTAACGTCTCCATTGGAGACTTTGTTTTTACTCTGTTTGGCATATCAAATACGTCACGGGTAGCTTGACAGGCTTTGCCGTGCGGGCAAGATACTCTCAGTAGCTTGCTGGGCACTCCAAGAGGGGCAGAGGAATTGAATCTGGGTCAGTCGTGCGCAAGGCAAAATGCCCTACCGCTGTGCTATCTCCCCAGAAAACAAATATTATTAAAAATAAAATTAGACCATGATCTATATCTTCAACTTCTGATGAAAAAATCCAAGACAAATAGGCTGGAAAGATAACTCAGATACCAGGTTATCTATGAATTGGAGGTTATCTTTTGTAACAGCCCTCCCGTTGATTTGCTCGAGCGGGCCCAGTAACGTCTCCATTGGAGACTTTGTTGTTACTGTGTCTGGCATATTTGTAACAGCATTCAAGGAAAAAATGAACAGTTATAACTTAATGGTTGAATGGGAAGGATGAGATGGGGAGAATACTGGGGAAATTGGTCATGGAAAATGTGCACTGGTGGAGAGATGAGTGTTCAATCACTGTATGACTGAAACTCAAACATGAAAGATTTGTAACTATATCTCACGGTGATTCAATAAAATAAACAAATAAGTAAATAACCTATGGTTGCCGGTATATGACAATTTTTACCATATGAAAATTGGGACTGGAGATATAGTTTAGCAAAGCACTTTCCTTGAAAACTGCTAACCTAGATTAGTTTCTCTGTACCACATATGGGTGCCCAGAACACCCATATGTGCCCTGGGTCACTCCCAAGAATGATCCAGGAACAGACCCTGAGCACTGCCAGGTGGTTCCCCCCAGAAAACGTTATGGGGCTGGAGAGATAGTACAAAAGCCTAGAGCACATGCTGGAGAGGTCTGGGTTTGATTTCAGCACACATATCCTACAAATAATTGGCAAACTCCCTGTGGCGTACCCAATATGCCAAATACCAGTAACAATGATGGGTCTCATTCTCCTAAAGAGCCTTGAATATAATCTCAGGGCTAGGATGAAGGAGACGTTACTGGGGCCTGCTCGAGGCAATCGACGATTAACAGGATGCTTTGTGATTTTGTGATCCTCCAACTACCTCCAATAGCAAATCCCAAGTACTGTGTGAGAAGCAGGTCCCAAGTGTGGCACAAAAGGGACTGACGCAATACAGGAGGTTGAGACTTTGATGTTGTTGTTGGAATATTATATGACTAAAATCATGAACAACATTTTAACTGTATATGTCACTGTGATTCAATTAAAAATAAATAATTTTTAGAAAGAGTAGAAGATGAATAAACATGCATGTTTACAAGTAGAAAAGGCGTGTATATGCATGCATATATTTGCTAAGAAATAAAATTATCAAAATAATACATTAAGAATTGACATCTTTTAATATTGTGCTACATTTATTGCTTTATAAGGAATACTTGGCCTGGAGAGGTAGCTCAAATGGCTAGAGCACGTGATTTGCAGACAGGAGGCCACACAGCATCACGGAGCCTCCCTGATGCAGAGGTCTCGAGAGTGGGGGAGAAAGAGAGAGAGGAAGGAAGGAGGGAAGGAAGGAAGGAGGGAAGGAAGGAAGGAAGGAAGGAAGGAAGGAAGGAAGTCAATTTCTATGTATAAAGTAAAAATTACGAAAATTTCTTAAACTTAAAAAGTAAACTAAATTTTTTCCAACTTTATTACTCTTTTCTCTACTAAAAATATTCCAGATTGAGTCTACTATAATTTCTACTGTAGCCTGAAAATTTTATCAATTTAGTAGTCATTGGCAAATGCATAGAAAGATAGTTTTTAAAATTTTAGCAGCATAGAAAATAGACCAAACAATTGTCCCTTTAAAAATATTATGCTATTTATCCTTCCTGCCTCACCTAGACCACAAGTTGCCGCCCATGAGAGCAGCTCTCTAACACTGCCATGGCCCCAGAGGCACATGGACCTAATTCAGAACACAGCAGCTTTTGGCAGAAATGTGAATAAACCATGCATTAAGCTATGGTGCTGTGCACCCTCCCCCCCCCCCCCGAGAGAAAGGGTGTCTGTCTCCCCCGCCCCGCCCCCCTTCAGCACAGCAGCCTCCACCTCAGACCCTATTAGACAGTCAAGTATGAGCCGGCGGTGATGGGGCAACTTCGGCCTCATCAGAGGGGGAGCGGAACCAGGACATCCTTCCCACCCTGCCGAGACCACGAGTTACCCCCCATGAGCTGCTCTCTCCATGGCCATGGACCCAGAAGCACACAAACCAATCTCGGAACTATGCAGCTTTTGGCAGAAATCCCTCTAGACTGACTTAGTAAAATATCAGAAATCCAAAATCGTGCAGCTGCTAGCGTGGCATCATATGCTCTTCATAATCAGCAATAGAAAGCAAATTATATCACAATGCCTTTTCAGCAATTCTGATTTTTGGAGGGAAATTCCAAATAATAATGGTGCATCTTTTGTCAAAATAATGAATGTAATCAAAGTAGAGAGAGAGTTAATTGGAAATCATCTGCCTCACAAGCAGGGGTAGGGGTGGGATGGGGGTATATTGGGGTTCTTGGTGGTGGAAAATATGAACTGGTGAAGGGATGGGTATTTCATCATTGTATAACCGAGACTTAAACCTGAAAGCTTTGTAACTGTTCTCACAGTGATTCAACAAATAAATTTAAAAATATATATTAAAAAACTATACTATTTAATTCTTTATTGAAATGTTATTTTGCTTGTTGATGATCAGTTTATGGCGATAACAAGAGTAAACTATTAAGAATATAAAATCAAATAGACTAAGGAGACAGTACAGAGTTGACGGCATATGCCTTTCATGCTCTGAATCCAGAGTTGATCCCCTTCACCTCACGGCTTCCTGAAAATGAGTGGGATTAACACTGGAGACCCCTAAACAACTCAGGTGTGGCCCCACTGTTCCCTGGCACGTCAAGGTTGAGGAAGCACCGTATCCTCAGGCTTTACATCATTAGACAGTATTGAGATGTCAGGTAATGCAGGGAATTCTGAGAAACTATGAACCCTTAATTAACACTTGGGAGGCTCCCTCCCCCCAAAAAGTACCTACAATTTCATATAATGGGATTCTATGTTATAAAACAAATGATGTCTGAAATACTTAAAAATTTATTTATTTATTTATTAAGCTACACCTGGTGATGCTCAGGACCTAATTCTGGTTACACATGGAAAAATCCTGGTAGCGCTCAGGAGAATTTATGGGATGCTGGGGATTGAAGCTGCATTGGCCATATGTAAGGCAAGCACCTTACTCACTGCACTGTTGCTCTGTTACCAAAAGACTTCTCATATTAATTTCTTAGTTAAATGATATTTTGAAAAGAAAATTACATCGTATTTTTCAAAGAACAGTCTTTGAACCAGAGATACTAAGTACAGTGCGTGGACATGCTTTGCACTCTGCAGACCCCCGCTTGATTCGCAGCACACCATATGGTCCTCTGAGCCACCAGAGGAGATTTCTGGGCACACAGGCAAGAGTAAGCCCTGAATACAAATGGGTGTGACCTCAAAATGATGATGATGATAATGATGATGATGATGATGATGATGATGATGATGATAATGATGATGGCGGCACATTTTTGTGTGCTACTCATTAATGGAAAGAAGTCTGTTTTTCAGATTTAAAATCTCTATTTAGATTTTGCTCTTTTATTTATTTAATGCTGGTGTTTATACTCATTCTGGAATATAATAACTTTTAGAGAACTAATTTAAACCAATGAACCCACCTTCGAAATCACAGTTCTGATTGTAATTTTGTCTTTATTTTCTTCTATATTTTAAAAAAAATTTGAATTTTATTTTATTAGCACTCTAGCACTGTCCTCATGTTGTTCATTGATTTGCTTGAGAGGGCACCAATAACGTCTAACAACAAATTGTGAGACTTGTTGTTACTGTTTTTGGCATATTGAATACATCACGAGGAGCTTGCCAGGCTCTGCTGTGCTGGCAGGATGCTCTTTGTAGCTTGCCAGGCTCTCTGAGAGGTGCGGAGGAATTGAACTTGGGTTGGCCATGTGCAAGGCAAACGCCCTACCCGCTGTGCTATTGCTACAGCCCATTTTATTTTATTACAGTTGATTTTTATGCCTTTAAAAGAGCACGGCAAGCTACCAAGAGTATTCAGCCTGCACAGGAAGAGACTGGCAAGCTCCCCGTGGCATATTCAATATGCCAAATACAGTAATGACAATAGGTCTCATTCCCCTGACCCTGAAAGAGCCTCCAATCATTGGGAAAAGACAAGTAAGAAGAGGCTGCTAAGTGCTGTGAGGAATAGAGACATTACCGGTGCTCACTCGAGTAATTTGATGATCAACAGGATGACAGTGATGACAGTTGAGTTTTAGGTATACAATACTTCATTACCAATCCCAACATCTTGTGTCAACTCCCCCCCCCACACACACGTGTTCCCAAGTTCCCAAGTTTCCTCTCAGACTCCACGTCCCTACCCTGCAATGCTTATAAGCACCTTTTTAAGTTTGGTTATTAAAGCTTGGCTCTCAAGTTCTCAGTGGTTTTGATATTTAGTTATACCACTCTGCACCACTTATATACTCAAATCCCTTTGATTCCAGTCCCCCCCCCCGCATCTTTTCCCATCTGTCTCTACTTCCCTCATCTCTTTCCTTTCCTGACCTTCTACTCCTTACATAAAGGTAAGGTAAAGGCCCTCCCGTTGATCATCAATTTGCTCGAGCGGGCCCAGTAACGTCTCCATTGGAGACTTTGTTGTTACTGTGTTTGGCATATCGAATACTCTCGGTAGCTTGCCAGGCTCTCGAGAGGGGCGGAGGAATTGAACTCGGGTCGGCCATGTTGGCCGCTTGTAAGGCGAACGCCCTACCGCTGTGCTATCGCTCCAGCCCTACATGCTGGGGACAAAATGTCCCCCTTTTAAAACACTGTAATCCCTCATCCAGTCATTATAAATACGACATGTAGGTAGAATTATAGTGTGTTTATCTTCTTCTGGCTTATTTCTTTTACTATGATGTCTTCCACTTCCATCCATGTTGCAACGAATTGAATGATTTCATTGTTCTTTATAGCTGCGAAGTATTCCACTGTGTTGCATCCAAATATTTTCTCCCATTTACTTAACTGTCCTTTAGTTTAAAACTGTGTTTCTCTTGCCATGCAAATGTTCTTCCATTTTTTTTTTTGTAGAGTTTGACTTAATGGGCTGGAGCAATAGCATAACAGGTAGGGCATTTGCCTTGCACGTGGCAGACCCAGATTCTATTCCTCCACCCCTCTCGTAGAGCTCGGCAAGCTACCGAGAATATTCCGCCTGTAAAGCCTGGCAAGCCCCCTATGACGTATTCAATATGCCAAAAACAGTAATAACAAGTCTCACAAAGGAGACGTTACTGGTGCCCACTCGAGAAAATCGATGAACAATGGGAGAACAGTGACATTAACTTAATAATAAATTATATTATCTTGGATTGATTTAGATAAAGTAATCTGCTGAGTTAAAGTTATATCTTACATATCTCGTAGTATAGTTTTAAGAATCATCTTGGAAAAGAACAGAATATCTTAATAAAAGTAATTTGTTGGTAATACTTCCCAAAGCATTGTACAAATCCTATAAGGATACCCATGACATTCTTCAAAGAAATGGAGCAAACACTCCTGAAATTCATATGGAACAATAAGCTCCCACGAATAGCTACAGCAATTTTTGGGAAAAAGAAAATCGGAGGAATCAACCTCCCTAACTTCAAACTCTACTACAAAGCAGTAATAATTAAAACAGCATGGTACTGGAACAAATGCAGAGCTGCAGACCAATGGAATAGAGTTGAATATAATGACATCTCCCCTCAATTATATGATCATCTAATCTTTGATAAAGGAGCAAGAAATGTAAAGTGGAGTAAGGAAAGCCTCTTTAATAAATTGTGCTGGCTAAACTGGACGGCTACATGAAAAAAAATGGGCTCAGAACTCTGCCTAACACCATGTACAAAAGTAAGATCAAAATGGATTAAAGAAGTGGGTATGCTGTCGCCAGCAGGTCAATCTGTACCTGCGAGGCAAGTGCATCAGCAGCCTGATGGCGCCTTCAGTCTTTCAGATATCCCAAAATTGCTGCTGTGCCTTTGGCCAAATCACAAAAACTTAGGGCAAAGTTTACCAAGAAAGTAAACAGCCAAAAGTTAGATATGTGGGAGACACACCCACAAACCACCTCCAGCTCAGCTATATAATTGGAGGGATGGCCTCTCTGGTTCCTGATTGAACTGCTTAATGGCCATGATCCCAGAGACTCAGGAACAAATCTCGAAACCCAGTGGCTTTTGGCAGAAATGCATCCAATCCTTGCAGTAGGTTACCTGTTTTGGGCTAACCCAGGTGGGAATAGGTTTTGTGCCTTGGCCTGTTCCCCCTGGCAGCCTGGTGGCCGCCATCCTCCAGGGGCCACTGGACAGTAAGGTTTGGGCCTGCAGTGACAGGGCCTGCAGTGGCAGGGCCTCACAGAATGGGGGTGGAGCCGGTCCTGTCCTCCCCACTCCAAGGAGACCCCAAGTCATTGCCCACGAATGGCCTCTCTGGCTCCTGATCAAGCTGCTTAACAGCCATGATTCCAGAGACTCAAACAAATCTCAAAATCCAGCGGCTTTTGGCAGAAATGCGTCTGGAACCCACAGTAGGTTACTGCTGCTGGGCCACCCCAGGTGGGGGGAAGAGTGTTGTCCCTCCACCTGCTTCCCCCAGGAGGCTCGGTGGCCGCCATTCTCCAGAGGCCATTGGACAGTCAGGTTTGGGCCCGCAGTGATGAGACATTTGGGGCCTCACGGGATGGGGGTGAAGCCGGTCTTGTCCTCCCCAGCCCAACGAGACCCCAAGTCATCACCCATGAAGGGCCTTTCTGGCTCCTGATCAAGCTGCTTAACGGCCATGATCCCAGAGACTCAGAAACAAATCTCAAAACCCAGCAGGTTTTTGCAGAAATCCCTCCAGATTTAAGTGTTAAAATTTTGGAATTTCAAACTCACATGGCCACTGCTGCAGCCACACAACATCATATGTTATTCATAACCAGCAATAGAGAGCAAACTGTCTACTGTTGCCTTTTCAGCAGATCTGAGTGTTGGGGTAAAATCTCAAATAATAATGGTGGGTCTGGTGTCAAAATATTGAATGTGATCAAAGTAGAGAGAGAGGAATGTGGAAATCATCTGCCCCAAGGTAGGGACAGGGTGTGGAATGGGGCTGGAGCAATAGCACAGCGGGTAGAGCATTCGCCTTACAAGCGGCCAACATGGCCGACCCGAGTTCGATTCCTCCGCCCCTCTCAGAGAGCCCGGCAAGCTACCGAGAGTATTCGATATGCCAGACACAGTAACAACAAAAGTCTCCAATGGAGACGTTACTGGGCCCGCTCGAGCAAATCGACGATCAACGGGAGGGCCTTTACCTTTACCTTTACCTTACTAATCAGTTGTAAAAACCTAATGCCCACTAATTTAAATTTTAAAATTAAAAATTTTATTTCTAGAAAATTCTTCTAAGACCTTTACTGAGTGGCAATCCAAGGCAAACCCTTCTCTCTACAAAGGAGATAAAATAACATGAATGTAAAATTTTGACAAATCCTTAAAAGCAAACACTTTCATTGCTTT
This sequence comes from Sorex fumeus, assembly GCF_029834395.1. Lineage (NCBI taxonomy): Eukaryota > Metazoa > Chordata > Mammalia > Eulipotyphla > Soricidae > Sorex > Sorex fumeus. The sequence goes on along the minus strand of NW_026606075.1, from coordinate 10,238,617 downwards.
GATGTTGACCATTAATATGAAATATTTTAGACGAAATCTAAAATATTTTAATACAAATCTATATTCTCCTAATTCTCTTGAGATTATGCCAATAACAGTTTTTTTCAAGTAAAATAATTTATTTTCTTTCTTGGAAAAGCATTAAATTAAATTATCCACATACAATTGAAATGATAAAAGTTTTAGGTTGTATAAACTCTGCAAGAGTGAGATCTTTACTTTTTTAAAAAATTTTATTTAGACACTATAATTTACAAAGTTGCTCATAATACAGTTGTTTCAGGCATATCATGTTCCAACACCAATCCCACCACCAGTATCCCTCTTTTTATCAATGTCCTTAGGTTTCTTCCCAGCAACTCAGCTTGCAGATATAATACTGTATAATACTGTATAATCACTGTCATTGTCATCCTGTTTGTCAATTTACTCGAGTGAATACCAGCCCTGAGATTTTAGCAGCCTTTCCTTACTCATCTTTCCCAATGATTGGAGGCTCTTTCAGGGTCAGGGGAATGAGAACCGTTATAGTTACTGGTTTTGGCAAAGCGAATGCAAATTTATTTTACATTTCTTTTTTTTTTAAATTTATTTATTGAATAACCATGAGAACAGTTACAAAGCTTTCAGGTTTAAGTCTCGATCATACAATGATCAAACACCCATCCCTTCACCAGTGCATATTTTTCACCACCAAGAACCCCAATATACCCCCCTTCACACCCCTCCCAATGCCTGTGAGGCAGGTGATTTCTACTTAACTCTCTCTCTCTACTTTGATTACATTCATTATTTTGACAAAGGAGGCACCATTATTATTTGGAATTTCCCTCCAAAAATCAGAACTGCTGAAAAGACATTGTGAAATGATTTGTTTTCTATTGCTGGTTATGAAGCTCATATGATGTTGCGAGAGCAGCTGCATGATTTTGGATTTCTGATATTTTACTAATTAAGTCTGGAGGGATTTCTGCCAAAAGACGCATAGTTCCGAGATTGGTTTGTGTGCCTCTATGTCCATGGCCATGCCGGAGAGCCGCTGATAGTGGGGGGGGGGGGGGGGGGGCAACTCCTGGCCTTGGTAGGGCGTGAAGGACGTGCTGGTTCTGTCCCCCATCCCATGAGGCTGCAGTTGCCTCATCACTGACAGTTCATACCTGGCTGTCCCATAAACTCCGAGGCTGCAGCCACCGTGCTGCTGGGGCTGCTGGGGAGGTAGAAGAGACAGACACCCTTTCCTATTTTATATTTATTATTCCATAAAACATATAGGAATGGGGGATGGAATTAAACAGATATTTAATTTTAATAAATATAAAATAAATAAAATAAATAGACATCAATTGTGATCATTGATAGCCAGTGTGATTTTAATCAACATAAATAAGTTACTAATTTATGATTAAAAATATATATATATAATACCTTAGTGAGCTAGGAGTAAACATATTTTTCTTAAACTAGGAGAGGACAATCATATGCACCATTAGTGTATGTTATACTCAATTCTACTCATTGAGAAGTTTGTCCTGTCCTCTAGAACTCTTTTATCCCTAATTTATTAAACACTGTAGTTTTTATAGTGTTTACAAAGTTGTCCGTGAAGCATTTGTTATAGATATTCAATATTTCAACTCTAATCCCACCACCACTATCACCTTCTCTCCACCATTGTCTCCATTTTCTCAACCACCCTTCAAGCCTACACCTTTAGCAGACTCCAACTCATTTATTTTATTACCACTAAATGGCTAATGGGATAATAAAAAAATTCTTCAATAAAAAGTTTGTGAAAATTGTTGTATCTCACCGTGGGTACATTAAGTCCGTGTCTGTTGGTTTACTAAGCTGTTTTGCTAGTTGAACCTTCTGTGTTAATGATTTTGTTAATCAAGTTTAGTTGACTTCTAAGTTACATTCCCATCCAATCTGGTGTGCACCTACTGGGACGTTAGCACTGTAGAGTTTAAAAATGTCATTCCAGAAACTGCAGAATATTTAACTGGGCAGTGAACCTACAGGATGAAGATGGTGAAATGTGGGTTTGGCTGCCAGGGCTTTCAAAAGTAGGAAGCGTGGGCTGGTGGGGCAGTGACTAACCCCGACTCTGAAGAAGCCGGTAGTGGAGAAGTTCTTTTAACACTTCTTAAGGCTGGTTTCAAGGCTAAGCTGTTTGCTGTTCATCAAGCTCTGTCATTACTTCAAATCTAAATAATAATCAAACTGGATAGAATATTGTTGGGGAGGTTCCCATTTTGTTGAGATTTTGTCTTGTCTCCCTCCTTACTCTGGAATGAGATCTTATTTTCAAATATATAACTTTGATCAATATTTACCTTTAATTTGCACAAATTATTTAATATGTTTATATTTGTTCTTCTGGGTATTTTCCACATGCAAAGAATGTGCTCTACTATTGTGTAAACTTCTCGGTGCTGAACAAATTATCAAAAATTGACAGTTTTAATTCTGAGTACTATTTTTGTTTTGTTTTGTTTTGGGGTCACACCCAGCAATGCTCAGAGGTTACTCCTAGCTCTGCAGTCAGTAATTACTCGTGCTGATGCTGGGGAGACCATAAGAAAAACCAAGGATCAAACCTGGGTCAGTCATGTGCAAAGCAAGTGCCCTAACCGCTGAACTCTCCAGCCCCATGTATACAACTGTTATAAGTAAACTTATGTCTGTATAACATTTACTGATATACAAAAACATAAGCTTCTATGGCACAATAATGAATCATTAATTACAAGCTAGACCAAAGTGAGTTGAAGAGATTTATTTTGGAGAGTATTGTAACAAAAATTTTCATCACTCATTTCCTTACAGCTCAATAAAATTTCAGTATATTGGGATAGATTTAAATTTAATAGCCAACAACCAAAATTTTCAAGAGAGACCCTCTAGAAGATCATTCTTATTTGGCAAAAAAAATCTGTACTATATTTCCAGAGTTGTTTCTGTCAACAAACACAATAGTCGCTGCAAGCCATTTTCAAACTGTAATAAATATAAAGTTTCTTCTTTCAGGCATATGTAGAAAACATTTAAATTTTCTTTTAAACTATGTTGTCCTTTAGATAATTTATGGAAAAGTTCTTCAGATTTTTCTCTTTCAAGTTTTTGAAGATTGTTTCTAATGTTCATCTTTTGGGGTATTTTCTCATAAAATTCCCAGATATCTGAATCTTTTCTTTGAAGATAAAACAAGAATAAACAATATTATTTCCCTTTATTAGAAATATCATGGCAAGTTCAAATTTGCTTGCTTAATTTATCAATTAGAGTTTTTCAAGTTTCAGTTCTAAACAACATAATTTCTTATTTTATTATGACTCATATTTTATTTTATTTTGCTTTTTGGTCACACCCGGCAGTGCTCAGGAGTTCTCCCTGGCTCTGCACTCAGAAATTACTCCTGGCGGTGCTTGGGGGACCATATGGGATGCTGGGAATCGAACCCGGGTCGGTCGTGTGCAAGGCAAATGCCTACCCAATGTGCTATCGCTCCAGCCCCAATGACTCATATTTTAAGTAAATTTTCAATTACCCACATTTTGCAGAGAATGTTCTTGGTTTTCTTTTTTCCCTTATAAATAAGTACTTTTTATTTTCTAAATTCTTTATTTTAATTGGATAGTATTTCAGGTATGAAATTGATATTCCTCTCCATGTGCTTCAAGGTTTTATTGAAAAACTATAGCAAGTAGGAGACTCAAATGTGTATACTGGTGCTATTAATTGTTCAGAAATTTTTGCAAGATGAAATTTCGAAGAAACATTAATAAATTGAGATTTATTGCATTTTAAGAAACAATTTTATTCTTGCAAAATAAAGTATTTGTAATAAATCCAACTTTCACAAAGTCTGTTTTAATTATCCTTTCGTGACTGTTTCAATTCTTTGGGCTTTTAAATTTAGGTAAATAAATGTAATTAAAACTACATCAGAAGGAAATAACTTAATGCTATTATAATGCCTCTAGAGGGCAGTATTAAATTATTTGAGACTATAACAGAATTTTTTTTCATGCAAGTCATTCAATATTTGATGAGGTGACATTGCAAATGGAAGGGCAGTATTCTTTTAGTAATCTTATTCCTGAATGCAAATGGCTGTGAAATTCAAGTCTTCACACTTTAATCAACAAGTGTTTGGGGGAGGAAAATTCTTAATTGAGCTTCTTTGCTCCACGGCAAAAGACCTTACATTCTCCCATTAAGGTCTAAGGTATGTTATTGGCAAACTCAAAATATGAGAAGCCTAGAATATGAAAATAAGAATTCTTGCTTTCCAGTAAGACTTCTTTTCTTAAAAGTTACTTAAACTAGTTTTAGTCAGATCAAATTGCTTTGATATATGTAATTTAAGTTAGGGATTCAAGGAAGAAATGTTTAATTGCAAATTCTGTTGACTTGAAAATGCATCAAATGCAAGTATAATTTTAATTCTGAGCATACTGTTTTTTTCCTTTGATATAAATATAAACAGTATATCATGTGTCTGATACATAATAGAGAGGTATATCTAAACACATATATGTATATGCATGCATAGTATTTTACATTTTTTTCTTAGCGCTCCATCTAATGCATTTTTAAAATACCATAAGAATAATAAAACCCTTACTAGCTGGATTCACTTATCTTTAGTGTTTTTTCACACTAAAACCATGTTCTATTCTCTAAGCACAGTAGATATTCAAGAGACTAAAGTTAATTATTTGGTTTGACCATGTTGAAAACTATAATTTACAGTTCTCATTTCAGTTTTTTGTTTGTAGTTTTATCTTTCTAAAGTTATAGAGTGAGTTTGATTTTTTTCCCCCTGAATAATCATGTCACACCCTGAGGTGATGAAAGAAGATTCCAGAATCCAGCTGCTTTCCTGTATTCAAAACTGGTTGAAAGCATGAAGGTTTATTCCCCTTGTTGTTGGTATAAAATGTAAGATCAGCGTGACTGTTATACTCATTCTTTTGGCATTCTCTTTGGGAATGTAGATTTTCTTTTATATAATATACTTCCAAATGAATACAGAATTTGAGGGTTGATTTTGCTTCGCTTCCAATATTTTTTGTGAAGGAAATATTAAACATGCCCTTTAAATTTGCAGAAGTCATGCTTAATTTAGAATTAAGTTCATAAGGAAATGTAGATTTTGGAAAAATACTTATTTAAGATACTTTCTATAGTTCATAAATACTTTCTGTATTTTTACAGTATTCTGAATATTTTGTGAACCCTTACAGTGTTTATAGAACAGTACAAAGAATGGTTTCTGCATTAAAATGGGAATGCTGAGTTATTAAGTCGAAAGTAGATTTATTAAGATTATACAAAGACCAAAATTGGCGTAGTAAAAAGAAATACTTTTCTGATTTCTGTCTAAAATATGGTATTATAAATAAATCTTTTCTTCGTAAGAAAACAGACTTCTTCTGAAAGTTAAAAAGAAGCAGTTCATTCACTTTTGACCTTCCAAATTATCAGGAGTATCCTGAGGAATCAGATCTCTAGTTTCAACTCCTGTACTCATAAGCCTCTCCACTAACTTGCTGGACCCAGTGCAAAGTTCTGTGGAGATATTGTTTAACTATTGACATGCTTCCTACTATAGCACCCCAAACAGTAATAAATAGAAAGATTTGGTTCAACATAGTCTGTGTTGAATCATGAGACACATGAGCAGTATCCGTAACTAAGCTTTTCTGACATTGTTGATGCATATGAACATTTCATAAGTCTTTGATTAGGAAACATAAAGTTACTCACAGCTGCAATGACATGGAAGCTAACACAACGTGCAGTGGCTCAAGCAATGAGCAATCAGACTTTACCGAAGAAACTTAACCTCAGAAAAATTCTGTTTGCTCTGGAGAACACATATTTGGTTAAAGAAACTTTGGTACATCTACAGAATGGAATACTATACAGTGGTTAGGAGAGATTAAGTCATGAAATTTGCTTATAAGTAGATGGACATGGAGAATATCATGTTGTGTGAAATGAATCAGAAAGAGAGGGACAGACATACAATGACTGCACTCATTTGTGGAATATAAGATAACGTGATATGAGACTGAGACCCAAGGACAGTAGAGACAGGGCCAGGAATATTGCACCTTGGTTCGAGGCCTGTCTCATGAGCTGGGGGTGAAGGCAGCTGGAATAGAGAAGGAATTACTAAATCACTGATGGTTGGAGGGATAGTTACGAATGGGAGATGTGTCCTGAAAGTAGATAAAGGACCAAATGTGATATCCTTTCAGTATCTGTATTTCAAACCATAATGCCCCAAAGTAGAGAGAGAGTATTGGGGAAATTGTGTACCATGGAGGCAGGGTGTGGGGTGGAATATGTGTGTGGGAGGGTGATACTGGGGACATTGGTGGTAGAAAGTGTGCACTGGTGGAGGGATGGGTGTTTGATCATCACATGACTGAAACTCAAACACAAAAGCTTTGTAACTGTATCTCACAGTGATTCAAAAATTAAAAAGAGGGGTAAAAGGTAAGGTAAAGGCCCTCCCGTTGATCGTCGATTTGCTCGAGCGGGCCCAGTAACGTCTCCATTGGAGACTTTGTTGTTACTGTGTCTGGCATATCGAATACTCTCGGTAGCTTGCCGGGCTCTCCAAGAGGGGCGGAGGAATCGAACTTGGGTTCGGCCATGTTGGCCGCTTGTAAGGCGAACGCCCTACCCGCTGTGCTATCGCAATTCTGTTCATTGCATATTCTTATGTAGATTTTAGTGTGTCAATTAGATGACATGACTCACGAACTACAGAGCTTCAGCAATGCCTCTATTCTTTCAATTTGCAGTTAAAAATTATTACACTCCCTTGCTCAACAGTATCCTAATATTTTCCTAACTCAAAGTGTTTCTACTCTAATATATGCCTCCATCTGCTACTGTTTCTTATCAAATTGTACCCAAAGCAAATATAACAACACATCCCCCTTATAAACTTGTCTAATTTTACTAACTTACTCAAGACAATTGTCTCTCCCCTTTAATAGCTATACTGAAAATATATTGGTCAATAGCATAACAAGAAATTTCAGCATTTCTTATTCCAATTCAACCTATTGTAAATTTTGGAGTTCTAATCTTTTATTACATAATAAAAGATTCGACGATCAATGGGAGGGAAGGTTATAATCTTTTATAACCTTTTAGTATCTTTGGTGTCAAGAGTTAGATCATAGGTACAGACAGGAAAACTCTATGTAGAAGTGTAATTCTTCATCACACACAAACATGCTTTCTTCCTATTCTTCCAATCACTTCCAATCACAATTTCCCTTATGCTCAGACCTGAAACTCCATTCAATTAGCCATAGTTTCTGAGTATATTTCTGAGGCTCAACAATATTCCGGAACCCATAACATTTTGCATCTTCCTGCATTTAAATTACCATCATTGCTTGTTTAGTTTACTCTGAAATTTCTTATGATATAGCAAAGTTGTTAAAACAACAACTTCCTTAAATTCTTCAAATGACTCCTTTTGGGTTTTTAGGAGGAAGTACCTATCTTTAATGTTCCTATAAGATACTATTTTTTCTGGACTTAATGTTTTGATCCAGCTGTAATCTAGGCTCTAGCAGGCTGGTACCCAACGATTTTAAAAAATTGCTTTATGATTTTTTTTAAAAAAACATTTTTTACAGAAAAATATTTTCCCCAATGATTATTAAGGAAATAAATGTCTTTGACAACCAACTATATTTAAAATATTAAACACATCATCTTTTATAACCATACATTTGCTCAATCTCTTTTCTTCATGTGACTTATTCTAAGGATAATACTCTTAGTACCAGTAAATTTTCTAGACAATATTTACTCAAATTCTCAAACTGCTACTCAGGTATGAACATACTTCTAGGAATAATTAAGTAATCAATTAACATTGAATGATTATTAATGAATTAGTGTTACAAAAACATTCTACATTCTGAGCTTTAGATCTTTATTATTTTGTGAGAAAACCAAAACATTTGTTTGTATTTTTATTAGTAGTCCTTAAAATAATCCAAAATATATCATATATATTTGTATATAATATATGTGTCTACACACACAACAGGTGGGAAAGTTTCAGAATATATTTTCCTATATGAAACTAGCTGGCAACTTCCTGCTTTCTGATAGCTGCACCTTAACATACATTTTTAAAAACAAAGATATGTTGGTGGCAAGAGAGACAATGCAATGAATAAAGTGCTTGCCCTTTCCTAAGGCCTACCCGGGTTCCATCCCCAGCATCCCATATGGTCCCCCAAGCACCGCCAGGAGTAATTTCTGAGTGCAGTTTAATCTCCACTGGGTTTGGCTCTCCAACCTCCCAAAAAACCCCAAAGATCAAAAAAGTGAGGATATCTTCCTACAATAGCACAATACAATTATTGAAAAGAGTAACAATTGGATAAAGACCCTGTTTAGGATTAGGAAAGACGAATCTGGCCTGAGCACTGTAGTCTGAGATCTATAGTGAGATGGCCCCAGGAGAGACACCCTATAAGCTTTATGTATCTCTCACTGTGTCCATACAAAATGGCTAATATTAAGAAGTAGAATTAAGATGAATGTTTAAATGGATATTGGACTAAGGAAAGGAGAGACGCAACCCTTATGTGGTACTTTGCCCTTGAAATATCTCTTCATTGCAGGAGATCAGAAAGGGCTTTCATACGTTGATTGTGCTACTGGACCTACATGTGGTGGCTATTCCCAATGCTTGAAGGTTGAATGTGAGACCAAGGATACAAGACCGAGTGTAGAGAGACTACTATGGGGACAGGATGAGATGGGAACGAAGGGTAGTGTGAGACTGGAATGAGGCGCTTAGTGAGACTGGAACAGGCACGTGGGCGTGGGGAGAATGAAATAAATGGCAGCTGATCACCAACCAGCCTGGTGGCCCTATTCCCTCTTTCATGCTTCATGCTGCAGGCCTGAGTGGGAGTACTGGCTCATGGCCACCAAAAGGATGTGGTGGGTAAGAGAGACCACACCATCAATGTGCCCACTCATTTATTTGGGGATTACACAGAAAATATTTCATATATTATTGTAAGTTTTGAAAAATTACTAGAATCAAGATTGTCAAAACATATAGTTTTTTAAATATATCTTATAGACTATTTTTTATAACATCCATCATGCTGCTGTTTTATACTTGTGATATTATTCTACCAAGCCCATCATCATTAGAGGGCCAGGATTCCTTTACCCTACCCCAAGACCTAATTTCCAGTACTCTCAAATCATAGTTATATGACCATATTTCGGGACTGTTTTCATTGGGTTTCATCTAATTCCTAGATTTTTTTCTGCACATGAGATCATCTGGTGTTTGTCTATATCCCTCTGATTCATCTCATTTAACTTACGCTATCCAATTCCATCCAAACTAGAACAGAGTGGATAATTTCAATCTTTTTTTAAATAAAAGGGCTGGAGCGAAAGCACAGCAGGTAGGGCATTTGCCTTGCACGCAGCCAACATGGCCGACCCGAGTTCGATTCCTCCGCCCCTCTCGGAGAGCCCGGCAAGCTACCGAGAGTATTCGATATGCCAGACACAGTAACAACAAAGTCTCCAATGGAGACGTTACTGGGCCCGCTCGAGCAAATCGATGATCAACGGGAGGGCCTTTACTTTTTTTACTTTACTTTTTAAAAAAGTTTGTTTTGAATCACTGTGTAGTTTCAATATTTCTTATAACCAAGTAGTATTTCATTGTGTAAACATACCACACTTTATATATTCATGCGTTTTTGATAACTGGGATGTTATGATGAACATAGATTTTCACAAATCTTTTAATGTTTTTGCCCAGACATGGAATTATAGGGTAAAATTCAAGTTTTATGCTTAATTTTTTGAGAAATTTCCAAACCATTTTTCAAAGAAAAACACAAGATGTAAGAATAAAAATTATGTTAAATGACATTATTGTAAGTTAACTTTGCCCATTATTATAAAGATTCATGGAGAGCCCAGCAAGCTACCGAGAGTATTTGATATTCCAGACACAGTAACAACAAAGTCTCCAATGGAGACGTTACTGGGCCCGCTCGAGCAAATCGACGATCAACGGGAGGGCCTTTACCTTACCTTATAATTTATATAGATTTTTTTTATTTGAAGAGGGAATACAAAATACTGCATCAACTTTATTTTAAATTTATATTTAATTAATCAGAATTGAGTTTTAGATATCATAGACTTTTTGCTAACCTATAATTTGACTTTCAAAGTAACCCTATATGTAGTGATATGAGTACCTTGTAGGTCACTACATTACGTGCCATTAAATTAAACTTCAAATCAATACAAAACCCAAGAAATGTCTTTATATTAGTCATTTTGTCTCAATTTTCTTAGTATACTTTGCTTCCATTCCTATTATGTAATAATACATTATCTAACAAAGTCTCTTATGTTTTTCCACACATATGATTCTGTTTCTTCCACTATGTGGGCTAATGAATAAGACATAAGAGGTAAGATATTATCTCTTAATAGTTTGGTTCTAGAGCTATACTACCACTTGATAGATTTGGGAATTTAGAAAAATTGAAGTCCCAGGACTCTTAGTTTCTCATTTTTAAGATGATAAGAAGAAATATATTGATCCTCTAGACCATAAGAAATAAGACATGTAATATGTGTAAAAATCAGTACCTTTGCAGTTCATTTATATTATAATAACTGACATATTGACATATTGTCCATGAATAAATCAAAATGGTATTCTTAAAATGCTATGTTGACAGAAAGTTGTGCACTATTATTTCAGAAAAATCTATACTTGTATGTTGTGTTCCATTTGGAGAAATCTGTACTCATTTTTAATACAGTTTTATAACCCATGGATTCTTTGCAGTGTCTTAATATATAATAAGTAAAGTGCACCCACTTATAAAAAGTCTCAGTATAGAGCAAAAATACTGGAGGACAAGCTGCTTTTTGAATTAAAAAACATGTAGGAAGTCAGACAGATAGTATAGCAGATTGGTCTTGCCCTGCACTAGACCAACCAGGGTTTGATCAGTGGAATCCTATATGGTCTCCCTCACTCCTGCAGGAGCAATCCATAAGCTCAGAACCAGGAAGAATTAAGCACAACCAGGAAGAATTGAGCACAACCCACCCCCCCCACCCCAAAATATTCAATGGTAAAATGCTATATATTTTCACTTAAATATTTGACAAATTTTCTAATTAAACAATGGCATCAAGGAAAAGAACAAGTAGAAAACAGTGATTAATAAAAGTTGAAAACCATATAATTTTTACTGATTCCCTTAATATTTTATTTATTTCACAGCTGTTTCCGATATGCAGTTTAATTGTAAATGTTATTTCAGTTCCCCCCAGTTAGGGTGCATAGAAAAAAATGAGATAATATGTTAGAAATAGTAAGTTGGCTAAAGAAGAATGGTCAGACGATTAAATTGAAAATAAAGAGACAAAATTATAGCTTTAGTAGGATTAAAATATAAGAACATGTTCAAGTTGGTAATAATGTTTCTGATTATCAAAGTACTTCAGTTACTGTGGCTATATTGCGTGGAGACTTAATTAATTTTTTCTCTTCTGGATTTTAATCAGTGCTTCTCCACATCCCTGCCCCCCACACATATTCTCTAAGATCCTCTCATACCTCTAATTTTTTTATTTTGTCAGTGCTTCTTTAGAGAAGTAGATAGCAAATGGCATGAGTGAAATTGTGAGAGCGTGGTGAAATGAAATAGAGCATTAATAGACTGCCAAGCAGTGGTGCCATGCCAGGTAACTGTTATTATTGATGGTAGTAAAGAAACTCACTGCACTTAACTGACACCCATCACATCTCTCCCTTTGTTTCTGCCAGGGGGATCCAGGCTAGATTGGGCCTAAAGGACCCTGAGAGAATTCTAGCTCATCGACAAGCACTGTAATATTTTAACATGAAAATCCCACTCACCCTTGCCATGGCAGGTTACAGTCAATCATGAAAATTCCTGGGGTGACCCTATATGGTCAGGACCTCAGATTCCAGATATTTGGAAGGAGAATGGGACAGAATATCAAAGACAGGAACTTTGCTACCTCTTCTTGGATCCCTGCTTCCTGTTCTTTCGCCTGTGTGTTTTCTACTTTCTCCTTCCTTAAATAAAAACACTCTTTTGTCCCAAGTGGATGCTTGATTCTTTCTTATATCTCTTCTACCTTTCTAAATAAATGCTTGCTTCTACTATTTTGTACTCATCATGGTATTTTTTGGGGGGAGGTACAAGAATCAGGGCCAGAAGGACCAGTGACGCCCATGCCCTGCCTTCACCCATGCTTTGATATTTCTTGCATTAGAATGAGTTTTGGATATTTTAAGTCCTAGGCTTCAGTCACAGGATTTTACCCCTGCTTTTCATGAACAAGGATTTTGTCAGGGGCAAGACAGAGTGAACTTTAGCTGTCGTTCTCTCAGATTGACTAAGGACACTTGCCATTATAGTTAATAACACTGTCTGGTCTCAGGAAAAAGTACATTTCTCTGTCAGAGTGACATTTGACACTGTTAGCACAAAAGTGACCTAATTCATATATGAGACCTTGAGTTACTATTGATACAATTAGCACAAAAATCCCTTTCTTTATAATATTGAGCTTTTCCATTGTGGTTTGTAACTAGACAACCTGCACTCTTCCCCCCTACTTTTACTTAACAATCCTACTCCTTAAAAATAATAATGAAATATTATTTCATGAAGGAACCATTTTACTAAATTTTAATTTGGTTTTTAAAAATAGTCTATCAGGGCCAGAAAGATAGTACAATTGATAAAGCTCTGGCCTTTCACATGGCTGACATAGGTCCTATCCCTGTCCCTCCATACGGTCCCCCAAATCACTCAGGAGTGATCCCTGAGCATAGAACCAGGAATCTGAATACCACTGAGAACCTCCACCACCAGCCCCCCCCCCAAAGAAAAGGTTTATAATATTAGCAGAGAACTTTGTTTAAGTTATTCAGAATTGGTAGTGTTATGAAGGAAATGAGAAAGAAGCAACCAGAATGAGGAAGGTGTGGTCAGATCTGCACAAGCTATTAAATGACGCTGTCCACAATAACCCAGAACAAGTTCAACCTGCTATAATGGTACTACCAGCATTTTCAAATGAACTCGATTCTCAAATTTATTAGCCAAGGATAAGATAGTTTTCGTGAGCTAAAGTGGCCTAATAGCAGACACTGATATTTACTTTCCCACATGATAAACATACACCAGAACTTAGATCAATTTGGACAGTATGGTTGTACCAAACACTACCACTATAATGCTGATATTACGACACTAGAATGAAAAACAAGAAATCACAGGGTATAGACTGGACTTTGAGTCACAGACAGGGTTGTATGGTTTTCACTGTCTTATCTTGAAGCTTACTAATTCAACTTTTTTTCTATTGATGTGATTTTAGTAAATTTTCTGATATTGTTGCTTTGAATTTTTTTGTTATATTAGTTCCATATGAGTTATTACCTTAACCTGTTACTGTGGACAAGTTCCTCAATTTCCCCATTACATCTGGAGTTCCCCATTGGCTTGTATAAAGGACTTTTGTTCAAATCATCCTGGAAGATAGCCAAGGACTCAAGTTACTAATGATACAAAGACTCCTGAATGATGACTGAACAGTCTGTCTCAAATTGAGTACAGTGATGCAGCAAAGTCAAATACTTGCCAGAAAAACACAAAAGAAAGTATTGAGCTAAAGAATAGAGTAGCTGAAAGTGAAATGAGTCAGAAAGAGAGGGACAGACATAGAATGACTGCACTTATTTGTGGAATATAAAATAACATAATTGACACTGATACCCAAGATAGTAGACACAGGGGCCAGGAAGACTGCTCCATCATTGGAAGACTGCCTCATAATCTGGGGAGAAGACAGCTGGAATAAAAAGGGATCACTAAATCAATGATGGTTGGAGGGATCGGTCAGTATGGGAGATGTGTGCTGAAAGTAGTTAAAGGACTAAGCATGATAGCTTCTCAGTCTCAGTATTACAAATTATAATGCCCCCAAATAGAGACAGTATGGGGGAAATTGTCTGTCAGGGGCTAGAATGATAGCACAGTGGATAGGGCATTTGCCTTGTACGCGGCCAACCCGGGTTCGATTCCCAGCATCCCATATAGTTTCCCAAACACCACTAGGAGTAATTCCTGAGTGCAGAGCCAGGAGTAATTCCTGTGCATTGCTGGGTGTGACCCAAAAAAGCTTAAAAAGAAGAAAAAAAAAAGAAATTGCCATGAGGCAAGGGGAGGGTTGCCGTGTGTGTGTGTGTGTGTGGGGGGGGATATTGGGGACATTGGTGGTGGAAGATGTGCACTGGTGGACGGATGGGTGTTGGATCATTTTATGACTGAAACTCAAGCATGAAAGCTTTGTAACTGTATCGCATGATGATTCAATTAAAAAAAATAAAAAGAAAGAGTAGCCGAATAGATTGTTTAGAGGGAGCTAAGAACAGATTGAAGAAGCAGAAGATCAGTAAACTTGAAGGTAAGACACTGAAAATCATCCAAAAAGACCATCAAAAAGACCACCTGGAAACAGAAAGATACTTTTAAAAACAAACAAAGGGTGTGGTTTGATGAATAATAGAGACATCATATTTTGAAGTTTATGGATTCTTTCCTTTTTATTTGCATTCTATTAGAATTAGAGATTTTAAAATTTTAAACAGGATTTTTTTATTCCAAAACTTTAGTTCTTATTCAGTAGAACTAATTTCCCCACTGACATCCTATATATAGTCCTCTTTATTTAAATATTTTCCATTCAATCATTAATTAAAATAGATATTCCATACATTTTTTTTCTCAGTTCAGCATTTGGCTCAAATCAGTGTTAGTCTCTATTGATTTTCTTTTCTGTAGCGAATGGGTCATGTCATAATTTTTTCCAGATGTTTTGTACGTTCTAATTTGAGTTTCTGGATTCATCTTATTTCACTGGGAAAAAATAAAGAGCAGTTAACTAGATATTACCTGATTTTCTATAGTGACATTTTAATTCTCTAAATTATAGGAAAATGTTATTTTTATTATAATTAAGAACACTACTCTTTTAGTTGACACAGCATTGGTCTAAAATTTTTAATAATCTTTTATTACATTTTATTATATTATTACTTTACTATTTAACTTTAAAATATTTTGTTAGTTTTTATTATTTTGTGTGATACATATTATGGTGTTTTTTTCTTTTTTGACAATGGTTACTTTTGGTTTTGCTTTCTTTTTAAACTTGGTAAACCTTTCTAGAGTTTATTGACTTTATTCACCTTCAAGAGACAAACTTCTTCCTATTAATATAAGTCGACATTAGTATACATTAATCTAGGTAGTTCCAGGTCAGGTTAGTAGTTTCTGCTATGGGAACACTAATGATAGGGTACACGAAAGAGTACTGGTTATGATGGTGTTCTTTATTGAAAAGAATATTGCTTGAAGCATTGTCAAATTTAGCTATTTACTAAATGATGTGTGCTATATTCTGTATGGATGTTACACGTAATGAAATTTGACTGAAGAAAAGAAAAATGTATCATTTCAATACATTCAATTATACATGCTGCAAAGTAGAGACTGAGTATGTTAAACAATAGTCAAAAGGTTTACTTATCTCATCCACATTGCTGATAATTTAAAATATTTCAAAATATATCACATTCAAGAATGACAGCAAATTAGGAGATGTTCAAAAGAACTTATTGAATTAAATAATGATAAGATTGGCACTTTTGTTCTATCAATTTTCTTAATATTTGTCAAATGTGGCAATTCATACACTCAAAATGCGATTATTGAAGTCATGTTATATGCTAGATACCCTTTCAGAATATTTTTTCTTAATATTTTCTCATAACTGCAAAGTTTATGTATAGAACTAAGTATTAATAATATCTTTTTTGCATGTGATGATCTTAAAAGAGACCCAAAGTAGCAATGTTCTCCAAGCAACAGTAGATTGATAGCAGAGAGCTCTCTAGAATGAAAAATAACTGACCCACATTCATATTCAAATCTGATATAAAAGATGTTATTGAGTAGGACACAATGGGTAGCACATTTGCCTTCCACATGGTCAACATGGGTTTGATCCCCAACATCCCATCAAATACCTGCACACCATGAGAAATGATCCCTAAGCATAGAACCAGGAGTAAGCCCTGAGCACAGCCAGGTAATGCCAAAGAAAAAAAAGAAGAAAAAGAAAATATGTTATTAACTCTCTACCTACTCTTAATTAATGTCAGTACATTAAGTCAAGTCCCTTATCTGCTATGCTATCATTCCATCTTCCCAATTTAATCATTCTTTTTACCAGCTGAGTAGTATTTCATTGTATATTCCTATCATATCTTTATCCAGTCATCATGTGATAATAATTGAAGCAAAACATGAGACAAAGACACATTTTGTATGATTTCTGTCATGTGTGATATATAGGGAAGAAAAAAATAGCAGAACTGTTTCCAAAAGCACATTATTAAACTTGATCAAAGAACGGAAGTTAAATGGAGTGGCTGAAAAAGTTTGTGGACAATGGTGAAGAGATGTTTGCACTTTGGTGGTGGGTGTCTTGTGGAATACTGTACTCCCAAAGTGTGTAAACAACTTCATTCATGTAAATCAATGTCCTTTCAATAAAAATAAATCTGAAAATAAATGAAAATGAAAATCAACTAGTATTTGTTGCTATTATTGTTGCTTATTTTTCTCAGGAACATCTTGAATAAAAAGTGGTCAAAACCTGCTCAGAGTAACTTATTTAAGGATGCTCTAAGTAAACTTTAATATTTTATAACTATACTATAAGGTGAAATGGTTGTTTTCATATGTAATTGTGAAATTTCTATATATAGACAAATACTAAGAAGCAATACAAAAAATAATTACAGAAATAAACACAAGATAAACTTTAAATTCATTATTTCATCACATACATCATTTTATCATTTTAAAATGAAACAACCAGCTTTTGTAGCAAAAATAAAATATTTTTAATATTCCCTTCAGTTTAGCTAAATTTCAAGGAAACTTCTGACTTTCCTTTACCCTACCCCCGACTCACTCATTAGACTAAGTATAGGCAGAATCTCGGGATTTATTTTCATTGAATATTTTCTATCACCTTACTTTTATTTTATTGTATTTATCTTGGGCTGGAGCAATCGCACAGCAGGTAGGGCTTTTGCCCTGCACACAGCCAACATGGCCAACCCATGTTCGATTTCTCCACCCCTCTCGGAGAGCCCGGCAAGCTACCGAGAGTATCTCTCCCACACGGCAAAGCCTGGCAAGATACCCGTGACATATTCGATATGCCAAACACAGTAACAACAAAGTCTCCAATGGAGACGTTACTGGGCCCGCTCGAGCAAATTGATGAACAACGGGAAGACAGTGCTATATATAATCTATGTCATTCATGG
Source organism: Sorex fumeus (assembly GCF_029834395.1). Classification (NCBI taxonomy): domain Eukaryota; kingdom Metazoa; phylum Chordata; class Mammalia; order Eulipotyphla; family Soricidae; genus Sorex; species Sorex fumeus. The sequence goes on along the minus strand of NW_026606075.1, from coordinate 10,221,111 downwards.
GCTGGAGTGATAGCACAGAGGGTAGGGCATTTGCCTTGCACATGGTTGACCCGAGTTCTATTCCTCTGCTCCTCTTGGAGAGCCCAGCAAGCTACTGAGAGTATCTCGCCCGTACAGCAAAGCCTGGCAGGATACCCGCGACGTATTCGATACGCCAAACACAGTAACAACAAAGTCTCACAATGGAGACATTACTGGGATGCTCGAGAAAATCGATGAACAACAGGAGGACAGTGACAGTGACAGTATTTATCTAGAAATTTAAACATTTGATACTTTTCTAGTTTTTCTACTCATTTCACTTAACATGAAGCCACCTCTCTGCCCAGTTTATATCCAAACTGCAGTAAATGCAAGATACTGTATTTTCTTATATCTGGGAAGTCTTTTATTTAATATATTCACTTAGTATTATATATATGCATATGTATACATAAATATATAATTATAATCTTCCTATGCACTCATTTCTTATTGTGCACTTGATTTGTTTTCACATCTTGGCTGTTTCAAATAACTTTCAATAAAAATAAACTACTATAAAAGTAAAGGCCCTTCCGTTGATTGTCGATTTGCTCGAGCGGGCCCAGTAACGTCTCCATTGGAGACTTTGTTGTTACTGTGTCTGGCATATCAAATACTCTCCGTAGCTTGCCGGGCTCTCTGAGAGGGGCGGAGGATTTGAACTCGGGTCAGCCGTGTTGGCCGTGTGTAAGGTGAACGCCCTACCGCTGTGCTATCGCTCCATCTCCAAACTACTATAGGTTTCCAAATATATTTTCAAATGAAAGCTTTATGCGTTTCTGAGATAAAGCTCATGTAGAAGAATTAATGGAGGCTTAATTATTTCTTTTACAAGTCTCCATACAGTTTTCTCTAGAGGCTGATTCAAATGGCAGTCATATAAACAGCAAGTGAGTGTTCTTTTTTCACTACAGCTCTGTCAATATTTGTTTCTGGAATTTTAAAAGAAGATCATTTACACAGATATGAGGTAATATCTCATCATCATTTTGATCTGAATTTCCTGATAATCGATGATGATGAGCACTTTGCTACATGCTAGTTGACCATTTGTATTGTGAGGGCGAAACTGACGCCATGACAGGCGGCAGAAATGAGAAAAATTAAGTAGGCCTCGGGTTCAGTTCCTGGAACTGAAACAGATTCAGTTTCCCAGCAATAAAACAATGTGTAACTAGTCAACCTGAACCTACCTGGGAAAATTCTTGTGCTCGAAAAATGGGCTCAATTAAACAACTTTCACAATTCCCCAGAAGTTGCTTTTTGTTAACTCTAAAAGAATGAGAAGTTTATGTAATCATAAAATTGGTACTAATACTGGAAATTATTGTTTAATTGTTGCCTAACCACTGTTATCCTAGACACTTGCCAAAGCACCTTTGTTTGGTATCTAAGAAAGACTATTTTCTGAAACAATAAGGCATGTACTCTTACGTAACCAAACCCTGTATAAACTGCTTTCTGTCTGAAGTCGAGGTTGCTATCAAGAGGCCACTCTGTGAGAAAGATAGTTGACCCCGTATACTGGAAAAAACTTCTTCTGCTTTTGCATTATCGAATTAGTGTTTCTGTCTGTCAAGCCACTTGGGAACCCAGAATCCAGGGCTTAGCAGTATGTCTTCTTTAAGAAAATATCTCTTAACTCCTCTCTCCAGTCATTCTTCTTGGGATTGCTTATTTTTGTTGTTGAGCTTTGTGAGTATTTTACATATCTTGAATATTTGTTCTTTGCTAGATTATATGTGAAAATATTTAATCCCATTACTAGGGATGTCTGTCTTTTACTTCAGCTGTCATTTTTTTTAGATGAGACTTTAATGATTCAGCTACATTGGCAGGAAATATAAAGCAAAATAAATAATAAACAATGGGACTACATCAAATTAAGAATTCTCTGCACTGCAAGAAACAGTGGATTTTTCCTTTGGCTACATGTTTTTCTTCTTGGAAGTTTCTGTTCATCTCTTTCTCATGTTTTTTTAGGGCATTGCTAAGTTCTACCACTACCTTATGCATTTTGACTATTAATCCATTGTCAGTTGTGTGGTGAGCAAGTATTTTCTTCAAATCTGTGGGGTGTCTTTATTTCAGTCATTGTTTCTTTTGCAGTACAGAACCTTCTTTGTTTGATATAATCCTATGTGTTTATGTTTATTTCTATTTGCTTAGCTAATGACATTGACTCATTGAAGATGTCTCTAGATTCAATATCGTGAAGGATTGTGCCAATGTTTTCTTCAATATAATTTATAGATTCCAGTCTGACTTGATGTAGGGAAGCTGACAATCTGAAGGAGGCTGTGATGTTGGATAAAATCAAACAGAAAAATTCTCTTTATTAATTTTTTGAAAGAAACTGTGCTGGATCTATAGCACAATGGGTAGGGCATTTGCTTGCATGTGGCCACCCGGGTTCAATTCCTCCATCCCTCTCAGAGACCCCGGCAAGCTGCGGAGAGTATAACGCCTGCACAGCAGAGTCTGGCAAGCTCCCTGTGGCATATTCAATATGTCAAAAACAGCAACAATAAGTCTCACAAAGGAAAAGTTACTGATGCCCGCTTGAGCAAATTCATAAACAATGGGAGGACAGTGCTACAGTGCTATTTAATCCACATGCAATATTGCTCAGAGACTACTTCTGCATCTGTGCTTGGGGTTGCTTCTGGTAGTGCACAGAGGACATGTGGTTCTTGGGCTGGAACCTGAGACTCCTACATGCAAAACATGTGCAATGATATCTTTAAGATATCTTCCTGGCCAAGAAAAGTCAAATCTTAAAGTATTATCTAAAAGCTGAAATGTACGTAGCAGCTTCCTGAGAATCTTAAAGCATGATAAAAATTATTTCTCCATGAATCTTAATATCAAATGATGAGATTACTAATGGTACACTTATTTTTACCTATGGCAAGAGATGTCCAATAATTATAACTGCTCAAAGATAGGTAGCACCTCCAATGTGTAAACTTTTACTGTGAAATTATGTGAATTTTAATGCTACTTCTGTTTATGTTGGATTAAATTCATATTTCTAAATTCAGCAGTCTCTTTCCTCTCTCTCTTGGTTCATGTTCAACTGTCAAAAGTCACAGCTTTCCTCAAAGCATTATAAATAACATAAAACAAATGTAAACCAAAGAGAAATAAGGATGACAAATTCCCAAGTTTTATTTGATTTAAGGGTGGGGGAGGGAGACAATTGCATAAAATTGCAATTCATTTGAATCGTATCATTGCTATAGTTTTAGGAAATGAAAAGAGCATTAATAGAGGTCATTACTTTTATTTAAATCTTCTTTCTTTCTGTCTTTCTTCTTTCTTTTTTTGGAATTCTGGAGCCACACCCAGCAGTGCTTACTATCTACTCCTGAGTCTGTGCTCAGAGATCAGTCCTGGCAGTGCTTGGGAAATCAGATTTGGTGCTGGGATCAAACCCAGGTTGGCCATGGACAAGGCAAGTGCCTATTCATTGTTTTATTTGCCCATTGCCATACTCAATTTTTTTGGGTATTCACTTATCTAAAATGTTTAGGAACCATCTAAAATATTAACCACACATATAGCAAATGTAGATGGTAATGACAATGTATGGCTTCTTTTGTCTATATACGCATGTCAAATATTTTAACCACATTTTAGTGGCCTAGATAAAAGTTCAACACTTTTTAGAATAATTTGAAACAAATTTAACAAATTATATAGTATTGAAATATTTAATAAAAGTATAACATCTTTCATTTGATAATTATTCAGGAATATTTGCACTTGAATCATACATGATGTCAGTAATATAGTTGTCAACACAGGCCAGTAACAGCTTAATGCAGTAACTGTAAATAAAGTTAAATAGATACATTGATCTAGAGTGCAAAACAAATTTTGTCTAAAAATTTACAATATTATTAAAAATAAGCTCAATATTTTAAAGCTTTTACAATCTATTTTAGTATATTTAAATCTCTTAGGTTCTTAAAAGATCCTCTTGGAAAGTGTTAGGATATCAACATTCATATTATTAAAATGCAACATTCCTATAAATTTTTTAAAAAGCCAAGAAATGCATATCACTTACACTACTTAAAGTAATCAAAATATATTTTATTGTTTTTAAGCTAGATTGAAATTATGCTTTGGTAAAAATTATATTTACAAATATAATTAAAGATAGATCTTATATACTTGAAAGCTACTTTTATAATATTCATTAATATTCAGCTTCTGCAATTATTTACATTTTATTTTGTCATCATCTGCATATGGAAAGTCATGAATTGCTAAAAGCCTCTAAGTCTGCTTCACAAACTTATTTCAAAACTCAGTGATGTCAGACATTAATAATTGCATATACTTCAATGTTTGTAATCTATCTTGAGATCACATGGACCTCTAAAGCATAGAAGGACTACTTGAATGAGACAATATGTGGGGAATATTGGAAATAAATATTAACTTAATATCTCAATTCAGTGCTCTTTCTTCTGTTAGACATTCCTTGTGTCTTTCTTGTTACCCCCAAAAGCAATGGTTTCTGGTTTCTAAGAACAGTTGTTACAAGGAACAAAACTGTAATGTGTGATAGTCTTAATAAGTGTTTATTTCCTTACTTTCTTCATATTTACTAATGATTCATTAGTAATGAGACATGATAAAATGAGGGAACAACATGGTCAAGTGAAGGAAAAGGGCACACAAACATATGATATGGATATATAGTTATGAACTAGATACATAGTTTGTCTGTGGTTATTCAGTGGTAGAGCTTTTTGCCTTGCGTGCGGTTGACCCGACTGACCTGGGTTCAATTCCTCCACCCTTCTCGGAGACCCTGGCAAGCTACCGAGTTACCGAGAGTATCTCGCCTGCATGGCAAAGCCTGGTGAGCTACCCGTGACATGTTCGATGTGCCAAACACAGTAACAAGTGTCACAATGGAGACGTTACTGGGCCCGCTCGACCAAATCGATAAACAATGGGAGGACAGTGACAGTGACAATATTGTCAGAATATAAGAATGATTATCAATAAGTTATAAAATCTGAATGTGGAGTTACTCATTTGACTTCTCATTTTTATTGTAAGTTCTTTTATCTACTATTTAGAAACCATCAAACATCATGAGAAATCATACTTTATTTTATTTTCATCACCCGATATACATGGTTACAAAGATTTTCATGATTGGGTTTCAGTCATACAATATTCCAACACCCATCCCTTCACCAGTGTACAGAGAAATCACATTTCATACTGAAATATAGCGGTGGATGTTAACAAAATACCCTCAATAGTTTTAAATGAAAACTCAAAAAGTATTGTGTACTGAAATTTGAAGTTAGGAATATAGTCAACTTTTTACAAAAATTAAAGAGTTAGTACACTAAATTTAGATAGCAATATAAAAATATCAGTGATATGACATAATTTTATGACATAATAATGAGTCCTATATCATCTTCATTTATCATTCTTTCTCTTTCCCCATGTATTTTGGGGCACACCCAGTGGTGGTCAGGGCTTAGTCCTGAGTCTTTCCTCATGGATCACTCCTGATGATGCTCACTGGATCATATGTGGTGACCCAATCAAACCCCAGTCAGGTGCATGCAAGGCAAGCTCTTTACTGCTTGTACTACCTCTCCCACTCACTTCTCCCACTTCACTCTTTTATGAAGACCTGTTAGAAAAGATTATTTTCTCTGCACTTTAAAGGAGTTGCTAGTATATAGTAGGGACCTAATGGTCCTCAGTGCTCTGCCAGGGGTGATCCCTGAGCTCAGAGACAGCAGTACGCTCTCAGCACATTGGAGGTGTCAAAAAAAGGATATTATAAGTAATATTTAATTTTTCATATAATAAACACACATAGCTGCATCTTTATCTGTGCTTTTCAACAAATATTCAATATCTGTTTTTATTGACTTTTACTTCCTATGTCTGAAAGTGACCTCTGAGATAGAATAATTTGAATACTTATGCACAAAACTGCTTGTATCACATTATAAGAACTCCTTGGTTATTTGAAAATCTTCCTCATTGGTAGCCTGGACTACAGATTTTTAGCAATCACACACTTAATAATTTCCTATGAAGCCTTGGTAATCATTCCTCTTCCCCCCATATATTCCTTTTTCCATCCAAGACACCTTCCTGTTCTGAACCTATTTTAATTTTCTTTATCTTTTAAATTTTTCTTGGCATAGAAATTCTATTTATAGATCATCTGCCTTAACTTCCTTTAGAGGCACCGAACAGCCAGCCTTTTTTCAAAATAATCTTCAATAGAAGTGAGTAGAACTGATATTCTCATAGTTTTAAAAATAATATATAGAAATAAATTTGCATATATTTGAAACTCACATAATAGGAACTAATATTTGAGGGGGATTACTCTACTTGCAAAAATACCTTTTAGATTGTAAAGTGCTACACAAATTTAAGGTATTATTATGAATAATAATAGTGATGTTGATGGCGATGAAATCAGTAGCCTTTACTAAAGACTGGTTCATCCAGGAGGAATTGTTCACTTATTTAATATTCATCTTACAATACCCTCCAAAATCATTGAACTGTCCACATTATAATAGCAGCTATTCCAGGAATATTTTTTACAAGGGTTCATTTACATATCAGAGTCTTCCTGTATGTTCACTTTTAACTCTAATCCATGTAAAAGGAAAATTAGAAACTTGGAATCTCTATTGTCATGTGCAGCAATTAGCAGATAATTTGATAATTGACTTGGTCTTCTATTTTAATAGATTCTCCTCAATTCTGCAAATGCCTGATTTATTTTAAATGTCATCCAAGTACAAAATATGAGGATTATATATGTGATATTTTTCACTAAACACAAATCAATGGTAAACCCGAAGCACTGAAGGGACATCATTGTAAACTAGTTATTGATGTGCTAAAAGTCATTTACACCTGCCATGGAAGATAGATTGTGACACTATTAATTTAACTGGCACGGGGTACACTAACATAGCTGCCATGTAAAACAGCAGTCCACCATCTGTAAAATTTTATGCATATTTTATACAGATAGCTATACAGTATTTTGACAACCCCAAATCAGCTTTAATCTGTCAATTTCAAAGTTTGTCACCAGGAAGTTCATCTGAAGGAGAATGTCTGTTCAATTCATGTTAAATGAAAAATGATTTCAGTAGATAACACTTACAAAATATTCCATCTCTTGAAAAAATAAAGTTGTTTAACATGGTTATTATGTACTTTCAAGACATAATACATTTTTTGAAAGCACATCTTAAAAGCCAATATTCTGTAATATAATGAAAGATATATTTACTCATGAAAGCGTATGACAATAGCAGTAAAAGTAAAGATCTTTTTCTTTCCAATAATTCTTCATTTGCATAACAATATGTAAAGTGATGAAAAATTACGTAGTGCTGGATTTTCAATTCTGGTTCTGTGTGAATGAGGTTTGAGATGCTGTTGGAAATGGATTTTTTTCCTCATAGTGTCCAAGTCTTTCCATCCCTGGTTTTAAGGGTAATCTGCTCTTAGCTTTGGTGTGGATCTCTAAAAAAAGAATGAAAACTTTCTCCTTACAGTGTCTTTAATTAATTTTTGTTTGTTTGGGGGTGTGGGGACCATACCTGGAGGTGATCAGGGCTTTTCTAGGCTATTTGCTACAGGTGATCCCTGGCAGTGAAAGGGGACCATATGCAGAACTGGAAAGCTCTGTTAAGAGCTTGGCTTTATAAAGTCAATCAGATAGGAACCTTTGATCTTGGTCTCTGTAAGGTTTGTTGCAGAGAATGAATGAGACAAATGAACACAGAAGGGCTGTCCGAGCTTGCTGGTCTGAAACAAACCAGTGAGGTCATAGACTGTCATTTCAATGCAATATCACTCCCCAACTGGGTTCCCAATGTGTGGGTTAATAGAGACATTAAGGACAATTAGTAACACATCAAAATTCAATGGGTACATTAAGAGCAAAGACTGGAGTATTTTACATAGCCATGCAGCAGGCTTCCTTAAATGCAGAAAGTCTTGACAATTTCTTTTTCTATTTCTGCCTATCTTGCCTATGCATCTAAAAGAACTTAAGCAGATTTATTTTATCCTTTCCTGGAGGACTGACTGGGTTTGCTTGCCTGTGGGCACATGTTTATTTGCACTCTTGATTCCATAAGTTCTAAAACATTTTACCCCAACATTGGGGTTTTTGTTAGGGGGACAATTTCCCACACCTTACTTCCTGGAGCAATAGCACAGTGGGTAAGGCATTTGCCTTGCACACGGCCTACCCAGATTTTATTCATCTGACCCTCTGGGAGATCCGGGCAAGCTACAGAGAGTATCACGCCTACACAGCAGAGCCTGGCAAGCTCCCTGTGGTGTATTAGTTATGACAAAAACAGCAACAACAAGTCTCACAATGGAGATGTTACTGGTGCCCGCTCGAGCAAATTCATGAACAACGGGAGAATAGTGATACAGTGCTACTTAGAATATTATAATTTATGAAAATTCTTGTGCTTCAAGTTAGTAACCTGGAGTGGTTCTGTATGTTTTTATTTATTATATTGTTAACGTACTTTATCAATGTTTCTGAAAGGAAGTAAAGTGATATCTATGATGCTCTATCAACAATAGTGCCATAAAACACAATGCTACAAAGAAAAGAAGAGGGGAAAAAAGAAGTAAAAATGTGTAATTGAAGACAGGCTAGTTGGAGGGAATGGGGGAGAGGAGAGAAATTTGGGATATTGGTAGAGAGAAGTGGACACCGATGAAGCGATTGGTATCTGAACATACTATGCCTGGAATTCAGTTATGAATAACTTTGCAACTTTGTAATCCAGGGTGATTCAATAATAAAACAAAGTTTTATCTTAAACTTCCTGACTCTTTTATAAGCATTTGGGATCCATTTTATTGAAAGTTTCCTTTTATCTAATATTTTTGTTATAAATGTGTAACTCTTGCATAGAATTTTCTATTTAAAGAATAGATTCCATTGGATGGAAGGTGAGAAGACTTCTGCCTTTAGTTACATGCTGACAGTTTGACAGATTTTAGTTTTCTACAGAAAAATGTCTGCATATTAATCTGACAGAGTATTCTAAATAGCTGTTTGTGGTTTTCTGTGTTTAGTAACTCTTGCAATTAAAATAATCCCTCTACTCTAGAGCCAACATTTTTATCTGTTTCCTGGGCCATACCTAGAGGGGACAAAGCTTACACCTGGGTCTGTGTTCAGAGATCACTTCTTTTGGGGACGAGGGGACCATTTGGGGTGCCAGGGATTGAACCCGGGTTGGCAACATGCAAGGCAAGAACCTTACCCACTGTAGTATCTCTCTAGCTCTAGACCCAACCTTTTTGTATGTGCTTTGAGATCACTCCTGGGTGGTGCTCAGAGAGGCAATAAAGGGATCAAACCATGGTTAGATGCATGCAAGGCAAGAACCTAATTTATCTCTCTGGCCCTAGATCAAACTTTTTAAGTTTTTTCTCTCTTTTTTAATTAAGTCATCATGACTTACAAAACTATTTATAGTTGAGTTTCAGACATACAGTGTTCAAAACCAGTCTCATCACCAGTGTCAGCTTGCCTCCACCAATATCCGTAGTTTCTCTTTCAGCATGCAGCCTGCCTCCTGTCAGAATATTTTTAAGTTTAGTTGCAGTCTTAATCTTGTGATTTTACTTTTTGGTTCTGTGTTTCAAATACACACACACATATGTATATGTGTGTGTGTATATATATATATACACATATGTATATGCACACACATATATATATACACAAATGTATACACATATATATTCACACATATATTTCAATTATGTATCTATTAATGTATATATTTATAGAGATATATAGATACATATTTCAAATATATAGAGATACCTCATCTCTATACTGCCAATGTATATGAGGCCCTTGGTTCAGCTTCATCTTACTCTTCCTTCACCCCATTTTCCTTCTTTCCTTATCCCTCTCAGTTCCATAATCTAGGGGCAAGGATATTACAGCTGAACCCTCTCTTGCATTCTCTTGTTCCTTTAGTCTATAGACCCAGCACTCTTATAAATATTATTTAATGTTTTGGGGTTTTGTATTTTTTTAATTAAATAACTTGTGAGATATACAGCTGCAAAGTTGTTCACGATTGGGTTTCATTCTCGTAGGTAAAGGTAAAGGTAAAGGCCCTCCCGTTGATCGTCAATTTGCTCGAGCGGGCCCAGTAACGTCTCCATTGGAGACTTTGTTGTTACTGTGTCTGGCATATCGAATACTCTCGGTAGCTTGCCGGGCTCTCCGAGAGGGGCGGAGGAATCGAACTCGGGTCGGCCATGTTGGCCGCTTGTAAGGCGAACGCCCTACCGCTGTGCCTCCGCCCCTCTCGGAGAGCCCGGCAAGCTACCGAGAGTATTTGATATGCCAGACACAGTAACAACAAAGTCTCCAATGGAGACGTTACTGGGCCCGCTCGAGCAAATCGACGATCAACGGGAGGGCCTTTACCTTCAGTCTCGTACAATGTTTTAATTCCCATTCTTCGCCAGTGTGCATTTCCTACCACCAATGTTCCCAGTTTCCTTCCTTCCTTCCACTATCCACCCTGCCTTCTCCTTTTGGACATTATGATTTGCAGTATAGGTACTGAAAGATTATCCTGTATAGGTACTGAAAGATTATCCTGTATTTCTCTTTACCTACTTTCAGCACTAAATTCTTGTCCAGAGCGATCATTTCCAACTAACTTTGTCATAGTTAGACCTAACATTTTATTTATTATTTTTATTTTATTTTATTTTTTTGCTTTTTGGGTCACAGCCGACGATGTTCAGGGGTTACTCCTGGCTCATGCACTCAGGACTTACTCCTGGCGGTGCTCGGGGGACCATGTGGGATGCTGGGAATCCAACCCAGGTCGGCCATGTTGGCTGCCTGCAAGGCAAATGCCCTACCCACTGTGCTATCATTCCAGCTCCCAGACCTAACATTTTAGACATTTTAAAAGAGAATCATGTATAGAGATTGTTTGTAATCTATTTGTTCCCTTTTGAAGTAAAATCATTTTCACCAACATGAAGTTTCAGAGATACATTCCCCAAATTGCATCTTATTCTGTTGGTCAACCCATGTTATTCTCCTCCACTTTTTTTGATTTTGCAGAAACAATTTTTTTTATTTCACAGTTGAAAATGAATGTATTCAAGGTAACTAATAGTTTCCAAATTGAATATTATCAAATTTTAATTTTTCACTGTTATTTAAGAGGCTGATCAACCCCTATATAAAGTTTTGATTTTTTAAAAAAGTATTATTTAATGTTCTGGGGTTTTGCATTTTTTTAATTAAATAACTTGTTAGATACACAGCTGCAAAATCTTATATTTTCCCCCCTTCATAGTCCTTAACCAATTGCCTGAATTTTGAGTATAGTCATTGTGCTAAAATGTTTGTCACTCTCTTTTTTTTGTACTATTAATAACCAAATTCACAAGCCATTAAGAAATAAATTATTTTCTGAATTTTATTCAACACTTTTCAATCAACTAAATTTCTTTTTTGTGGTAACTACAGGGCCTCATCAGCCTTAATGATATTTAACAGAATAAAAGCAAAAAATTAAGTTTTTGTTGTCTACCTGTTCTTTGTTTTTTCATTGAATTTTTCCCAGCAATGCACATCAATGACCACCCTCAATGATACTTGAATCTTGGTGGTCAAGCAGGCTAGTTGTTTCAAAGTTTGGGCCCAGAAATGTATTGCTGCTCATAGTCAATGGTGCTTATAGACCACCAGAGCCATAACTAGTGATGTGTAGGGGGTTATATAATGCCAGGGATCAAACTCAGACTCTTGTATATGCAAAGCATATATGCGTCAGCCATTTGAGCCATCTCCCTGGTTCCATTTCATCACTTCTTCCACTTCTTTCTTTTCTCTTGCCCATTTTTGAAAATATATTACAGTATATATTAGATAGGCTGGAGCGACAGTACAGCAGGTAGGGTATTTGCCTTGCAAGCGGCCAACCTGAGTTCGATTCCTCCATCCCTCTCCGAGAGCCTGGCAAACTACCTAGGGTATGCCACCTGCATGGTAGAGCCTGGCAAGCTCCCTGTGGCATATTCGATATGCCAAAAACAGTAACAAGTCTCACAATGGAGACATTACTGGTGCCTGCTCAAGCAAATTGGTGAACAATGGGAGGACAGTGCTATAGTGCTACATATTAGATATACTATTTTCAACTATTTCATAAATAGCATATTTTTCTTAATAAATGTCAGAAGATCACATACAACTATTTTAGCTACCTTATTTGTTTGATTTGTTTGGGGCCATATCTAGCCAGTGCTCAGGACTTACTGCTCTGTTCTCAGGAATCACTCTTGGTAGTGTTAAGGGGAACATAAGTTGTGCAGGGTACTGAACCTGGGTCAGCTGCATTCAAGGCAAGCAATCTAACTGTGGTACCATACATCAGGCTCCAATTTTAGGCACTTTAAACTATAATTTATGCCTTGACTTCTTTCATGTTTTCTAGCTGGATTCTTCCCTCAGAGCATTTCTAATTATTATTTCATTAGCGCCTTTCTTGACTAAGTAGAGGATCAATATCTTAACTATACCTTTTAAGAGTGTGTGTGGCCTGTTAATGTCGGAAGGCCTAGACTCCACAGAGCAAATAAAGTTAGCAAAGTCACTGTCCCAAAGATAAAGTGAAACCAATTTGCTTTGGCAGCCAGCATATCCCAAGAGATTTGGAGCCCAGCCAAACAAACTGAACTTGGAAGCAATGATGAAGATGGCGAGTGCTTGAGCCTCTTTTTATCTTGATTTACTACTAAAGGAATGGTTTTGGACAAAGTGGCACTCAACTAGATTCTGTGAGTTCTGGGGTTTATCCCTTGAAGTTTAAATCATCAACAAGGCTACAATAAACACAGGAAATAATTTAAATCAGGTAGTTTATTTATGACAGAAAAAAGTTGGCTATTAAATACATGTTAAATGTACCATGATTTTTCTTCAATTGCAGATGAGAGCAATCCATAAATACTTTTCTAAGGTGAACTTCAATAGATTCATTTTGTTGCCTTCATGACCCAATACTCATCATTTTGTTGAGGCAAATTTAAAAGAACAAAAATGAAATTTCAACTATTTAAGCTGAATGTTTTAAGGCAAATTAATTTTTAAAAATATTATCATCAATTCTTCAAAGAGCCTATTCAGGATGTTCTTAATTAACTTTCAAGTAGGTATGAGCTGCTAGCAATTTTTCAGTGTCAGGATCAAACACAGTGGATTTTGGTTGCATCACTTCATAGATGAAAAAAGCATAGAAAAGTTAATCACATAGAAATTAAATGATTGGTGAGTCCCAAACTTCATGTGTATAAGAAAGCAGGCAAGCATTGAAAAAATGATCAAGAAATTCATATAGTTGTAGGTTTTTAGTAGCAACTTTACTGAATTTGGCTTTGTTGGTTCTGGAATTTGTATAAGATCAAAAAATGTATTTATGCTCTGCAGAGTAAAATGGCCTTATGTTCAGATTTAGATCTTTACCTTGAAACTTGTTTAGAGTATTATGGGAATAAATAGAATGTACCTACTCTGATGCTTTTCTAAAGATACTTAGAATATATTCCTATCTTGCAAGTGTTTATGATAAATGAATCACCTTATACTAAACAAGATAGCCGTAATTTACTTGACATTTAGGTCTTCTTTGGGTGCCAAGACAAGACAATAAAAATACTTAGATTCTTAGCCCTAATTTCTCTCCTCATTTATTTCTGTCATCCTACTGTTTGGCAGCTGCAAACCTAGCTCTTACCTCTAGGCAAGCAAGCAAGCAAGCGTCTCTTTCCTGAACTAATGGCCATACAGCTCCTTGGATTAATTGGCAAGTCAATGGTGCAGCTTCTATGATGTTCCCCCAGGAGACTTGGTACTTCACGTCAGCAACTTTTTAAATTCAGTTTGGCCCTAAATTTTCTCTCAATCTTAACTCTTTCTAGACCACTTGTATGTCACTGGGTGGTCAGCTAAAGTATAGTCAATGGTTAGCAACTGAAGTAGATTATCTTTGTGTTATACAGCTACAACATTCCAAAATTCTTGAAGAATTTGGGATAGGGAAGCTGATTAATCAAAGAGAAGTGAAATGTAACTGAAATAAAAATGTTTTACTATGTATTTTTTATAAACTTTGAGAATTTGTGTGAAGAAAGGGTTCTTACAGACACTTAAGACATCATTTCTGATGAGTTTTGCTGGATACTAAAAAAAAAATCCCAAATATTTAAAGTCTCTTTTTCCTTATACTTCTCTATTCTTAAACATAATAGATTGAAAATTAGAGGTTTTAATTTTACTATAAGCGTTCTTAATGTCTTGCAAATACAAAATTAATTCTTACACATTAAATTAATAATTTGTATAAAATAATTACTTTCCAATGCTAAAATTATAAATATATTGTTAAAATTCAGTCACCAATTCTACAATAAGTCTCTAAATATAAAAACAGAACCTCAAATACCTGAATAGTGTTTTTGCTTAGCAGAAATAATGATATCTGTATTCAGGCATTGTTTGAATTTGTATTTAACCACCAGAATTGAGCATTTAAATAAGTGTAACAAGAACTGATGCTTCTAAGAAAATATTCTTTTCAAATGACCAAAAACTTCAGACCTGCACTGTACTAGAAATACAGAATGGGTTAGATAAATAATTTTAAATTATCAGGGAATGGCATTATCTCAAAAGGCTAGAGCATAGGTCTTTCTTCTACAAGACTCTGAGCTGTGTCTAAGGTACCATATGTCCACCCGACACCATCAGGTGTAGCACTGCATGCTCCCATTCACTGTCAGGTACAATTCTGATGACATTTGGATACTACTGCAGCAAGTATTGCATTGTCTGGCTCAAGCCTTGAACTATCTAGACCAGCTGGTATTGAGTATTGCATGGAGTATCCCCCAAGCGTCTTAAACATTGTTTCAGAAACTCACCTTAAAAAATAGTAATAAATGCTATCTTTCTGGCAGAGGAATGGCCCAGAATCATGTCTCCAAAAGAATATGATTCTGCAAAATCTTTTCAGCCAACTGGCCCAGGCTGGGCTGAGAACTCTGGGACCTTTTCAGAATGGGGTCAGCCCAATCTGGCTCTCTGATTTAAGACACAGAGGCCACAGCCACACCCAATAAACTCTGACATAGGAGTGTTCCAGCTCCACAACTGAACCTCATCAAACTGCCAAGCCACCAAGTTGTTCCAGGTCTGTAGTCTAAACACTCCAAAACTTCACAGAATTGTCAGCCCAGTGGTATCACAGCAAATCTGATGGGAACATTGCATAGAAGACTACCAAGCTCAATGAGTCTAAACGATACCATAGAAGGCTCAACTAGTACAAACCAGCACAATAAACCCTCAGACTAATTATATATTGTGAGGTATAACAATTATCATAAATATACTAAGGTTTGCTAATTCCATTCACCTTTGCATTGTAACAAACATTATGAGGTAAAATCTGTTTGTGATTGTGGTGGGCAGGCTTGGGTGGTGGGTGGGAAATTAGCGACACTGGTAGAAGAAAGGTCACACTGGAGGTGGAAATTTAAGGCCTAACAAAACTGTATTATGAACAACTTGGTACGGTGTCATAATAACATTTTTTAAAAGTGATAAATAATAATAGACTCATTTGTCACCCTGGAGATTGGAGATCGTCTAAATCTGAGATGTTTACCCACACAACATTTTCCCCTCCAGAAAAGCCCACTTTCTCTTTTTAGAATTTCTCTTAGTCTCTTCACATTTTTCTAGACAATTCCTCCACCCCTCTTGAAGAGCCCAGTAAGCTACTGAGAGTATATTGCCCAACGGTAAACCTGGCAAGCTACCCATGACATATTCGATATACCAAACACAGTAACAAGTCTCAAGATGGAGACGATACTGGGCCTGCTTGAGCAAATCAATGAACAACAGGAGGACCGTGACCATATTAAAAATATTATGGTAATCATTTAATTAATGTCTTACATTTATTAATGATTTTTAAACTCTTTTCTTGTGTAATTTATACTTTCGATGCCACTATTCAGGCACTCCAATTTTATCAAAAGTACTTAATCTCTATTTTGATTTCATAAGTATAACTAGAAAAGTAGATTCATACCTACAAGTTAATTTTGAATATAGTTGAAGAGTTTTTATTTAAATTAAATTAATTTAATTTAATCTAAATCAAATTTTAAAATTGAGTTCCTCAGTGGTGATAACCACATTTCAATAATCTGTAATCACAGGATATGAGAGATAGCTTATTACACAGTTCATATCCAAAGATCCACTTTTGTCTGAAAATCATGTTTTCAAATTTTAAGATTTCTTTTTTTCACAACAAATATTACCATAAGGAGTATAGATTTTCCTGTATAGTTTTTGAAGTATAATGGAACAAGGGAAATGGCAGATTGGGTAGGGGGCTTGCCTTGCACTGTATCACATATGAACCCGAAGTATGTCAGAAATTATTCCTGAGCATCAAGCCAGGAATAAGTGCTGAACACAGTCAGATGTAGTCCTCCCCTCTCCCCTTCCCTCCAATAACTAAAGAAACTGAGTCTCAGAAAAGCAAAGTAGCCTATTAACACCAACAGCTAATTATAGTGATTTTAAATTAATCTCAAAATTAATTCAATGGTATGTTCATAAAATTGTGATTGCAAAATTGCTATGTCCTTCATTTCAGAAACCTGATTGACATGTGAAAAATATCTAATATGTAAAAGAGTTAAGTTTTGCATATTACATATAGAAGTCTCTTCTTTTTTTTTATTATTAGTGAGACATCATGAGGTACAGTTGTAGACTTACAAATTTTTGTACTTGGGTTTCAATTATACAATGATCAAATACCCATCCCTCCACCAGTGCCCATTTCCCACCACCACAGATCCCAGTATCCCTCCCACCCCCTATACCCCCAATCCCACCCTGCCTCTGTGGCAGGGCATTCCCTTTTGTTTTCTCTCTCTTATTGGGTGTTGTGGTTTGCATAAGAGGCAATGGGTGACAAACATGTTTGGTCTATAGTCTACTTTCAGCATGCTTCTCCCATCCTGGGAGGATCCTCCCAACACGTTTATTTGGTGTTCCCTTCTCTATCTGAGCTCCCTTTTCCCCTAGCATGTGTGGTTGACCTCTAAGTCATGGAGTAAAATTCTTGGTACTAATCTGGGCCATTCTTGGGTGTTAGTCTCCTATTTTGTTACTTTATGTTCCCCAGATGAATGCGATCTTTCTATGCCTATCCCTTTCTTTCTGAGTCATTTCACTTAACATGATACTTTCCATGTAGTACCACTTGTATGTAAATTATGTGACTTTGTCTTTTCTAACAGCTACATAGTACTCCATTGTGTAAATGTACCAAAGTTTCTTTAACCAGTCATCTGTTCTCGGGCACTCAGGTTTTTTCCAGATTCTGGCTATGAATAAACAATTGCAGATGTCACTTCAACTATACATTTTTGCCTCTCTGGGATATATTCCCAGGAGTGGTATTGCTGTGTCCAATGGGAGCTCAATTTCTAATTTTTTTTATTAAAAATGTTTTAATAGTGAGACATCATGAGGTACAGTTGCAGACTTACACATTTTTGTGCTTGGATTTCAATTATACTATGATCAAATACCCATCCTTCCACCAGTGCCCATTTCCCACCACCACGGATCCCAGTATCCCTCCCACCCCCCATTCCCCCATCCAACCCTGCCTCTGTGGCAGGGCATTCCCTTTTGTTCTCTCTTTCTTATTGAGTATTGTGGTTTGCAAAAGATGCAATGGGTGACAATCATGTTTAGCCAACACGCAACAACAAACAATGGCAAAGGACCTCAAAATAGCTCTGCAGAGAATCAGAATCCTAGGAGACGATTCCAAAAGAAACAACATTAGAATCATTGGACTACCAAAAGCTCAGAGAAACAATCCCAATGAAAAAACCATGGTGAAACAAATCATCGCCGAGAAATTCCCAGAGCTCCACAATACAGCCATTCAGATTCAAGAAGCCCGAAGGATGCCAGCTAAAAGAGACCCTAACAGAAACACTCCAAGACATATTATAGTTAGAATTATCTATGCTGCCGATAGAGACACAATATTGCAAGCAGCAAGGGCAAAAAAAAGGTAATCACATACAAAGGAGCACCCCTCAGATTCACAGCACACCTATCAGAGGAAACCCTACAAGCCTGAAGGCAGTCGCGAGATATAGTGAAAAAACTCACTGAAATGAATGCTTCACCAAGAATACTCTATCCGGCTAAACTCTCACTCAAAATGGAAGGAGTGCTACACTATTTTCTAGATAAACAGCAGCTCGGGAACATCATAGCCTCAAAACCAAACCTAAAACAAGGGCTAAAGGGGCTACAAAAAGACAAGACAAATCCTACAACCACAACAAACCCACACAGAAAGATGATTCAATTTCTAATTTTTTGAGAATCATCCGTATTGTTTGCCAAAAGGGCTGAAGCAGTAGGCATTCCCACAAACAGTGAAGGAGGGTCCCTTTCTCGCCACATCCGCACCAGCACCAGTTGCTTTTGTTCTTAAGGATATGGGCCAGTCTCTGTAGTGTGAAATGATATCTCATTGTGGTTTTGATCTGCATCTCTCTGATGATTAATGATGTAGAGCATTTTGTCATGAGCCTTTTAGCCATTCAGATTTCTTCTTTGTCAAAGTTTCTATTCATTTCATCTCCCCATTTTTGATAGGGTTGGATTTTTTCTTTTTGTGGAAGAACCTGCCTCAGTACTCATCAATACACTGGCTCGGCTCTTCACACGCTACCTGTCTGAATGCAAGGTTCCGTTCCAATGGAAAACCAGCAGGACCGTACTACTGTTCAAGAAGGGAGACATCCATGACATTGGCAACTATCGCCCAATCTGCCTATTGTCTGTCATCTACAAGTTGTTCACTCGAGTCATCCTAAATAGGATTGGCAGAACACTAGATGAAGGACAACCATACGAGCAAGCCGGGTTCCACAAAGGATTCAGCACCATCGACCATATCCACACGATAAGCAAGCTCATTGAGGTTTCTTGGGAATTCAAGATTCTGCTCTGTCTAACGTTCATTGATTTAAAGAAGGCCTTTGATTCTGTTGAGACAGAAGCAGTCATTGAAGCCCTAGCTAATCAGGGAATTCAAGCTCAATACATCAAGATCCTCTGTGAGCTGTATTGCGGATTCACTACCAGGATCTCACCATTCTACAAAGAAGTAATCATCAATGTCAAGACAGGGATTCGGCAGGGTGATACCATTTTACTGAAACTCTTCAGTGCCACACTTGAGAACATCATGCAACGACTGGAATGGGAAGGAATGGGAGTGAAGATAGATGGTCGGCAACTACACCACCTCTGCTTTGCTGATGACATTGTTTTAATAACACCAAACATCAGCCAAGCAGCACAAATGCTGACAGACTTCTACCGTGAGTGTGGAAATGTCGGTCTACAGCTGAATCTTACAAAGACAATGTTTTTGAGAAACAGCCTCATTGCTGACGTCCTGTTCACTCTCAATGGAATGACCATCTCCGAATGCAACAGCTATGTGTACCTAGATCGAGAAGTTAACATGACAAATGGCCTGTCACCCGAGCTGCGTAGGAGGAAGAGAGCGGCTTGGAATGCCTTCAAGAACGTTGAAGAAATAGCTAAGAGGACGAAGAACCTCTGACTCCTTGCACATCTCTTTGATTCCACTGTTCTTCCTGCTTTAACATATGCCTCAGAGACCTGGGCCCTGCGCAAACAGGATGAGAATGCTTTTCGGGTTTCCCAAAGAGGAATTGAAAGAGCTATGCTTGGAATATCATGTTTCACTCAAATGAGAGAAAGAATCCGGAGTTCTCACATCCGTTGATGATCAAGAATCAGGGACACTGTCTCGTTTGCCAAGATATCAAAAATCAGATGGGCTGGTCACATAATGAGATTTAAAGACGACCTCTGGACTAGAGCTGTTACCGACTGGATTCCACGGGATGTCAAAAGACCGCGTGGCCACCCACCTACCAGATGGTCAGACTTCTTCATCAAGATCATGAACTATTGGTTTGAGGCTCTTCATGTTCCTAGAGTGCACAGATGCCATTGGCTACACTAGCACGCGCCAGGGACAAATGGAGACGTTACTGGCGCCCACTCGAACAAATCGATGATGAACGGGAAGTCAAGTGATCGAGTCAAGTGATCAACCAGTACTTTGTATATCCTTGATATCAACCCCTTGTCGGATGTGTATTTGGTGAATATCCTTTCCCATTATGTAGAATGTCTTTGTATTTTGGTCATTGTTTGTTTTGAGGTGCAGAAGCTTCTTAGTTTAAGATAGTCCCATTTGTCTATCTCTGTTTTCACTTGCTCGGCCAGTGGCGTGGCATCTTTGAAGATACCATTAGCTTCTATGTCATGGAGGGTTTTGCCAACTTTTTCCTCAATGTAACTTATGGATTCCGGTCTGATGTTGAGATCTTTAATCCACTTTGATCTTACTTTTGTACATGGAGTTAGGCAGAGATCTGAGCCCACTTTTTTGCATGTAGCCGTCCAGTTTTGCCAGCACAATTTGTTAAAGTGGCTGTCCCTGCTCCACTTCACTTTTCTTGCCCCCTTATCGAAGATTAGATCCTCGTATGCTTGGGGGGAGATGTCAGTATATTCAACCCTGTTCCATTGATCTACATCTCTACCTTTGTTTCAATACCATGCTGTTTTAATTATTACTGCTTTTTTAGTAGAGTTTGAAGTTAGGGAGGTTGATTCCTCCCATTTTCTTTTTCCCAAGAATTTCTTTAGCTATTCGTGAGGGCTTACTGTTCCATATAAATTTCAGGAGTGTTTGCTCCATTTCTTTGAAGAATGTCATGGGTATCCTAATAGGGATTGCATTGAATTTATACAATACTTTCAGTAGTATTGCCATTTTGACTATGTTAAGTCTCCCGACCCATGAGCAGGGGATATCTTTCCATTTCCTCATGTTCTCTTTTATTTCCTGAAGTAGCGTTTTGTAGTTTTCTTTGTACAGGTCCTTTACTTCCTTAGTTAAGCTGATTCCTAGGTACTTGATTTTCTGGGGCCCAATTGTGAACGGGATTGATTTTTTCATGTAGCTTTCCTCTCTCTCACTGTTTGCATATAGGAAAGTCATGGACTTTTGGGTATTGATTTTATAGCCTGCAACTTTACTTTACTATTGTTTCTAGTAGTTTTTTTGGTGGAGGTTATTGGGTTCTCTAAGTATAGTATCATATCATCTGCGAATAGTGAGAGCTTGATTTCTTCCTTTCCTACCTGAATGCCCTTAATATCTTTTTCTTGCCTAATTGCTATTGCAAGTACTTCCAGTACTATATTGAACAGCAGTGGAGAGAGTGGACATCCTTGTCTCGTCCCTGATCTTAGAGGGAAGGCTCTCATTTTTTCCCCATTGAGGATGATGCTTGCTATAGGCTTGTGGTAGATGGCTTTAACTATGTTGAGGAAAGTTCCCTCTATCCCCATTTTGGCTAGGGTTTTCATCATAAACGGGTGCTGGATCTTGTCAAATACTTTCTCTGCATCTATTGATATGATCATATAATTTTTATCTTTTCTTTTGTTGATATGATGGATTATGTTGATTGATTTCCGAGTGTTAAACCAGCCTTGCATCCCTGGAATGAATCCTACTCGGTCATGGTCTATGATCTTTTTGATGAATAGTTGAATTCTATTTGCTAGTGTTTTGTTGAGAATCTTCGCAGTCTCTTCTTATCCTCAGGGAATCCCTTCATATTTCTCTCTAGAGCCTGCATGGGTGGATGTTAACCTAATTTTCCAGTGCTCAGGGCTTGAAAGTCCATTACTAAGGAGATCAAGTAGGTGCAAGGGGAAGTGTATCCAGATATTAGCAAGTTGAGAAGCTGTTGTATACTTTGCTGCTTTCCCTAAACCTTTTGACTCTTAAATTGGAATAAGGGGTTCACATAGAGGTGGAAGGACAAAGAATAACCTCTCTTATATGTGGGATCTATGTGAAACAATAGTACAAGTAGAAGTGCCCAAAGGCAACACTAAGGAGAAACGTGAGACATGGTCTTTAGTAGGAAGCAGCCACTTTACAGCTGTTCCTAGTTAGTCACTGTCACTGTCACTGTCCTCCGGTTGTTCATCGATTTTGCTCGAGCGGGCACAATAATATCTTCATTGTGACACTAGTTACTGTGTCTGGCAAATCGAATACATCACGGGTAGCTTGCCAGACTTTGCCGTGCGGGCGAGATACTCTCAGTAGCTTACAGGTCTCTCTGAGAGGGGCGGAGGAATCGAACCTGGGTACTAACCTTATTTACTCACCTTATTTTATTTGGCTAAACCTGTGTCCATGGGTCACAAAGTCCCATTGCAGGGATTTTTGTTTGAGTGCTTGCACTTTTCCTATATACATCACTTGTTCTGATGTCCTGCAAATCCTGACCCTTATGCCCAATGCCACAGACACATGGACAGAAATTTGTATTGCTATATTTTTGTGTGTTTGGTTTCAGACCACAACTGGCCGTGCTTAGACTTACTCTGGCTCTGCACTCAGAGAAGAACCTTGGCAGTGCTCGGAGAACTGTTTGTAGTTCTGGGGCTCAAACGTGGGTTGGCACATAAAAGGCAGCCCCTTTCACACCATACTATCTCTCTGACGATTTTTATCGTACATTATAGAGCTTAAGTTAGAACCTATATAACATGTGCCTTGGTGGGATAATATGAGACAATTCTGATTGGCTTGCTTTACTAAAGAACTTCAGAACCCAATTACATAATCTCTGACAACCTCGTTTTCACTTCTAGTGACTGCTGATCTGCTTATGATATTATCATCGGGAGGCCAAGCAGGGCGTCATATGCAGTTAAATCTAAACATACTGCCTTCACCTGGATGGAGATTTCCCTTAATGCTTAAACCAATTGTAATGATAATCTGATTAGTTTGGGGAAAGCCTATTATAAGAATATAGATTTAAATTTACACTAAAAATAGGAAATGTTATAAACTATTAAAGCAGTTCTTGGGGAACCAGCACACACACACACACACACACACACACACACACACACATACACACTATGTAGTGCACATCTAGACCTTCCCTGTCTTTTTAATTTGAGGAAATGAAAGGGCTGTTCTACAGGTAGAGGTTATGCAAGAGAAATCGCTGCCAAATTTGGAGATGGCTTTGAGGATCCCTGGGCATGGAATCTAAGAGACTGGATTATCTCAATTCTTTTATTTATACTGCTGTGATGGTGTGTTTTAAGAGCCATCCTGAATTCTGAGGGCTTAATCTTTGAGTACATGTAAGTTTTTGATCTACCTTGGGTAGTGGGTATATTTATGACTGCTTGTAAAGGACGGGTTAGATTTCATTTTAAATAGTTAAGTCATTCCATTTCAATTACACCTACTTCTTGATCAGTAAGATAATCATAAAATCAGTACACATATGAGTTTTACACTGCATTTTATTTATTTTATTTTATTATTTTTTTAACTTTTTTATTGAATCACTGTGAGATAGACCATTACAAAGCTGTTCGTGACTGGATTTCAGTCATACAGTATTCCAACACTCATCCCTCTACCAGTGTACATTTCCCAGCACCAGTGTTCCCAGGTTCCTCCCATAAACCCTCACCCCCCACCTTTTGCTTGCCTCTATGACATGAGCTTTTCTTCTCTCTGTCTCTCTGTCTCTGTCTCTCTCTCTGTCTCTGTCTCTCTGTCTGTCTGTCTGTCTGTCTCTCTCTCCCTCCAGTTTTTGGGCATTGTGGTTTGCAATATTGATACTGAAAGGTTATCAGGAATATTCCTTTACCTACTTTTAACCCTCAGATCCTATCCAGCGTGGTCATTCCCAGCTATTATTGTCAAACTTATCTCTTCTCTATCTTATTTATCTATATTCAGTCATCCACACATTTGTGGTTAGTTCCAGCCTTTGACTAACCCTTCTAACTCCTGTTTTCCCTGGCCATTTCCATGGCCAGGGAAATATAGTCTTCTACTATATATTTTTTATATACCACAAATGAATGCAGTAATTCTGTATCTGTCCCTCTCCTGACTCATTTCACTCAGCATGATACTCTTCATGTCAATCCATTTACAGGAAAATTTCATGACTTCATTTTTCCTAACAGCTGCATAGGATTCCATTGTAGATGTGCCATATTTTCTTTATCCATTTGCCTGTTCTTGGGCACTCAGGTTGTTTTTTCAGATTCTGGATATGGTGAATAGTGCTGCAATGAACATAGGGGTGCAGATGGTGTTTCTGCTGTGTGTTTTTGGGCCTCCAGAGTCAAATTCCTGAAGTGGTATTGTTGGGTCATATGGAAAGTCAATTTCTAATTTTTTGAGAAACATCCATATTGTTTTCCAAAAGGACTGGACCAGTCGGCATTCCCACCAACAATGAAGGAGAGTGTCTTTCTGCCCACATCCACACCAACACTGGTTGCATTTGTTCCTTTGGATATGTGTCAGTCTCTGTGGTTTGAGACGATATCTAATTGTTGTTTTGATCTGAATCTTCCTGATGATTAGTGATGAATTTTTCTTGTGCCTTTTGGCATTGGACTTTCTTGTTTGAGAAAGTTTATATTGCATTTTATCACTTTGAGAGATTAAAGCAATGAATGCAGAACTTTAGAACTTTTGTAATGTGGACTTATTTTATTAACAGATTTTTGTAATTATTAATTATCTGACTGTCAGGGATCTAACACAAGTTTTAGACATTCAAAGCAAGCACTCTAATGCTAAGCTACATGACCCATCCACTGTTATTTTTATATAAATTTATGTATTGTTATTTGGAATTTTTCATTCTCCTCTCTATAATCATTTACTCTAAGGAATGAGATGAAATAAAGTTAGTTTCATGTATAAATAATAAAATCATTTTATCTGTATTATTGTTTTCAAGTTTTTTATATTCATAAGGAAACTTTAATGAGTGTTTATATATATGGATATGTTTAATTGATTCAATGTCCTCAGTGTCCTTTTTAATACTTCCTTAAAATATAATGGACAGATATATGAGAAGACTATATTTAATGAACTAGTACCACCCTGCTGAGTCTTAACCATCATGGCATGTCTGTGCTAGGCCAGGTTTCATTTCCAGTTTATTTCAATTAAGTGTCTATAATGTAATTACATGGCACAGGAAGGATCTGTTGATGTTGTGAATTTGATTTTTAATAAGATTACTCTAAACTATAATGTGCCTTTATAACTTTGAATATTCCTCTTAGGTAATTATCTTTCTATCAACTGTTAGGATAAATCTCATTTACACGGTTATTGGGAATGTCTTTTTTCTTTTTTAAGATGAGTTCATTGTTGAAGGCACTAGATAAACTTCTTGGTTTATTACTGGCAAATTTTTTTAATACACACTTTTTATTGAAATAATAACAAAAATATAATACACAGAGAAAGTTTTCTTTTAGAGTTAAAAGTTCACTAATTACATTTGCCATTTCTTTCATTTTTTATGGATGATAGCATCTCTATTTCCTATCCAGGTTTTATTTTTTTTCAAGCTACATCAAATTCCTGGATCTTTATTGAGAAATTATGTTTTCTTTGATGGTAGTATACAGTTTGTTAGTGAATACTTAGCTTTTCAGTTTTGGGGTATTTTTTCCATTAAGCAATTGTAGAACAGGTATCCTTTATGCAAATAATATAGTCAGTTTCATTATTTTGCTGAAATAACTTTGATTATATTCATATTAATATTGGAGTAAAAAATTTAAAATTAGTTCCTTCATAACATATGTTATTAAAGAAAAACACCCAGAAAAATGTTATGTTACTTGTAATAGTTACTTCTTATTAAATGTTGCATATTTATAACACTTTAATCATTTTATTCATTATCATAGGTTGATATATTTTCGTGGGGATAATTTAAAGAATAACAAAAGAAAACAAAAACAGACTTTTAAACATATATCTCTATGCATGTGAATGTGTATGTATGGATTTTGTATAATAAAAAATTATCAGAAGCATGTTTATACCTAAATTCTGTGAACATAAACTTAATCATAATCACAATCATCCTGTTGTTTGTTGATTGCCTCAAGCAGGCAACAGTACTGTCTCCTTCGTCCTAGCCCTGAGATTCTAAAAAGTGCCACATTCAAGGCTCTTTCAGGGTTAGAAGAATGAGATCCTTCATTGTTACTGGTATTTGGCATATTGGGTACTCCATGGGGAGTTTGCCACACTCTGTCTTGTGGGCAGGTTACATTCAGTAGCCTGCCAGGTTGTCCAAGCAAGAATAAGATGTCTGCGATGTTCTCTTCTGGGAGCTGGATTTTATAGTCTCTGGGCAGAGTCTCCTGCCTCCGTGCTTGGCTGTCCTCGCCAGGGCCCGTTGGAGAGGAGCGGGTTGAGTTTCCCTCCCCGCCCCGAGCAGAGCCCCGTCAGCCGAACACCTCCGGAACCAACCACAGCCATGCTGAAACCACTCTCCAAAAGCATGAAGGTACCGGCAGAGGAACAAAGGCAAATGGGTCCAGGAGCTGAGATCTCCAAGTCTACTCAGATTGGGGTTGAGCGTCCTCTACCCAGATCCTCCATCTTCAAGTAGGCGGGGGTCACACCCACCAACTGCACTCCAGTGCCGTGTAATCCCATCAATGGCCAAGACCCAGAGACTATAAACTTAATACATTCATATAAATAAATAGATCAGTATGATGTTAAACGCTTTACTACAAACTATTATGAAACACAAAGTAAATTTAATTTAAAAATCTTCCTTTTTATATATAATAACCATCAAAAAGAGTTAATCTGTTACCTATTTTTACATAATTTTTTTTATTAGTGAAACACCATGAGGTACAGTTGTAGACATGCAATTTTGTGGTTAGGTTTCAGTTATACAATGTTCAAGTACCCATCCCACCACCAGTGCCCATTTTCCACCCCCATCAATCCCAGTATCCCTCCCACCCTACCATCCCCCATCCCACCCTGCCTCTGTAGCAGGGAACTCCCTTTTGTTCTCTCTCTCCCTTTGGGTGCTGTGGTTTGCAGAAGAGGCATTGGGTGGCAATCATGTTCGGTCTATAGTCTACTTTCAGCATGCATCTCCCATCCTGGGTGGATCTTCCCAGCACCCTTTATTTGGTGCTCCCTTCTCTATCTGAGCTGCCTTTACCCCTAGTGTGTGCTGCTGGCCTCGATGCCATGGAGTGAACCTCCTGGTATTTATCACAGCTGTTCTTGGGTGTTAGTCTCTTTTTTTTTACTTTATGATACCCAGATGAATGCAATCTTTCTAGGTCTATCCCTCTCTGGCTCATTTCGCTTAGCATCATATTTTCCATGTAGTACCACTTGTATGTAAATTTCATGACTTCATTTTTTCTAACTGCTACATAGTACTCCATTGTGTAGATGTACCAAAGTTTCTTTAACCAGTCATCTGTTCTCGGGCACTCAGATTGTTTCCATATTCTAGCTATTGTTAACAGTTGTGCAATGAACGAACAAGTGCAGATATCACTTCGCTTATACGTCTTTGCCTCTCCGGGTATTTTTTTCAGTAATTTTCAATCTCCATTATCAATTAATTAATTTTTGATTTTGAGTCCATACTCAGTGATACTCAAGGGTTACTTACTTCTAGTTCTGCATTAGTAATTATTCCCAGCAGTGCTCAGGGCCCATATGAGTTGCTGATGCTCAAACCCTGGTCAGCCGTGTGCCTACTCTACTATTGCTCCACCCATGGTAAGATTTTTTAGTTACTTTTTATTAATATTTTTGTGAATTTCATTCAAGATGTACTAGTGCTGATCTGGTTATCAATAGTACATATTGCTAAACTCACAACTTCACCTTTTTATTGCTTGATTTTAGACCATGCTTGATGATACTCAGGAATTACCTGAGGCTCGCACTCAAGGATAACTCCTAGGGGTGCTCAGGAATCACATGGGATGTCAGGAAATTGAACCCAGGTGGTCAATATGCAAGGTTAAAACCCTATCCTCTATACTGTCTCCCACGAGAAACTCAAGAGTTTCTTATTATTTCGTGGGAAAAATAAGATGTTTATAAGCTAAAGGCAATCCTTGGTGAAGGACTTATCTCTGAGTTGTTAGTGGCTCATACTTAAAATGACTAAACAGTGACTGTACTTACCTGGTAAAGGTATTCTTAATAGACCATCTATAAATCTCTTGCAGTTTGAAGAGTTTATAATATATATCTCTAAAAACCATGAAATGACACACATAAGGTAACTTCAAGTTTTTAATAGAACATATGATCAAATTTTAAAATTTGGACAGTTTCAATAGAAGTAATATTTTATACAATCATTAAACTTTATTAAATCATGACCTGACAATCAAATTACCAATAAAATAGTAAAGTTTGATTGGTGTCTTAATAAGTATATCACAAATGGTTATATAGGATGCTGTAGTAATCTTATACCTAAGGATTATTGTTTGAAAGGATGTTCTCCATTTGCACTTGATCTTAGGCAAAAGGCTGAGAAGTGATGGATGTTCTTTATTTGGAGTATATGTTGACAATGAAGACTAAACATGATCAGGTTCTATCATCATGTATGTATTATGTCTGCCTAAAGGCATTCATTCCTTGGGTAAATGTTTATCACGAGCACGCTTTGTACTAGCACTATGCTAAAGATATGCTAAAGATATAATAAATAGAGTTTAGCCAATATGTGCATCATCATAGTCACAAAATTATAAAATTATATACCTTAGATATAGTGCTGCAAATGAAAAGCGGATAAAAGAGCATTTTGAACATATGAGAAAAATAGTCTTGGAATTTAGAGGCTTCCTTGAGAAACGATGTTTGTGCTGATGTCTGAAAGGTGATAGGTGTCAAAAAAGATGCTGAAGACCATCTCAAGCGGAACAGGCTATTCAAAGGATGTAAAATGGAGGGAAATGAATGTTGCCTTCAAGACCTAAACAAAGTTTGCAGTTGTAAAGGATTTGTGAATACGATTTTAAATGCTAATTTTAAAAAGAAGCAGAGACCAGTTTATTAATCTTATAAACCATAGAAAATTTTTCATCTTTTTTTTCTAGGATCAATGAAAAATCTTTGTTGAAATTTTCATAACTATATGGCATTAATAAACTTTTATTTTTAAATATTCCTCTGGTTTTTATGGACTAGGTAAAGAAGCTGAACTTCCTTAATGATTCTTCAGTATCTTATAGAAAAGAATAATGTAAAAGTGTGTAGAGTAAAGCTAAGTAAGAAGCTTAAGGTTTTATTCAAAAACTGATCCCGGGTCCCTGTTTTCTTTTCCCTCTGGAAAGAAAGATGGCAGCCGCTTTGGAGATTTATGGAAAGCCAGGTATGAGCTGGTCATGATGAGGTGACTAAAACCTCATGGGAAGGGAGGCATTCCCAGCTCATCCTTCACTACCTACCGAGGTCAGGAGTTGCCCCCTACGAGCGGCTCTCTGGCATGGCCATGGCTCCAGAAGCACAAGGACTTAATGCAGAGCCCGGCAGCTTGCAGCAGAAAAGTGAATGGACAATGTGTTAATCCATGCCACCATGCCTGCCTAGAGGGAAAGGGTGTTGCTCCCTTCCACCTTTTTCCATCTGGAAAGAAAGATGGCAGTCACTTCAGAGTTTTATGGAAAGCCAGGTATGAGCTTGTCATGATGGGGCGATTGAAATCTCATGGGAAGGGGCCATTCCGGCTCGTCCTTCACGCCCTGAGGTCAGGAGTTGCCCCCCACAAGCGGCTCTCCGGCACAGCCATGGCTTCAGAGCACAGAAACCAATCTCATAATTATCTGACTCTCAGCAGAAATATTTCCAGGCTTAATAAGTAAAATACCAGAAATTCAAAATTGCCCAGCCACTATTGCGGCCGCTCGAGATCACTTGATTCTTGTGACCAGTTGTAGAAAAC
Source organism: Sorex fumeus (assembly GCF_029834395.1). Taxonomy (NCBI): domain Eukaryota; kingdom Metazoa; phylum Chordata; class Mammalia; order Eulipotyphla; family Soricidae; genus Sorex; species Sorex fumeus. The sequence continues at coordinate 10,190,967 of NW_026606075.1, read as the reverse complement.
AAATTATTTCACAATGCCTTTTCAGCATATCTGGTTTGGGGGTGTAAATTCTAAATAATAATGGTGCATCTTTTGTCGAAACAATGAATCTAATCAAAGTAAATAGAGTTTTGACTAGAATTCACCTCACAGGGGCTGGAGCGATAGCACAGTGGCAGGGCGTTTGCCTTGCACGCAGCCAACATGGCCGACCCGAGTTCGATTCCTCCACCCCTCTCGGAGAGCCCGGCAAGCTACCGAGAGTATCTCGCCCGCACGGCAGAGCCTGGCAAGCCACCCGTGATGTATTCCATATGCCAAACACAGTAACAACAAAGTCTCCAATGGAGACGTTACTGGGCCCGCTCGAGCAAATCGATGAACAACGGGGGGGCCTTTACCTTACCTTTACCTCACCTCACAGGCATTGGGAGGGTTGGGGGGGGGGTTATTGGGGTTCTTCGTGGTGAAAAATAAGTATTGGTAAGGGAAAATGTGTTTGATATTTGCATGACTGAAACTTAAACCTGAAAGCTTTGTAACTTTTTTCCCACAGTGATTCAATAAATTAATTAATTAATTAAAAAAAAACTAATCCTGGGTCCCTTGTCTTATCTATCAGACCTTTCATTCATATTCACTCAGTAAGCATCATCCAATGAATAAAATAAATTTACTTTGCAATAGTTGATAATTCAGTGTAAATTTTTAATGGTGATGGCAAGTAGACTTCTCAAATGGAGTTTTTCCTAGAATTCAGGTATACAATTTCGTCCTAATAATGTAAATTTGAGAATCATTAGTATAGGGAATGTGATATTGTAGGTAACTATTTAATTAATCATCTAATCCAGATACTTTTGTGTAGAAAGAGTATTATTAATATTCTTACTAAAATAGCAAAAAAATCATTTTATTGTGATTTTTATCATTTCATTGTGTGTGGTTTCATCAAAGGACATCACAATATTTTGGATTAACATTGCAACACGAGAATCACTGTATGCATAATTTATCTAAGTAAAGAAACCTCAACAATATTGTTTTAAAGTAAAATTCATAAAGTTCTACATTTTGTAAAGCACAAAAATATCATAAGACTGTGTTGGTATATTTTTGTTAGTTCCTTTACATTTGTAAATCTGTATAATTATAACTTTAGAAAGTCCAATTATGTTTAAAGGATGTATGCCATTCTTTGTGGCTGTACAATATGTTTGTTCATTCATGTTCTCCTTTCTTTGAAAACATTCCTCCCCAGACTTCTTATGATTATGCTATAGTTTGGAATAAAGTAGAAATCATCTATAAATACTGCTGACATCAGTGTCAAAACTAGCAGTTGTGATAATTCAAGGGACAGCACATATGTTGAAAATGAGTGAGGTCCTGAGTTTTATCACAGTGAATACTGCAGAATAGCCCTGCTGGCTCCTTAGAACTGCTGAAACATAGCATTGTAGCACTGAGACAAAATCACTAGCTGTGGCCTTTGCTAATCCTCTCCAACCTCTGCCCCTAGATTCAAATTTATGTCTAGGAATTAGCCTTATTATAAAAATAAGTTGTTAACATTTGTGGCTAATGCTTTCTTCCCCTGTTGTGTACCTTTGCATGCAGAAATAAAGTCTCATCTGTAGAAAGTGTGCCACAGGGCTTCTTAAACTTCTTCCACTTGCTACCCCTTTTCACTCTAGAAAATTTTACATGACCGCAGGAATTTAGGTGAACCAAAAAGGCATACAATAAAATATTTTCTGGTAATTGATCATAAATTAATTTACTTTAAACCAAGTTTTTACAAAGTTGTGAAATCCCTTATGGGGCAATGACCTACAGCTGAAGAAGGTAGGTTGTAGAGAATGTTTAACACTTATTTAATCCTCAAATGTTTTTTTTTCTAGAGACTATATTGGCTGGAGCGATAGCACAGCGGTAGGGCGTTTGCCTTGCACGCAGCCAACATGGCTGGTTGAGTTCGATTCCTCTGCCCCTCTCAGAGAGCCCGGCAAGCTACGAGAGTATCTCGCCCGCATGGCAGAGCCTGGCAAGCTCCTCGTGACATATTGGAGATAATGTTTCAGAAAGCACACATGGAATTTTCTCATTCATACATTGAATTTGGAAAAACATTTTTATTCTGCTTGTGAGCCTCTGTTGGTCAGCTTTCTGAAGGATACATCTCTTTTATGGCCTGCATTTCCATAATCTCCTTACCCCCACCCAACATTTTATTTGTTTATTTGGGGTCACACATAGCAATACTTAACGGTCTCTCCTAGATCTGCACCCAGGAATTCCTCCTGGAAGTGTTCAGGAGACCAAATAGGAGACAGGGGATCAAACCCAGGACACCCGTGTGCAAGTCAATCACTCTACCTACTGCACTATCCTATTCTTTACCCCCAATTTTTTATTCTTAAGGACTCAGATCAGAGTTACATGATATAAAGTGGATTGTGAAAGTGAAAATACATTCCTTAGTTTAAGGAATCTGGAAAAGCATTCTGTAGACCCATGGGCTATATGAGCAATATGGCACAAAGGAAACATTTAGTAATGAGCTTTAGAGCTTGAATAGAGACAGATATTCCACTCTTGTTAGTTTATAAGTGAAATAAGTGCTCATAAAAACATAGTGGTCTTCTCCTTTGCACAGCCATTTCTTGAAGGACCAATTAAAATTGTCACCATATTAGTGTTTTTTTTTCTCCAGAATCCTGTTTTCTCAGAAATCCTGAGCACAATAGTGACTTAAATGTTTCTTGAAAAAATAAGTGGCTAAATTTTTATAACAAGCTGCACATTTTTTTCTGAAATTTCTTAGTATCTCCCTTCAGTATCCATAGAATCTTTATCTTAGAGTTTATTGTAACTTATTCCTTTAAATCGTAGTTCTAACGAAGTAAATTAAATTTTCCATTCACGCTTCATTGTAATGATTATAAAAATAATATGATATAGGATTTTTTGTACTCTATAATGGAAATGAGGAAAACTGTGTGACATGAATCATGTTGAGAAAAGACTGAAACCTGATTTGTTATCCTTTGAAAATATTTCACATTTTACATTATATCCTGCTGATCAATACCAAAAGTTGTTCCTGTCACTTACAAATGCAGCAAAAAGACCAATAGAAAATGTATTCATGATAGATATTCATTTTCTGTCTTTAATTTGTGAAGTAGCAAAGGACATTGAACCACAGGACTTATATGTCCTCATGATTATCTTTATTATTGTGTTTTCTGGGGGAAAGTCAGCATATGCTAACATTGTTGGATTACATTTGCAACCACAAACCTTACATTGTTCTATTGACAAACAACTTCTGCAAATCTAGTTTTCAGAAACATATGCATAAATGCAAAGACACATACATAAAAATTTGTGCATTTATATATAAAACAGAGATAATGAAGTTTTAAAAAACTGCAAAGTCACACTAGTTCCCTGTGGTTTTTATGTAGATAAAATGTTCTTAGCAATCTAAGACTTTGAAGAATTATTTCAATTCAGAAGAAAAGAAAAAGATGCTATTCACTTTTCACTAATCTGCTTCTGAAGAGAAACATTAGAGAATAAACTGGACATGATAATTCTTGTCACTTGAATTACAGTGTGAGTCTGAATTTCTACTTTACAAACAGTTTCTATTACTCTTCATAGTTACAGATATTTTCTGTATGCTTCATCTTAGGTTCTGAATATTTAATCCATAGATTAATTTATTTTTCAAAATAATTCTTCTTGATGATCTACGTATTTTAGATAGGAGTATATCTGTCATCTTTTCCTGATTCTATTATTTTTAAAGTATATTTTAAAGATTAATGTAGGTTTGTTTTATTTTATTTAAATAAGAAATAGAAAATGCTTTTCAAAAATTATATGAAATAAGCTGTCCATAATTATAATCTTCTAACTAGAGAAAGTTATGGTTACACTGATATAATTTAATGTAAATTAAAAACCTGAAACAGTTATTGTTTTCTTTTAATATGTCTATTGTGTATATATATGCATGTACTCAAAATTTTCATTAAAAAATTTTCCATATTTGTGTGGTTTTCTTTTTAAATTTTAAGGTGAATGAAATATTAAGTGTTTGATACACTCGTGTCAACAAAATTATTAGACCTCTTTCTTAACTGAGAACTATAAATAGAAATCTTAAACCGAGGTAACCATAGGAAGGTTTTCTAAACTTTAAAAATTTGAACAGGACAATCATAGAATTCAAGAGCGAACTATTCTTAATGGTCTCAATTGGTATTCTGGGTCTTTTTGGTATCTTTAAGTTCCTATAAAGAGTAACAAGTAATCTTTATAATAAATGGAAGTAGGTTAAATAGAACCTGTGTAACTTAATTGTCAGAAATATATTAATTAAGTCTATGATAAGTCAACAGCTACTATTTTATATAAATTACCCTTCATTTTTTTGTTCTGCACTTGATACACTTGATGCTCAATAGGTTGAATCAAAAATGATTTTTAAAGTGAGTTGACAGTGGTCAGATTTCTTTTATAATTGGGTGCCAAAACAATTATGCACACATCACATTTACAGAGGCCTTCTTCTCAAGTAGTAATTTCTCTAATACTGGTTAAAAAAATAGACACGATGTGATTTTTGAGTACAGGTTTTAAAAAATGTGCAAAGCTGGAATGTAATTGTAGGCTTTATTATTAACTCAAAGGCTGGCATCATTTCAGCATAAAAAATAATAGTTATGGGAATGAGAACCCCTTTTTTTTAATCATGAAAGAGCTTGTGTATGGATATTATGAGGGATTTTCCCGAACCTTATTCTTAAACAGATTACACTATTCAAAGTCTCAAAGAATCAAAATCGTGCTCAGCTGGGGCAGTCAATGTGCAGTCTAAACATGTGACAGATGTAGAGAAAACTTCAAAGATGCCATTACAAATGCCTGTGGAGATATTTAAGGAGCCAGATGCTACTGTTTCATGTTCTCCACAGCTCTGAATGTGTCCTGTGATCACCTTCCAAAAAGGAGGTGTGGTTCAATCTGGTGGGGACCAGATCACCACCTAATCTTTTTGTTGTGTGGTTTGCATACGTTGAATGACTAACACGTGACTGACTTCGATCAGTGACTCTAATAGGAAGGACATGCCCATGAACTTGCTATTCCTTATAAAACATGAAGTTACAACTGTAAGGAAATTGATTTATAATGTATTCAGCAAAATTTTTCTTGTTTAAAAATATGATTTATAGATATCTATTATTACAGAAACATCTTTTTTCTAAATTTTTCCATTTATTTAGACACTAAAATGGTAATAAATATATTCATTATGGTTAATATTTATTTCTCATTTTTGTTTTGATGTTGAGAAATAAATCACTCTGGGAAATACTATTAAGTGTATGTTTTATATTTATCACTACTCTATTCAAGAGAAGTTAATATTTTGAGATATAATGAAGTCATTGGTAAATAGAAAGACGGTGAGAGTTATCAAAAAAATCTAGAAGTGTCACCTGTACTCATTTCATATAGGTTTCTTTATTTTAGCAATTTTCTTCTCTATTATAGGCTATAGAATACTACATTTTAATTTTTAAAGAATATAACTGTATAGCTAAATTGTATAACTGTTTAACCACAATTATATAGCTATTCTAAATGAGTAAAAAAGAAATAAAGCAACTTAGAGGAAACATAAAAATACAAGAAAATTTAAGCTCTAGGTACTGAACAATTGAAATGCTTTTTTTCGCTTGAAAAATGATCATGTCTAAGTTTATTATTTTATCATATGTATGCATGTAGTTTATCATCTATGAAATGAAACTTACGAAGAAATGGTTTATTACTTTTTGAATCGAAATTTGTAGCATATCACAAAAACTTAATATATGTAATTATTTACATGAAAAGAGATGGCTATAAGTGGAAAATAAACAGCAAAGGATATTTTTCTTTCTAATGTAAACATCTGGCAGTAATCCTTGCTTACACAATTAATGGGCATTTAATTGGCAATGATCAGTTTATTGCTGCAATATGAAGTGAATGTTTCCCAGGAACAAACAGCTGTTGCAAGAATTTCACAGTGATTTAGCAAACACCAGGTGATAGCTGTATCTAGAATGAAATGTTCTGTCTCTCCGAGAATCAACAGTGCAATGGGAAGAAACAAACTAGGTTAAAAGTGGCAGAACTAGATTGATCCAAATTGTTACAAACATTGAAATGTGTTTAAAAACCAAATAACAGTGGGCAGAGCAATAGTAAAGCATTTGCCTTCAGGTGGCCAACCCACATTCTGTCCCCAGCATTCCATATGGTACTGAGCACAGAGAGGAGGAATTCTTGAGTGCAGAGCCAGGAGTAACCTCTGAGCCTTGCTGGGCATGACACCCTCCCAAAACAAACAACAACAAAACAGACATTATTTTCCATTTTTTCTCTGCCTCAAATATTGGGAAAGAATTTCTCCAAGAAACCAATAAGTTGTTATGGGCTGGAGTGATAGCACAGTGGTAGGGCGTTCGCCTTACAAGCAGCCTACATGGCCGACCGGAGTTCGATTCCTCCGCCCCTCTCGGAGAGCCCGGCAAGCTACCGAGAGTATTGGATATGCCAGACACAGTAACAACAAAGTCTCCAATGGAGACATTACTGGGCCTGCTCGAGCAAATCGATGATCAACGGGAGGGGCATGTATCTATCAAAAGGTATATTTTATGTCTTAAGTTTAAGAGACATACTAGTCTTGTGAACCATTTTTTGTATACTATTATTTTGTCCTTCAAAAGTATCAGAATGTGAAATTTTGAATAAAAGGTTATTGAAGTCAATCATCAGCTACTGACATTGATATTTTTTCTTAGATTTTATTCAACTGTCTAAAATTAAATGTACCATTTTTAAATTTGCATTGCTTGTAAGCTGCTTTCCATTAAGTTTCAAATAAAAAAGGGTTCTTCATGTCTCATTATGCACTCTTATAACTAATTTAATAAAATGATAATAGCTATGAAAACTTCCTGTTACTACTGTTTTTGGCATAGATTAAATTATACATTTTAAATGTAGCACATTGGCAGGGACTGTTATTTATAAAGCTGAGTTTCGTTAGTAAAGAAAGTAATTTCACTTCAAACAGTGCTTTTATTTACAATAATATTTAGTACTAGCTCAAGCTAGAGTCTATGAACAATAAACTCAAATGAACAAAACATCAAGGGCCAATTTATAGGACAATCCTTTTATTTTTTTTTTGATGTATGCATTCTGCAATAATTCATCTCCATGACAAAAGCAGACAATCAATCATCTTCCATTGTGCTCCTCAATAAAATTACCATCCCTGACGCAACAAAAGAAAACTGCCTAAGCAACAGGAACAGTTTTACATGCTCAGATCAATAAATTGACTGCACTTCAAAAATCTTTACCCATAAATATGACAATGCAGTTTTATGTTTCACTTATCCATATGAATATAAAATTATCTTTAAGTAACATCTTTTATCATTCAAGAAAACATCAAGAAGAAAGAGGATGTTGAAAGAAATGTTTTCAAATAGCTTAGTAATAGAACTTTGCAGTCAAAAAGTTTGACTTGCTATCATCATCTGTGTGTGTAATCTAAACTTTATCACATTTTGTAAACAAAATCTCTACCACGCCCTAAATTTTTTGGAATCTATGTACTATACAGAATGCTTTATAAGAATGTGCAAGAATGGTTGTTTTAAGGTGATGTTAAAATATATGGTCTTATTTCTATAATGAGAGGCGTATATAGGAGTATGTGTTAACCATACAAACTTATTTACATATATAAAATTTGTAAATATTATGTAAAGAAAACAAGTTCAAAGGTTAAGTCAAGTTTCCACATCAATGAATTCAGAGAGATATTATAGATAGATAGTGGATTTATGCATTATGAAAACTAACTTTTTCAGCTAAGAGAAGTCTAACACCAAAATTGTAAGTCTTTAGAAATTCCTAGAGTGCAGTACTGAGATATGCATTTTTGCATAGGTTAGAGACAGAGTGATGTATATATTATGATTGGTCCTAAATTTCTTATAACAATCAAATAGAATAGCAGCACAATTATTCCATTAAACTATGAATAGCTGCTATATAACCTACAATAGTAACAGGATTAATTTAAGTTAATAACACTCATTTCATTAACTACTTCAAAATTCAGATGACTTTGGACCCTCTAAAGACCGTCTTTAATTGTATTTTCTTTTTTCTGAATTAATGAGGCCAGGCCATAACATGTTTCAAGAAAATGAAATCCTTTGTTACAGAAATGCAAATGCACTGACTTAGCATCTAAGATCCTATAGAGATGAATGTGAGAATATTTTCATTGCAATATAGGGTATCAAAATAATGAATAATTTACAATAATTTATGCACCAGTAATATGCTTAAATTCTGAATATCTAGTGATAATAATATTAATTGGTCAAGAATGTTCAGTATATTTGTTAGTTATAAGCACCCCAAGAATGTTACTAAATTTGATATTTTAAGGCATGAAGACAAAACACCATATTTTAGGCACTTTTTAAAAAAATAATGTTAATTAAGTTGAAATTGTAATTAAAGGTACTTATATAACAAAATTTTAAGTAAATATTGAAAATTTTCTGTGTTATTATAAATTATTTCAATTGAAATATTATTAGGTTATAACTGCCTCCAAATTGTTGCTATCTTATTTCTCCTTCCTTCGTCACAAATTTGTTTAGTACCCAGTTAGTGTGATGTAGTTAATTATTTGCTGACAGAGATTTATTATGGGATGAACGCTTATTAAAAAATCGTGTTTACTTATATGTAGCTCTTCCTTTGTTCAAAGAAACCATTTTCAGGGAAAATTAGAAAGTTACTTTATGTTAGATATTTCAATTTTGTCGTAAGATCCTTAGTGATGGTACTTACTAAAGAAACAAAAAACAGAAGATATTGTTTAACAAGGGATATCAGAACCATGACAGCTGTCTTGATGATTTTCTTGAAATACTGTTTACCTTCATAGAAAAATATGTACCTCAGATGAAAGATTGATCTTCGGTTCTATGTCTTAAGAAACGTAAATATAGCACTCAGTTTCTATTCTCTTTGAGCCCTCTCTTATGCCCTCTTTTCATCCTCCCTTTTCCATCCTCCCTTCTTCCTGTCTCTTTCCCTTCTACTCTTTTTTCCTTAATACTGCCAGATCAATTCATGTCAATAAGCAAGCAACATCTTTACGATTCCTTTGCAATCTATAACTTGGAGGCAGGGTGCAGAAAGCAGAAAATTCCCATTGAATAGCTCTGCTTCATAGATCCTAAGATTTAATAATTATTACTAGCTTTGAATGCTTTTTATTTTTCCTTTCCTTTCATTTTGATTTTTGTAGACGGTAATATTTCTAAAAGACAAAACTGAAGAAACTAAAGTTACCTATGTTTCTTGTTACACAAACCCAGAATATTTTATCAAAGTTCAACTGTTTCTATTGCTCTTTTGATCCACACTGACAACACTTAAGGATTACTCCTGACTTCATCTACAAGCTCCAGGATTATGCCCAGCTGGCCGGGTTTAATGAACCATTTTGGGTTCTAAGGGTAGAAGCTGGGATGGCACATGCTACGTAGGCATCCTACCTGCTGTACTATCTCTCCCCCATCTTTATAGTATATAATGTCCAAAATTCTGCTTCCAATCACTGTTAGCATTTTTATCTGTGGTAGTATTTTTGTTGTGTAAAGGTTGTTCTTCCCCCAATCTGATTATTCCATTGTTATTCTTGCTTTTCTTTCTGTTGACAATAGAATTGAGCCTTTAAATTCATCTCTAATATTGATATCCTAGAGTTTGTCACTTATATTTTCTACTTCTGTGTTATATGAATTAAAGTAAAATGTCAATTTTGAGTTCATTTTTATTTATAATGTTAAATAATGATCTAATTTCTTCCTTTAATTTTTGGCATGCTCATTTAGTTTTCACTTTATTATAATTGAAGAGGTTTTTCTTTTACTTGATCACTTGATATCCCATTACTCATTGATTTGCTCAAGCAGGTGCCAGTAACGTCTCCATTCATCCCTGTTGTGTGCTAGTGTAGCCCAGTGGCATCTGCTCGTTCTTGGATCATAAAGAGCCTCAAACCGATCATTCAGGGTCTTGACGAAGAAGTCTGACCATCTTGTAGGGGGGCTTCCACGCAATCTTTTGTCATCCCATGAAATCCAGTCGGTAATGGCTATAGTTCAGCTGTCGTCTCTAAATCTCATTATGTGTCTAGTCCATCTGATTTTCTATGCCTTGACAAACAAGACAGTGTCCCTGATTCTTGAGCGTTGACGGAGATCAGAACTCCAGATTCTATCTCTCATTTGAGTGAATCATGATATTCCAAGCATAGCTCTTTCGTTTCCTCTTTGAGAGACCTGAATAGCGTTCTCATCCTTTTTTCATAGGGCCCAGGTCTGTGAGGCATATGTTAATGCAGGAAGAACAGTGGAATCGAAGAGATGTGCTCCTAGCTGGAGGTTCTTTGTCCTCTTAGTTATTTCTTCGACGCTTTTGAAGGCATTCCAACCTGATCTCCTCCTCCTGTGCAACTCAGGTGCCAGGTCATTCGTCATGTTGACTTCTCCACCTAGGTACACATAACTGTTGCATTCGGAGATGGTCGTTCTGTTGAGAGTGAATAAAATGTCTCTTTTACTATTGTATGAAAATTTTTTTATGCTATAGATTAGATTAACTTCTGTGTTTGAATATATTTTGAGATTCTATTTGATTTTATTTGACTCTGCATCAGGCTGTGGGGTGAGTGGGAACCCTCCCCATCCCAAGGGACCCAGCCCTGGCAGCTGAGCTCCACTACCCAACCACTGCCACTCCCCAGGCCGCTTTCCGCACCTCTTGTGGCCGCTTTGCAGCCACACAACACAGTATAAGATACTTCCTACCCATTTTCCACAATTACTACACCATATCTGGTGGGTAGGGAAAAAATCATAGAGAAAAATGTATAAATATATGCCTCTCAGAGAGCCCGGCAAGCCACCAAGTGTATCCTGCTCACATGGGCAGAGCATGGCAACCTCCCCATGGTGCATTCAATATGCCAGATACAGTAACAACAAACAGATCTCTATTCAATATGCCAGATTCAGTAACGACAAACAGATCTCATTCCCCTGACCCTGAAAGAGCCTCCAATCATTGGGAAAGACAAGTAAGAAGAGGTGCTAAAATCTCAGGACTGGAAGTAATAGAGACGTTACTGGTGCGCACTCGAGTAATTTGACGATCAATGGGATGACAGTGATGACAGTGATGATTTGATTCAGTTGGCTGTTATGGCTATTTTTGCTCCAATATTAAACGTTTTAATTATTATTGCTTTGTTATATAGCTTGAAGTTCAGGAATAGCAAGTCTTCATTTTTCTCTCTTCTCTCAGAATTGCTTTGATTATCCATTGCTAAATGTTATTCAATAAAAATTAAAATGTTTTACATTTTACCATAATCAAGATAATGTGCTTACAGTGGAATTGACATGCATGGTCTTCAGTTTCCAATTACTTTATGTCACCCCTGCCAAAGTGCTTTCTTTTACTCCCAAACCCATGGCACGCACTATCTATTTCATTGAAAAATTATATTTCTATTTTTTCAGTAATTGCATTAAATTATCAGATGTAATTTGTCAAAATAAGCATTTTAATAATGCAGATTCTTCTAATCTATGAGCATATTATTTATTTTGGTTTATTTTTTTTCTATTTCTTTGACTATCACCTTACATATTTTCTTTTTTAAAAATTTTTATTAGTGAAACACCATGAGGTACATTTGTAGACTTACAAATTTTTGTGCTTGGGTTTCAGTTATACAATAATCGAGTACCCATCCCTCCACCAGTGCTTATTCTCCACCACCACTAATCCCTGTATCCTTCCACCCTCTATACCCCCATCCCACCCTGCCTCTGAGGCAGGGCATTCCCTTTTACTCCATGGCTTATACGCCAGCCACACATGCTAGGGGTAGAAGCAGCTCAGATAGAGAAGGAAGCACCAAATAAAGGGTGTTGGGAAGACCCGCCCAGGATGGGAGACTCATGCTGAAAGTAGACTATAGACTAAACATGACTGCCACTCAGTTCCTCTTTTGCAAACCACAGCAGCCGAGAGGAGAGAGAGAACATATTTTTCTTTTTAAAAAGTTATTTATTTATTTTCTATTTTATTGAATCACTGTGAGATAAAGGTACAACTTGCATGTTTGAGTTACAATCATGCAATGATGAAATACCCATCCCTCCACCAGTGTACATTTCCCACTTCCAATCTCCCCAGTATACTCCCACTTTCCAATCCTCCCCTGCCTCCATGGCAGTCAATTTCCCCCATACTTTCTCTATTTTGGGGCATTATGGTTAGCAATACAGATACTGAAAGGTTATCATGTAGGGTCCTTTATCTACTTTCAGGATACATCTCCCATCCCAACCGATCCCTCCCAACCATCATTTTCTTAGTGATCCTTTTTCTATTCCAGCTGCCTTCTCCAACCACTCATGAGGAAGGCTTCCAATGATGGAGCAATCTTCCTGGCCTTTGTGTATACTGTCCTGAGGTGTCCGTCTCATGTTAAGTGACTTTATACTTCACAAACAAGTGCAATCCTTCTTTGTCTGTTCCTCTCTTTCTGACTCATTTCACTTAGCATGATACTCTCCATGCCTATCCACTTATAAGAAAATTTCATGACTTCCTATTTACTAACAGCTACATAGTATTTCATTATGTAGATGCACCAAAGTTTCTTTAACCAACTGTCTATTCTTGGGCACTCAGGTTGTTTTCAAATTTTTGCTATTTTGAACAGTGCTGCAATGAACATATATAGGTATTGAAATCATTTCTACTATGCTTTTTGTACCTTTGGGATATATTCCCAGAAGTGGTATTGTAGGGTCATATGGAAGTTCAATGTCTAGTTTTTGACGGAATATCCATATTGTTTTCCAGAAAGGCTGGACCAGTCATTATTTCCACTAAAAGTGAAAGAACGTCCCTTATTTCCCCACATCCACGCCAGCACTGGTTGCTTTTGTTCTTTTGAATGTGTGTCAGTCACTGTGGTAGTCAGTCTCTGTGGTATTACTGTATTACTATATCATTGTTATCCTGTTGTTAATGGATTTGCTGGAGTGGGCACCAGTAATATCTCCGTTTGTCCCAGTCCTGAGATTTTTGCAGCCTCTCCTTACTCATCCTTCCCAATGGTGCCGTATTGGAGGCTCTCTCAGGGTGAGGGAAATAAGACCCATTATTGTTACTACTTCTGGCATATCTAATATGCCATAGGTAGCTTGCCAGACTCTGTTGTGCAGGCAGGATACTCTTGGTAGCTTGTCAGGCTCTCCCAGAAGGATGGAGAATGTATATAAGAGAACACAAGCAAGTATGTTAAAACCAAGCAGATGTGTGCTGTTTTAGGTACATCAGTGGGATAGACTATAAGAGCTCTATTTTATCGTCTCTGGATCTTGGTCATTGATGGGGTTACATGGTGCTAGGGGCAGTTTGTGGGTGTGACTGCCAAGCTACTGGGAAATGGGGGATCTGGCTGGAGGCGACCCAGTCCCTATTCAAGCAGGCTTGGAGATCTTAGCCCTGGGTTTCGCATACCTGGGTTCCTCTGCCAGTCTCTATGGTGTGAGATGATATCTCATTGTTTTGATTACCATCTCCCTAATGCCTGTGATGTGGAGCATTTTTGATGTACCTTTTGGCCATTTGTATTTCTTTTTTTTTTGTGAAAGCTTCTATTTATTTTTTCTCTTCATGTTTTGATAGGGTTGGAGGTTTTTTTCTTGTACAATCCTACTAGTGTCTCGTATATTCTGAATATTAATCCCTTATTAAATGGGTTTTGGGTAAATATTATTTCCTATTCTGTGGGCTCTCTCTGTACCTCAGTCACTGTTTCTTTTGAAGTGCAGAAACTTCTTAGTTTGATGTAGGAGAATTTTGTCTATTTCTTTGAAAAATATCATATGTATTCTAATAAGGACCACAAATCTGCATAGTGCTTTGGGGAGTATTGCCATTTTGAGAATGTTAATCCTCCCTATCCATGAGCAGGGGGTGTGTCTCCATTTCCTAGTGTCCTCTTTTATTTCTTGAAGTAGTGTTTTGTAATTTTGCTTGTATAGGTCCTTCATCTCCTTGGATAAACTAATTCTTAGGAACTTGATTTTCTGAGGTATTATTGTGAACAGGAATTCTTTTTTAATTTTAATTTTTATTAGTGAGACACCATGAGGTACAGTTGTAGACTTACAAATATTTGTGCTTGGGTTTCAATTATACAAAGATCAAATACCCATCCCTCCACCAGTGCCCATTTACCACCACCACGGATCCCAGTATCCCTCCCACGCCCCATCCTCCCCATCCCACCCTACCTCTGTGGCAGGGCATTCCCTTTTGTTCTCTCTCTCTTATTGGGTGTTGTGGTTTGCAAAAGAGGCAATAGGTGCCAATCATGTTTGGTCTATAGTCTACTTTCAGCATGCTTCTCCCATCCTGGGAGGATCCTCCCAACACCCTTTATTTGGTTCTCCCTTCTCTATCTGAGCTCCCTTTTCCCCTAGCATGTGTGGCTGGCCTCCAAGCAATGGAGTAAGATTCCTGGTACTAATCTCAGCCATTCTTAGGTGGTGAACAGGAATTTTTTTTTAATGTATCTTTCTTCTCTTTTGTTATTTATATATAAGAAAGCCATGGACTTTTGGGTATTGATTTTATAGCCCACCACTATACTATACAGACCTATTGTTTCTAGAACCTTTTCTGTAGAGTCTTTAGGGTTTTCTAGGTATAGTATCATATCATCTGCAAATAATGATAGCTTGACATCTTCCTTTCCTATATGTATGCCCTTAATATCTTTTCCTTGTCTAACTACTATGACCAGTATGTCCAATACTATACTGAATAAGAGTGGTGAGAACGGGTAACCTCGTCTTGTGCCCTATTTTAGAGGGAAGGCTTTTCGTTTTTCCCCACTGAGAATGATGCTTGCCATGGGCTTGTGGTAGATGGCTTTGACTATATTGAGGAACTTTCCTTCAATACCCATTTTGCTGAGAGTTTTCATCATAAACGGGTTCTGGATCTTGTCAAATGCTTTCTTTGAATCTATTAATATGATAATATTGCTTTTATTATTTCTTTTATTGATATGATGAATTCCACTGATGAATTATAATTGATTGACTTGTGAATGTTAAACTATCCTTGCATCTCCAGGATGAATTCTACTTGGTCATGGTGCATGATCTTTTCGTTGAGTTGTTGGATTCTGTTTGCTAGAATTTTGTTGAGAATCTTTGCGTCTTTGTTCAACAAGGATATAGGCCTGTAATTCTCTTTCTTTGGGATATCTCTCTCTGCTTTTCATATCAGGGTGACATATACTTCATAGAAACTGTTTGGAAGTGTTTCTGATACTTCAATTTCCTGAAAAATCTTAAAGAGGATTGGGAATAAGTCCTCTTTAAAGATTTGGAAGAATTCACTAGTAAATCAATCTTGGACAGGACTTTTGTTTTGGAGGCTATAGGAATCCAGGAATTTATCCATTTCCTCAAGTTATTCTTGTTTTGTAGCATAAAGCTTCTCAAAGTAATCTCTGAGGATCCTTTGAATTTCACTAGTTTCTGTTGTGATGTCCTCCTTTTCATTTCTGATTTGGTTTATTAGGGTTTTCTCTCCATTTATTTGTGAATCTTGCTAGAGGTTAATTGATCTTGTTTATGTTCTCAAAGAACCAGGTCTTGGTTTCATTGATATTTCAGATTTTTTTGAGGGGGGAGGGGTTACATTTCGTTAATTTTTGCTCTGAGAAATTATTTCCTTCCTCCTGCTGGGATTGGGCTCCTTTTGTTGGTACAAGCTCTTAAGCTGTAGGTTAGGTTACTTATGTGGTCTCTCTCCTTTCTGAGGAATGTTATAGAGTTATAAACTTTCCTCTTAACATAGCTTTTGCTATGTCCCATAAGTTTTCGTAAAACATGTCCTCATTTTCATTCATTCCCAGGAATCTTTTAACTTTTTCTTTGATGTCCTTTCTAAGCCACTCTACTCAGTAGTGATCTGTTTAATTTCCAGGTGTTTGTTTTATTTTCTGTTTGTGTGTGTGATTTACTTCTATTTTCATTGTATCTTGGTCTGAGATCATCGATAAAATCTCTATCTTCTTAGTTTTATGGAGGTACGTTTTATGCCTCAGCACGTGGTCTATCTGGGAGAATGTCCCATGCACACTTGAGAAGAATGTGTATTCAGATTTTTCAAGATGAAGTGTCCTTTGTTTATCTACTAAGCCCCTTTCTTCCATTTCTTCCCTCAGATAAAGTATGTCCTTGCTAAGTCTGAGTCTGGTTGATCTATCAAGAGGGAATAACATGGTGTTGAAATCTTCCACTAGTATTGTGTTGTTATCGATGTCTCTTCAAGTGTATCAGTAGTTGTTTTAAGTATTTTTCTGTTCCCTCCTTAGGTGCATATACATCTAGGAGTGAAAGTTCTTCCTGCTGTACAGATCCTTTGATCAATAAAAACAAATGACCTTCACTGTCTCTTGTGGCCGTCTTCAGTTGAAATTTATGTGGTCTGATACCAAAATGGTCATCCCAACTTTTTTATTGGAGTTGTTTGTCTGCAGGATTGTTTTCCAGCCTTTGACTCTGAATCTGTGTTGGCTCTGACTGTTCAGATGTGTTTCTTGCAGGCAGCAGAGTGTTGGGTTCAATTTTCTGATCCATCTTGCCACTCTGTGTTTTTTAATTGGTGTGTTTAGCTCATTGATGTTGGGAGAGATTATTGCTATGGGGTTTTGTTCCATCTTTCTGCCAAAGTTTGGTGTATTTGAGGGGCTTGTTTTTTCTTCAAGTAGCCCATTTAGTTGTTCTTGTAATCGTGGATTTGAGTCTATGATGTTCCTGAGTTGTTGTTGTCTGTGAAACTGTGTGTTGTTCCTTCTGATATGAATGAGAGTCTAGCTGGGTAAAGTATTTTTGGTGAGGCAATTATTTTGTTGAGGTTTTTTTCACCATATCCTACCACTGTTTTCAGGTCCTGAGGGTTTTATTAGATAAGTCAGCTGTCAGTCTTAAGGATGCTGCTTTAAAGGCAATTTCTTTCTTTGATATTGCTGCTTTCAGAATTTTGTCTCTGTCTAAGGTTTTCTTCATTTTGATGAGGATATGTCTTGGGGTATTTTTATTTAAATTTCTTCTAGCTTTTACAATTCATGCCTCCTGAATGTGGTTTTATGTGTTCTTTAGCTCTGAGAATGTTGTAGCAATGATGTCTTTGACAATTTTTTCTTCATCAGGGTTTTCTTCTTGTTCCTCTGGGACTCCAATAATTCTGATATTATACCTCTTGGCTTCATCCCAATCTCTTTTGACATCTGTTCACTGATTGTGAGTCTCTTTTCCATTTTATGCTTTTTTCTGGAGAGTCTCTGCACTTCATCTTCGAGCTCACTGACTCTTTCCTCAGCAGCTGTTACTCTGCTGCTGAGGCCTTCCACTGAGTTTTTTAATTTACCTACCAGGTTTTTCAGTCTTTCATTTTTCATCTGTAATTTTATTTGCATTTTCCACATTTCTACTTTCAAATCCGCTTGTACTTTATTGGTGTTGCATTCCATTGCTTCTTTTATCTCCCTATGTATACTCAATTGTTCCCTTCTGAATTCCTTGTCAGAAAGGTTGTCTAGTGCTTTATTACTGTTGGGGTCTTCTGGGCTAGTCTCTTCACTAACTAAGCTAGGCGGACTTCTGAGTTGCTTTACCTTTGTGACCTGTGTGGTTTAGACCTTCACACTCAGATACTGTTGTGTTTTTGGTGTTATATTATTGAGGTGGGGCTAATGACTTACTGGCCTAATGTATTTCTGGTGATTAAGCTGACCTAGTGAAAGTTCCACCTAAGAGACTAACTTATAGTTCTTATGGGATGGGGGGAGGGTAGAATAACTCTCAGCCTCATTAGTGGCAGTGGCCCCGGGAAGCATACCCACTGCCAGGCCGATTCCTGGATAGGATAAGGAAGGGCGGTTCCTGGAATGTTTGCTGCTATTGGTGCAGTCTATCTGTGTTTTTGTCCCCCAAAGTTCTTGCATAGAAACCGGCTGTGCTCAGGTCTGCTTGGTCCCTTGGCTCCAGGAGGCTCCCCCGCTGCCAGGTCGATACATGGATCTACACTTTTTTTAGGTATATATTCTTTCTATAATAATGTTAGGTCATTCACAGGTATTTTATTATGTTATACTATTGTAAGTGGAATTTATTTATAGTTTTCTTTTATTCCAACTCATTGTTTCATTCAGAAATGCAACTGAGGCTAAAAATCAACAATTAAAGGAATGGTTAAAACCCTTAAAATGAGTGTGATCTAAGTTGTGTATGTCTGTGAAACTCTTGTGTCCAAGAAGAAATCAAAGGAAAAAATTTTAAAAGCCAAAATGACAACTAAAATATGAACGCAAGCTACTAGACTCTATTATGCAGCAAAGGCCGTATTAACTGGAAAATTCTTATCAAGACAGTGCCATATCAACAAGAGGAAAAATCTTATGTAATTGATGAAAACTTAAACATGAAGGTACTAGAACACACAGAACCAATCAGCACAATAAAGGACATAATGAGAAATTGAAGTCAAAGATAAATTAGTTAAAAATACAATAGTTCAGGAAAGAGCAGGAGCGACTTCACAGTGCGTAGAGCATTTGCCTTGAATGTGGCCAACCCAAGCTGACCTGGGTTCGATTCCTCCTCCCCTCTTGGAGAGCCTGGCAAACTATTTAGAGTATCCTGCCCTCATGGCAAAGCCTTGCAAGCTAATGGTGATGTATTCATATGCCAAAAACAGTAACAACAAGTCTCACAATGGAGACATTACTTGTGACCGCTTGAGCAAATGGATGAACAATGGAAGGACAGTGCTACAGTGTTACAGTTTAAGAAAATTAAGAATTGATATTTGAAAGAATCACTAAAATCAGTGTTCTTTCACTGATCTACTCAGAGGAAAAGAGAAAACTCATAAACAGTATAGTAAATTTAAGAGGCAAATTTCAACTGACACTACAGAAAGACAAAGATATGAGAATTCTATGAAATAATTATGTATACAAATTAGACAGTCAAGAGCAAAATGGTAATTTTTAAGAATTATATTAAATTCCAAGTCTGAACCAAGGATAAGTAGATAGTTTGAACAAACTTGTTTACAAGAACAAAAAAATGAAATAGTAATAAAAAAATACCCTAGGAGCAAAAGCCAAGAACCAGATGGCTTCACCTTTGAATTATAAGACTTCAGAAATTAATGCCCATCCAGTTAAAATTCTTCCAAAAAATTAAAGTGGGTAGACACTCTTAAACAAC
This sequence comes from Sorex fumeus, assembly GCF_029834395.1. NCBI lineage: Eukaryota > Metazoa > Chordata > Mammalia > Eulipotyphla > Soricidae > Sorex > Sorex fumeus. The sequence goes on along the minus strand of NW_026606075.1, from coordinate 10,171,486 downwards.
TATGTGATGCAAAACTCAATCTGATACTCAAGCAGAAAAAAAACAGTGCCAAAACAGACACAGACATGCGTGTGTGCACACACACAGGCACATATACACAGATAATTGCATGCTGATGTCTATAATGAGTATATATGATAAAGTTCTTAGCAAAATCTTGATTTAAATTAAATCAATCATCAAATAAAGAATTGTATCCTTTATAATCAAGTGGGATACAAATATGGGTCACCACATGCAAATCTATTAATGTAGAATACCACATAAACAAAAATATAATCATATAATCATGCCAACAGATGCTATAATCATTCGACTAGATTCAGCATTCATTTATTGAAAAAAATGTTTTTCCTATACTACTGCCCTCTGTATGTCTAGTTTTGTTTTGTTTTACTTTGAGGCCACATCTGGCAATGCTCAGGGTTCACTCCTTGCTCTTTGCTCAGGTATTTCTCCTGGTGGGGCTTCAGAGGTTTTATGTGGTACTTTTCCAGGATTAAACCCGGGTTGGCTGTTTCCCAGGCAAGTGCCCTACCTGTACACTATCTCTCTGATGCTTTTTATGTCTTCTTAAAGGAAGCATTTAGTGACCAATTTTCCCCATTTTTTGATGACATTGTTTGCTTTTTTGTTAAGTTTTACCAGTGATTTATGTATCTTGGATATTAGCCTTTTGTCAGACAAGTGGGAGGTATATATTTTCTCCTAATTTATGGGGTGTCTGTACTCTAATGATTATTTATTTTGAAATGTAGAAGTTTCTTAATTTAACATAGCTCTCTTCAATTTTTTGCTTCCATTTTCTTGATTAGTGTCACGAAGGGTCCTATCTATGTTTTGTTTAATACAATGTATGAATTCAGGTCAGATATCAAAGTCCATAATCCATTTTGAATTAACTTTGGTGCATGGTGTGAGAAAGAACTAAAACTTCATTTTTTTATTTCTACATGTGGCTTTCTAGTTTTTCCGACACCATTTGATGAGAATTTCCTTGTCCTACTCTATACTCATTCTTTTTTCTTTCACAAAGATTAGTTCTTCATATAACTGAGGATCTGTTGCTGTGTTCTCAATTATATTCCATTTGAAAGCAGGTCTTTATTCCATTATGACACCATCTTGATTGCTTTAGTTTTATGGCATAAGGAGAAGGAGAGGGAGGGGTCTCTAATATTCTCTGAAGATTCCCTTCACTCTTCAGGCAGTGTTGAGGTTATTACTCCACATACACAGCATTTCAAAAACTATTGATCTAGCTTTAAAAATCTATGGGTATTTAATCTGTATAGTTCTTTGGGTAAGACTGCCCTTTAGATATTATTGAGCTTTCCAATCCACAAAATGGGATGCCTCTCTATTTCCTTATGTCTTATTTCATTTCTCTTGGTAGTATTAGTAGCTTTTTAAAAATTCTAAAAATATATAAGCCTCTCACTTCTCTTGTTAACGGTTATCCAGGATATAAATACTTGGTTATTTTTGAGATTCAATTGTGACTAAAGGCCCTCCCATTGATCGTCAATTTGCTCGAGCGGGGCCAGTAACGTCTCCATTGGAGACTTTGTTGTTACTGTGTCTGGCATATCGAATACTCTCGGTAGCTTGCCGGGCTCTCCAAGAGGGGCGGTGGAATCAAACTCAGGTTGGCCATGTTGGCCGCGTGTAAGGCGAACGCCCTGCCCGCTGTGCTATTGCTCCGACTCAATTGTGACTAAGATTTAAAAGAAATATTTTTCTCTCTCATTTATTTCATGTGGATGCAAACAGAAATTTCACAAATTTGTGCATGTGCTGTACAAGTTTATTGTTTCTAAGATACTTCTGTAGTCTTTAGGATTCTTAATATCATGCCATTCACAAATAGTGATACTTTGAATTCTTTTCAAATATGAATCCCTGTAATATCTCTTTCCTATCAATTATGTGGCAAGGACTTACAAGCACTGTAATACTATAGCGCTGTCTTCCCGTTGTTCATAAATTTGCTTGAACAGGCACCAGTAACATCTCCATTGTGAGACTTGTTACTGTTTTTGGCATATTGAATATGCCACGAGGAGCTTGCCAGGCTCTGCTGTGTCAGCAGGATACTCTTGGTAGCTTGCCGTGCTCTCCAAGAGGGATGGAGGAGTTGGACCTGGGTCGGCTGCGTGCAAGGCAAACACCCTACCCACTGTGCTACTGTGCTACCGCTCCAACTGTGCCATCTTTGAACTGGGAAGGACTTACAAAACCATGTTAAATAATAGTGGTGAGAGAAGGCCGCCTTGTCTTTTGCCTGATCTTAAATGGTTGATTTTTAGCACTGTATACTATGTTAGGTGTAGGTTTGTGGTATATGGCTTTAACTATATTAAAGAAAATTTCTTCTACTTAAATTTTATTTAGATATTTTATGATGAATGGTGTTTGATCTTATCCAATGTTCTACAAGTCTGTGGATAAGAGTATTTTATCTTTTTTTCCCTTTATATTGATAGCTCTTACATTGATTTACTTGCATTAAGTTAGATCATCCTTGTGTACCTAGAATGAATCCTCCTTGGTCATAACGTATAAGCTTTTTGATGTACAGCTGAACTTGGTATGATAAAGTTTTGTTTAGAATCTTTGCATCTATATTCACCAGGGCTATAGATCTATGATTTCCTTTTTAATGACTTCTCTATCTGATTGCATATCAGGGAAATGTTACCTCATAGAAACTGGTTAAGAATGTTTCTGCTGCTTCAATTCTTCAGAAAAGCCTGAGAAGGATTGGCAGTAGATCATACAAAATTTAAAAGCACTCACTAGCACACCTATCTGGACCAAACTTTTGTAATAGGGGATCATTTGATTATGGTTTCAATTTTCTAACTAGTAATTGGTTCGTCCAGGTGCTCTGCTTGCTCTTAACTCAAATTTGGGAGTATTATAAGTATCAAAATATTTTTCTATTTCTTTCAGGTTCTCCAATTTCATGATGAATTTCTGTAGTGTTGTAATATCCTACCTTGTATTTATGATTTTATTTATTGGAGTTTTCACTCTGTGTGCATCTATCTAATAGTAAATCTTATTTATTCCATAAAACAATTCTTTTTTCATTAATCTTTGACACTTTATTTTATATTTAATTGATTTCAATGTTTTTATTTCCTTCATACTATTTACCCTGTGTTCCCTTTGTTCATCTTTTTAGTAGCTTATACTGTGCCATTAGGCTATTTATTTGTCCTTATTTCCTGATAAATATTTGCATTGTTATGAACTTCACTCTTAACAGTACTTTTACTGTGCCCTTATGTTTGAATTACTTGTATCTTTGTTCTATTTAGTTTCCAGAAAACTTGATTCATTCTTTTATTTCCTGTCCAATCTACTGGTTAATCAGTAGTAAGTTGTTTAATTTCATGTGTTTGAGTTTTATCCCAGTTTCCGTTTGTGATTGATCTCTATTTTCAAAGCAACAAGATCTGAAATGTGAGTTGATGTTGATATAATTTCTATCTTCTTGATTGTATGAATGTATGTTGTATGATCCAGCATAAGATTTATCTTGAAGAATATCCTATTGCACTGGAGAGGAATGTGCATGCAACTTTTGCGTAATAAAGACACTTCATATTTCTGTTAAGCCCACTTCTCATAGGCTACTATTTCCTTGTGTTTTGCTAGTTGACCTAACATGCAGTTATAGAGAAGTGTTAAAATGTCTTACTACTATAATGTTGTTTTCACTATCTTTCTTCAGGTTCATTAACAGTTCTTTTAAATATTTTGCTGATCCCTCATTCACTAGATGCATGTTTTTAGTGTGTAAATTCTTGTGGGTGTATTGATTTCTTTGCCATTAAGTCATGACTATTTCTGTTCCTTATAGTATCTTAAAAATTTAAATCTATGCTGTCTAGCCTATGTATGGTCACCCCAGCCTTTTTAAGGTAACTGTTTGGATTATTTTTTATATATTTTGATTTTGAGGGTGTGTTTATCCTGACTGTTCAAATGTATCTCTTGTAGCAGTAGAAATTTGGGTTCAGTTTTCTGTGTTTCTCTTGGTTGGTAAATTTAATTCATTGATGTATGAGATTATTGAGATTAAAAATGTTGTTGCCATCATTTCATAGATTTGTGCATGTTTATAAAGTATGTCTTGTCTATTTATGGAAACTCTTTTGATCCTTCTTGAAAAACTGAGTCCAAGTTTATAGACTTCCTTACTTGTTCCTTTTCTAAGAAGCTTTGTTTCATTTCCTCAAATCTTAATCATAGCTCAATAGAATATTCTTGATGAGGTGTTTATTTTCTCGAGTTTCTTTTATCACCTATCAGTTCTATTGCTTTTTAAAAACTATATGTCATCATTCTTTTCTGACCTATTGAATTTAGGTTGATAAATTAGCTCTAAATCTTATGGAAGATTCCTAGTACATAAGTTTTTTCTTTGGTCATATTGATTTCATTTACCTATGTCCTTTGTTTTTGTCATTTTTATTACAATATTTCTTTGAGTGTTGATTATTTTTTGGTTTTGCCTGGGAAACTTTGGCCCTCTTGAATCTTGGTGCATCAATTCTTTAACTTCAGAACATTGTTCTTTTGATAAGTAATATTTTTTCATCTTGCCTTCCTGTCCTTAGGGAATCCAGTGATTCTTATATTTCCCCCCTTCACACAATCTTGTTTCTCTTTTAAGCTGCAAATTTATCTTTATATTTATTTTGGGGGGGGGGAATATTCTGTTCTTAAGATTTTATGCATCTTGTTGATTTTTTCTCAACTGCTGTATTCTGCTACTAAAATCTTCCATTAAGATTTTTTTTAATTTCACCTACTATACTCTTTAGTTTTGTCATTTCTGATTTTAGTTTTCTCATTCCTTGTGCTTTATTGACTACCTGTATTATAATTGTTTCTTTAAGCTCATTAAATATCCTTATCATGGTGTCTCTAAAGTAATTTGAGAGTTTATAAAGCTGGCTGACACTGATAGAGTCTTCTGGGCTATTATCTTTACCAATTCATCTTAGTAGGCTTCACTTTTTTATCATTATATCTGCTATATTCTGAAAGATTATCTTCTTGGTTCACTCCTGCAGGAGCCTTCTACTATATTCTGCTGATTTCTGCTCTTTTTCAAACCTGCTGGGATTCTCCAGCAACTGTACTATTTCTGGTTTATGAGTTTATAACCCTTATGCCATTTTAGTATCATCTCACTTCCGGCTGCATTGTAAGACTAAATGGCTTATTACCACCACTACTGCCTTTGTAATTTTTTTTCCTGAAAGACAGGTGTACAGAGCTAGGAATAAAGTGCTAATCACATCATGTCCTTGGGGGCAAGTTGGGATGCTACTAAAGTCTTAGTTTGAAATGGGTAGTGGACATGTGTGTAGTGTGAAGTATGAGAGATGGAACTGTTAAGCTGGGGCTGGAGCACAGTGGGTAGGGCGTTTGCCTTGCATATGGTCAACCCAGTTGGACTCCCAGCATCCCATATGGTCCCCTGAGACTGCGAGGAGTAATTCCTGAATGCAGAAACAGTAGTAACCCCTAGGCATCTCCAGATGTGACCCAAAAAGAAAAAAAAAGAACTATCATAGTTTATGCAGCCTCACAATTTAGAATGCAAGCAATAGCAGGTGGAGTTATGGGTACAATACGTTCTCTGTGCCCTTTGAAGTGATGACAACTGGAAGAAGGGGATAACCTGGCAAAAATCTTTGAGCTGGATAGGAAGAAGGAGCCAACAGATAGGTTTTGGAACAGGAGTCAGTGAAAATTTTGAGACCCAGAAGTAGCTAGGGAAACATATTCAGATAAGGGTGGAACCTCTAACTTGGATAAGGGAGAAATTGCCGAGAGTGGGTGTGTTTAGAAACCTGAATGCTTTTTATGTGTTATGAATTACATCCATATTTTAACAAATCCTAATAAAATGAATACAATATTATATTATATGTATAGATAGCTGCCATATTGGTGGCTCTTTCAAGGTCAGGGGAATGAGACCAATTGTATTTACTGGTTTTGGCATATCGAATATGCCACGGATAGCTTGCCAGGCTCTCCAAGAGAGTGACCTTGAAAGAGCCACCAATACAGCAGCTGTAAGAAGAATGAGGAAGGACAGGCTGATAAAATCTCGAGGCCGAACTAGGCTGCCAAAATGAAGAAGGACAAAAATGACTGTCTGTACTTTCAATGCACGTAGGTGGTATCACATGCATCCATCAAGGACCTGTTGGTGCAAGCGCAAAAGTTCAAGTACTACATCATTGTTCTGACCAGGACAAGAAGGAATCAATCACACCATGCTATTTTTGACACTGGAGAAGAATTGTTCCTTGGAACATGCGACAAAAGAGGCGTCAGTGGTGTCGATGTCCTTGTCAACACGAAGTTGGCCATGAGCATTGATTCATTTGAATGACTAACAACCCGAATCTGAGGATTACACTTGAATAGATTTGGCTCACAGCCAGAAGTTTCTATCTTCGTTGTTTACACACCAACATCCAATTATGATGAAGGAGAAATTGAGAAGTTCTACATGGAGCTGGAGAAGTTCTATAAAGAAGACCACACTTTCTGCTAGATCATTGTTGGTGTCTTTAATTCCAGGATAGGACCAAGAAGATCAGCCAAAGAACTCCACATTGGGACCCAGGGCCTAGAATGGAATGAACAGGGTGAGAGACTGAGTTCATTATGTCGACCAAGACCATCCATGGTAACTCACAATTCGAGAAGGCTGAATTTAAACATTGTACATGGGAGTCTCCCAGTGGACAGTTGCACAAGGAAATTGACCACATCATATTCAATCGACAGTCTTGCCTGGACTCTGTTGCGGTTGTCCCAAAATTCCAAACGAGATCGACAACCATCTCCTTCATGCAAAATTCTACTTCACGGAGTGGGGAGATAGAGCTGCAAAGTTAAGAAGAGAACTCCCAGAACGACCACCAACTGGAAGCTCTTAGGCACTGTTGCAGCAACATGGGAAGGTGGCATCATTGACAACGTTGATGAGGAATACTATCGACTGGTTCAGCACCTCCATGATTGTGAGAGGAGCACTTAGAGAGAGATAGCCAGAAAAAGACAGCTGTCTTCGGAAACTCTCAAGCTTGGCGCAAGCCTCAGGCAACTGCAAACAATCATTCAATTTCGCAAAACAGCGCAGAGAAGTGATAAAGGAAGACCTCAAAGAGAGAAGAGCAGCAGTGCTGGTAGATGAGGCAGAAGCTGGGAAAAGCATTCGCAATGCCCGCCTGTCCTTTGCCAACTACAAGACCAAGATGACTGCCCTCCGACATCCTAAAGGATCTATCACATCTTCCAGAAATGCAATGGAAAAGATTATCCATGACTTCTACTCGGATCTTTTCAATAGCCACATCCACCTGCCCACATACCAAATTCCACAGGATGGATATGTAGTTCCCAATGTTCTTCCTTCTGAAAACCAACACGCCATTTCGTTGGTAAAGAAATGAAGAGCACCAGCTCAGACGAGATCAGACCTTAACACCTGAAGAACCTGCCATTAGTTCTCATCAATACACTTGATCGGCTCTTCATACGCTACTTGTCTGAAGGCAAGTTTCCGTTTCAATGAAAAGAGCAGAACTGTATTACTGTACAAGAAGGGAGACATCCATGACATTGGCAACTATTGCCTGATCTGCCTGTTGTCTGTCATCTACAAGCTTTTCACTTGAGTCATTCTTAATAGGATTGGCAGAACTCTAGACGAAGAACAACCATGTGAGCTAACTGGGCTCCGAAAAGGATTCAGCATGATCGACCATATTCGCATGATAACAAAGCTCATTGAGTTTTCTTGAGAGTTCAAGATGCCACTCTGTCTAACGTTCATTGATTTAAAGAAGACCTTGGATTCTGTTGATATTGATATTGAAGGGGTCATAGAAGTCCCAAACAGAGGCTTCAATCTCAATACATCAGGATCCTTCATAAACTGCATTACGGATTCACTACCAGAATCTCATGATTCTTTAAGGAAGTGATCATTCAGGTCAAGAGAGGGATTGGGCAGGCTGATACCATTTCACTGAAATTTTTCAGTACCAACCTCGAGAACATCATGCGACGACTGGAATGGGAAGGAATGGGAGTGAAGATAGACAGTTGGCAACTACACCGCCTCCTCTTTGCTGATCACATCATTCTAATAAACAAATGTTAACCAACCGGCACAAATGCTGGCCAACTTTGACCGAGAGTGTGGAAAGGTCGGACCACAGCTGAATCTCACGAAGACAATGTTTATGAGAAACGGTCTTGTTCCTGACGTTCTATTCGCTCTCAACAGAATGAACATCTCCGAATGCAACAGTTATGTATACATAGATTGAGAAGTCAACATGACGAATGACCTGGCACCTGAGTTGCACAGGAGGAAGACAGCAGTTGGAATGCCTTCAAGAGTGTCAGAGAAATAGCTAAGAGGATGAAGAACTTCTGGCTCTGCACACATCTCTTTGATACCACGTTCTTCCTGTATTAACATATGCCTCAGAGATCTGGGTCCTACGAAAACAGGATGAGAATGTTATTCGGGTCTTCCAAAGAGAAATTGAAATATCTCTGCTTGGAGTATCACGCTTCACTCAAATGACAAAAAGAATCCAGATTTGTAACCTCTGTTGATGATCAAGGATCAGGGACACTGTCTTGTTTCCCAAGGCATCGAAAATCAGATGGGCTGGACAAGTAATGAGATTTGGAGACAACCACTGGACTAGAGCCATTACTGACTGGATTCAATGGAACGTCAAAGAGCACGTGGCCACCCACCTACGAGATAGTCAGACCTCTTCGTCAAGACGCTGAAAGATCAGTTTGAGGCTTTCGTGTTCCTAAAATGAGCAGACACCACTGGGTTACACTAGCACATGACAGGGACGAATGGAGATGTTATTGGCTCCAGCTCGAGCAAATCGTTGAGTAACAGGATATCAAGTGATCAAGTGAAGTAGATAGCATGTGAAATTACTGTATATTTCTTTGCTTTTATATAGTTCTTTCTGTTAAAATATTTATATAGTTCTGGATCATTTTTATTAAATGCATAGTGTGGCAATATGTGTATTAATGTTTTATTTAATGTTTATATTTTATATAATTTTCAATATTCTGTTATTAAAGAACAAAATGAAATTACCAACCTTAATCTGATACTTTAATATGTTTATATATTAACTTGATACAACATATTTTTATAAATCAAGCAGAGAATATACACATTAAATTTTTGCTCAATAGTTTTAATTATCTTTAAAGAATATTTTCTATTTAATGTTACAGTGGTTGGTCTTAAGCATGGCTGTGGCTGGAACCGTTGGTCTTCAGCTGCCGGGGCTCTGCTCGGGGTGGGGAAGGAAACTCAACACACCCTCCTGCAAGGGGCCCCAGTGAGGACAGCCAGGTGGAGAGGCAGGAGACTCTGCACTGTTCGCTTCTGAGAGAAGGGTTTCAACCAGATGTCTTCAGCTTCAACTCCCCACCCTGAGCAGAGCCCCAGCAGCTGAAAACCTCCAGTTCCAGCCACAGCCATGCTCAAGACCACTCTCCACACATTCGGTTGAGCCTCACGCATGAAGGAACCGGCCGAGGAACCCAGGTGTGCGGTACCCGGGGCGTAAATATCCAAGCCTGCTCAGATTGGGACTGGGCCCTCCTCCACCCATATCCCCCATCTTCCACTATGTTGGTGTTACACCCACCAACTGCCCCCAGTGCCGTGCAATGGCCAAGATTAAGAGACTATAAAACCCTGGTCCCAGAAGTGCGCAGCCCCCTTTGCGGCCGTGGGACATCTTATCATCTAGTTCTTACTCTGGAGAACCTGGCAGGCTACCAAAAGTATCCTGCCTACATGACAGTGTCTGGAAAACTCCCCATGGCATACCCAATATGCCAAAAACCAGTAATAATTATGGGTCTCATTCTCCTAACCCTGAAAGAGCCTCGAATGTAGCACTTTTTAAAATCTCAGGACTAGGACAAAGGAGACTTTTCTGGGGCCTGCCTGAGGCAAATATTGAATGTTACAGTATCTTTTTATTGCATTATTCTATATTCTGATCATTATAATTGTGTGTGCAAGGTTCATTCTTTTAAGTTAAACAAAACTAAAATTATTTTGTTGTTTTTATTTTTATTTTTTTGACCTCTATTTTTAAATTGTTCTCTTTTACTGATTTTAATTGATTTGTGAAAGATAGGAGAAATATAAATTATATGTGATTGTATACGTTACTTTTCATCGTCAGTTTTGTAAGGGAGTATGACATTTTATACAAAATAATTTCTATACACAAATGATCTACAAATTTCATGTTATTCTGAGGTTGTTTATATGTGTATGGTTGTGAGTCAGAGAACACACATGATGTTGTTCATAGGCTATTCCCAGTTTCTACTCAGTGCACACACTCCTATTTCTGACCTCAAAGTCCCTACTCAGTGCACAGGGATCAGTACCAGCAGCCCAGCATTACCCAGGAACTGTAAGTACCTAGGATTGAATCCTGGCTTTCTGCATTCAAAGCATGTGCTCAATCTGTTGGGCTACTTCTTGGGACTTTTTAGATAATTTTCTTATTTAATTTTGATAGTTACTTTTTGTTTATTTTTATGGTCCATATGCTGTGTTGTTCAGAGATTACTCTTGGGGCTTTGTGCACAGGGATCCACCTGGTAGTGCTCTGGGGACCATATGAGATGCCAGGCATTAAACTGTGGTCATCTTTGAACTCAAGGCAAGTGCCTGAACCCCCGTACTATATCTTAAGTCCCATGTTTGGTAGTTTTACCTATAATTATGGATACAGTTATTCATTTCAATGTAATATTAAATTTAACAGAATATATAATTCTGCTCTTTTTCTATAAGCTAGTTTTTCAAATACTTAACAAATGGAATTGTTTTATAAAAAACTATCTTCATTTATTAAAACTTAAAGAAAAACCTAAGGAAGAGACATAGCTAAGCATTATGTCTTGAAATGGTTAATTTCATCAGGAAAGTAAAAACCTAAATTACCAGATAAGAAGATAGATAAAGATAAGCACTATAAGTAGGTATTAAGGAAATCAATTTTTTTTAATTTATTTATTGAATCACCGTGAGAAAAGTTACAAAGCCTCCAGGTTAAGTCTCGGTCATACAATGATCAAACACCCATCCCTTCACCAGTGCATATTTTTCACCAGCAAAAACCTCAATATACACCCCCCTTCCCAATGCTTTTGATGCCTGTGAGGCAGATGATTTCTACTTAACTCTGTCTCTACTTTGATTGCATTCATTATTTTGACAAAATATGCACCATTATTATTTGGAATTTCCCCGCAACAATCAGAACTTCTGAAAAGGCATTCTGAAATAATTTGTTTTCTATTACTGGCTATGAAGACCACATGATGCTGTGAGGCTACAATAGCGGCTGCATGATTTTGGATTTCTGATATTTTACTAATTAAGTCTGGAGGGATTTCTGCCAAAAGCTGGATAATTAAGAGATTGGTTTGTGTGCCTTTGGGGCCAAGGTCATGCCGGAGAGCAGCTCGTGGGGGGCAACTCGTGGCATTGGTAGGGTGTGAAGGATGTGCCGGTTCCACCCCCCATCCCATGAGACTGCAGTTGCCCTGTCACTACTGGCTCATATGTGGTTGTCCAATAAGCTTTGAGGTGGTGGTCACCGTGCTGCCTGGGGGGGTGGAGATGGAAGAGACAAACAGCCTTTCCCTTCCTGGGGGGCACGGAGCCATAGTTTAACGCATAGTCCATTCACATTTCTGCCACAAGCTGCTGGGTTCTTAATTAGGTCCATGTGCCTCTGGGGTCACGGCCGTGCGAGAGAGCCGCTAGTGGGGAGGAACTCGGCGCATGAAGGATGTGCTGATTTTGCCCCCAATCCATGAGGCTGCAGTTGCCCATCACCACCAGCTCATACCTGGCTATCATGGTTCCAGGAGTGGGGAGGAAGGCAGAACAGTCAGACACTCTTTCCTTACTGGGGGGGGCGGGGAGGGGCATGGAATCATAGTTTAATGCATAGTCCATTCACATTTCTGCCACAAGCTGCTGGGTTTTGAATTAGGTCTGTGTGCCTCTGAGGTCATGACTGTGTTGGGGAGTTGCTTGGCGGTGGGGGCAAATTGTGGCCTTGGTAGGGCGTGAAGGACGTGCCAGTTCTGCCCCTAATCCCATGAGGCTGCAGTTGCCCCATCACCACCAGTTCATACCTGGCTAATAAGCTCTGAGGCTGTGGCCACTGTGCTGCCCGTAGGTGGGGTGGGGGGGGGGGGCATGGAGGTGGAAGATACAGACACTCTTTTCCTCCTGAGGAGGTGTGGGTACAGCACTATAGTTTAACATATAATCCATTCACATTTCTACCGCAAGCTGCTGAGTTCTGAATTAGGTCCGTGTACCTCTGGGACCATGACTGTGCTGGAGAGCCGCTGTGGGGGGCAAGTTGTGGCCTCGGAAGGGCATGAAGCCAAATTATTTTAAAGAGAAAAATTAATGTGTAATGTTTTTTTAAAATATAATTTTAGGGTTCTAATTATTTTTAAAAATTAGTTAGGGAATTGAGTCAGTGGGATAGTAGAAATCACTAATACTAAAATATTTTAAGGGTATTAAATGAATTAAAGATCACTTTTTAAATTTATTCAGATTTCTAAATTTAAGGATATTGATCTAGTACATTTTCTTTGACTTTTATTTTCTTTTCCCTGACTTCTCTATCAAAACACATTGAATAAAAGAGTGTTTAACTCAGTAAAAGTAATTCTTTTTTTCTTAACAAACATTCAACAAATGATATTCTGAACATTTTTGTAAGACTTGAAAAAAACGTGATTCTTTTGAGCAACATTTTCAGCTGTTAAGTAATGTTCTGGGCAGAACTAGAGAACTCTAAGAAGTATTTTTAGGTATCTTAAAGTGCCCTATTCTTTATTTTGAAGGGCTTCATAAAACAGTCTATTGGAAAGAGCGTGAGCTAGAGGAACACTGTTTTTTGACAGCAAATAACCTGACCATGTGACCTTTTGAAAATCTCTGTATCTGTAAAGTAAGGGGTTAGAATACTTGATCTCTAAGGTCCCTTCAGTTCTATATTCAATGACTTTCTGATTCTTGTTTTATTTGAAAACTGTGTCTCTTTGTGATTTTTTCTTGCCTCTAAAATGATAATTGAGGGTTGATTATACGTATCCAGCCCAATTAAATATAGACCATAAAGATCTTTATTATTGTAAGTGGAGAATTAAAATGTATGAAGGGCATAAGATTGGAGTGCTAAAAAGCCTTGTGATAAAAATAACATTATATATTTTGGAATTTTTTAATTTGGAACATATTGGCACTTTATGTAAAAAGATTAGGTGCAAACATTATTTAGTGTGCTTCTATTCTTGAAGAAGAATAGAACTGAAACAAAACTATATATACTTCCATTCTTGAAAAAGAATAGAACTGAAATAAAACTATATATAGCATTCTTTTATATAAATTTATGCTAAACCTCTATTAAAAGCACTGAGCCATGGAAAACAATCTCGTATAATTAACTGTGTGATATTATGTCAATTGATGGATTATAGCATGTCATATTTTGATGTGAAAAAATTTTTAAATAATTATAAATGCAAAGCACAAAGTACTACTCTCTAAAGACTCTTTTTTGTTCACTATCCAAAATATTTTTAGACTTTTGAGGAGTTTCTATATTTTTGTAGAGCTGAGTGTCATGTATCAACCATATGAATATATGATATGCAAAAGCTAAGTTCTGAGTAGGCTAAATGATTTAAATAGCTGATAACATTATACTAACAACAAAAATTAAGTCTCTTTAAAAAATCTTGACATTATATTTGTTTTTAAGCTCTTATCTTTTCAGCACTGCATTATGAATGTTCATGAGCTTGACTTTTTTAGAATAAGGAGCACTTTGTTTGCCCTGTTCTTTTAGACTTAGAAGTGGTGATACTGATGCTTTGGTAATTCACTAGCTTATGGTTATGGTACTCATCTTGCGATTCCCTTTACTTTCCTTGCTTACGTCATTTCCATCACTTTTAAACCTCTCTTCAAGAATTCACGTTGTCATCCAACCCCATCCAAAAATGGGGCAATGAAATGAACAGAAACTTTCTCAAAGAAGAAATCCGAATGGCAAAAAAGCACATGAGAAAATGCTCTACATCATTAATCATCAGGGAGATGCAGATCAAAACCACAATGAGATACCATCTCACACCTCAGAGACTGGCCCACATTCAAAAGAACAAAAGCAACCGATGCTGGCGTGGATGTGGCGAGAAAGGGACACTCCTTCACTGTTGGTGGGAATGTCCACTGGTTCAGCCCTTCTGGAAAACAGTATGGACGATTCTCAAAAAATTAGAAATTGAGCTCCCATTTGACCCAGCAATACCACTCCTGGGAATATATCCCAGAGAGGCAAAAATGTATAGTCGAAGTGACATCTGCACTTGTTTGTTCATTGCAGCCCTCTTTACAATAGCCAGAAACTGGAAGAAACCTGAATGCCCAAGAACAGATGACTGGTTAAAGAAACTTTGGTACATCTACACAATGGAGTACTATGTAGCTCTTAGAAAAGATGAAGTCATGAAATTTACATACAAGTGGTACAATATGGAAAGTATCATGCTAAGCGAAATGAGTCAGAAAGAGAGGGATAGACATAGAAAGATTGCATTCATCTGGGGGATATAAAGTAACAAAGTATGAGATTAATACCCAAGAATAGCTGAGATCAGCACCAGGAGGATTACTCCATAACTTATAGGCCAGCCGGGTATCCTAGAGGAAAGGGCTATTCAGATAGAGAAGGGAGCACCAAATAAAGGATGTTTGGAGGATCCTCCCAGGAGGGGAGATGCATGTCGAAAGTAGACTATGGACTGAACATGTTTGCCACTCAATGCCTCTTTTGCAGACCACAACACCCAAAAGGAGAGAGAGAACACAGGGGATTGCCCTGCCACAGAGACGGGGGGATGGGGGGATGGGGGTGGGAGGGATATTATCCATGGTGGTGGAAAATGGGCACTGGTGGAGGGATGGGTATCTGATCATTGTATAATTGAAACCAAAGCACAAAAAATTGTAAATCTACAACTTTAAAAAAAATAAAATAAAATAAAGGGGAAAAAAAAAAGAAAAAGCAAGATAATAAAATAATAAGATGTCGCTTTCAAAAAAAAAAATAAAGTAATAAATGTAGGTAGTATCAAAAAAAAAAAAAAAAAAGAATTCACGTTGTCTTCACATAGTATATCCTACTGAGACCTAGGCCTCCAAAGTTATTTAATTGAACTTTTCTTTGTTAGAAGCCAGTGTTCAAGGCTTACTCCTGGCTCTTGCTTAGGAATCACTCCTGGAGATGCTTAGGTTAGAGGAGCATAAACAATGCCAGGGATTAAACTGGGTCTGCCACGTACTTGCAAGACAAACACTTTACCGTGCTGTACTATCTCTCCAGTCCTCTTATTTACAGTTTTAAGGTCACTTCATGCTATTAAATAAACCAAAATCTCATTGAAAACAGAAAGTGTTTATGGCTACATTTAAATTTTCCTTTTTTGCAATCACAGAGTTATAGATTTAGAATGAGAATTTGACATGTGAATGGTAGAAGAATACTTATTGAACTATGGAGACAGAGTTTATGGGTTCTTACCCAGAATGTGCTGCAGATTATTGGATTGTGGCTGATACAAGGAGGATATGGAAAGAAAATTTGGAAGTTGCTAATGTCTCACAAATAGATTCTGTATCTTAACATTTTTTATTCTCTTCTTTCTGTTATTGGTGGAATATTCAGGGGTGTGATAAGGTAACCAATGCAGCCAGAGGTCCCTCAATCCTGTGAGCAGGAGAACCTAGGGAGGACAGGACTGGTAAAGTCTACATGAACTCCTGTTGAACTCTCAGGTCCTACCAGTGTCACTAAAGCCACCACCAACTTACCTGAGACTCACTGTCTGTACTACCTGAGAGTTTATTCTTTCCATCTTTATATTCTGGGAATTTATTTGTTAGAAAAGGAGAAGTTAGCTTCAGACACTTCGAGTCTGGGTTCTGTATCTTTTGACATGCACATACACACACACAAGCACACAATTTCATGAGGAGAGAAATAATCAAAAAAGAGTTTCATAAAGGGAGTTTACAAATTCAGAAGAGAATATAGGGTACTTTGGTGAGAGAAGAGCAAAAATAAAATCAAGAGACATGTGGAGGCATCAAGAATGGAATGCCCCATGTTACTTGAGGAAGCAGAGAGGGGTCTTTTCCAAGCAATCTCAGTTCTCAATAAAGATAACAGACATTTCTAGGATGTTATAAACAAACAAACAAACAAACAAAAACTTTCTCTGAATTCTGATATCCTTCCTTTTCTCACTCATATCAGGCTACTTGGTGGGTGTAACACCTACCTATTGGAAGATGGGGGATCTGGGTGGAGGAGGCCCAGTCCCTATCTGAGCAGGCTTGGAGATCTCAGCCATGGGTCCTGCATGCCTGGGTTCCTCTACAATTTCCTTCATGAGTGAGGCTCATCTGAATATGTGGAGAGTGGTCTCGGCATGGCTGTGGCTGGTTCCAGAAGTCTTTGGCTGCTGGGGCTCTGCTCGGGGCGGGGAGAGTCTCATGCCCTTGTGCCTGGCTGTCCTCACTGGGTCCCTTGGAGGGGGGCGCCCACCAACTGCCCCCAGCGCCGTGTAATCCCTTCAATGGCCAAGACTCAGAGACTATAAAACCCAGCTCCCAGACATCTTATTATCTAGTTCTTGCTCTGGAGAACCCGGCAGGCTATCGAAAGTATCCTGCCCCAATGGCAGAGTCTGGCAAACTCCCCGTGGCATATTCAATATGCCAAAAAACACTAACAATGATGGGTCTTATTTCCCTGACCCTGAAAGAGTCTCGAATGTGGCACTTTCTAAAATCTCAGGGAGACGTTACTGGTGCTTGCTCGAGGAAATCAATGAACAACAGGATGACAGTGATACAGTGATTAAGCTACTTGGTAATTATTTTTGGAGGACGGTTTGCAGTCTGGCCTCATCTTGAATTGCTGAACTGTTGGTCACAGAATGATTTCTTCGCATATTTTATCTTATGTACCCCCAAATTTCTTGTTTTATGTCTTCCTAAAATATACTGCCAGAATTCACCCTACCTATCTTCCTCACCACTATACAATAACAAAAAAGGCATATTAATCAAAATTCATGGCATAGTCCTATAATATTTTTCATATTTTATGATATATAAACTAATGGTGCTGCTGGTGCTGAATCCTTTGCAGAACCCTGCTTGCTCGCATGGTTGTCCTTCATCTAGTGTTCTGCCAATCCTATTTAGGATGACTCGAGTGAACAACTTGTAGATGACAGACAATAGGCAGATCGGGCGATAGTTGCCAATGTCATGGATGTCTCCCTTCTTGAACAGTAGTACGGTTCTGCTGGTTTTCCATTGGGACGGAACCTTGCATTCAGACAGGTAGCGAGTGAAGAGCCGAGCCAGTGTATTGATGAGTACTGACGGCAGGTTCTTCAGGTGTTCAGGTCTGACCTTGTCTGGGCCGGGTGCTGTTTGTTTCTTTACCGACGAAATGGCATGTCGGATTTCGGAAGGGAGAACGTTGGGAACGACATATCCATCCTGTGGAATTTGGTATGTCGCAAGTGGACATGGCTATCGAAGAGATTTGAGTAGAAGTCATGGATAATCTTCTCCATTGCAGTTCTGGAGGATGTGATGGATCCATCAGGACGTCGGAGGGCAGTCATCTCGGTCTTATAGTTGGCGAAAGACAGGCGGGCGTTACGAATACTTTTCCCGGCTTCTGCCGCATCTACCAGTACTTCTGCTCTTCTCTCTTTGAGGTCTTCCTTGATCGCATCTCTGCACTGCTTTGCGAGCTCGGACATTAGTTTGCGGTTGCCTGAGGCATGCGCCAAACCACGCTGGTGAATTAGCTCAAGAGTTTTCGAAGATAGGCGATTTTTTGTGGCTATCTCTCTCTTGGCGTTCCTCGCACATTCATGGAGGTGCTGAACCAGTCAATGGTATTCCTCGTCAATGTTGTCAACAATGGCATCTTCCCATGTTGCCGCAATAGTACCAAAGAGTTCCCAGTTGGTGGTCATTCTGGGAGTTCTCTTTTTGAACTTTGCAGCCCTTTCTCCCCGCTCTGTGAAGTAGAATTTTGCACGAAGGAGACGGTGGTCCGATCCCATTCGAAATTTTGGGACAACAGCGACATCAGTCAGGCAAAACCGTCGATTGAATATGATGTGGTCTATTTCGTTGTGGAATCGTCCACCGGGAGACTCCCATGTCCATCGTTTAGATTCTGCCTTCTGGAACTGTGAGTTACCATGGATGGTCTTGGTCGACATGATGAACTCTGACAGTCTCTCACCCTGTTCGTTCCATTCTAGGCCATGGGTCCCGATGTGAAGTTCTTCAGCTGATCTTCTCGGTCCTATTTTGGCATTAAAATCACCCACAATGATCTTGTAGAAGGTGTGGTCTTCTTTATAGAACTTCTCTAGCTCCATGTAGAACTTCTCGATTTCTCTTTCATCATAATGAGATGTTGGTGCGTAGACAACGAAGATATAAACTGCAGGCAGTGAGCCACATCTATTCAAATGTAAATGTCCGATTCGGGTTGTTAGGCATTCGAATGAATCAATGCTCTTGGCCAAGTTTGTGTTGACAAGGACACCGACGCCTCCAACACCTCTTTTATCGCATGTTCCGAGGAACAGTTCTTCTCCAGTGTCGAAAACGGCATGGTGAGATTCGTGCCTTCTTGTCTCGGTCAGACCAATGATGTCGTACTTGATCATTAGCGCTTGTACCATCAGGTCCTCGATGGATGCATCTGATGCTAGCGTACGTGCATTGAAAGTACAAACGATCATTTTTGTCTTCCTTCCTTGTGGCAGCCTAGGTCGGCCTTGAGATTTTGTCGGCCTCTCCTTTCTCATCCTTCTCAGTGCTGCCATGTCGGTGAAGCCGTCAGGGTCAGGTGAATGAGACCAGTTGTAGTTGCTGGTTTTGGTATATCGAATACACAGCGGATAGCTTGTCAGGCTCTTCCGTGCGGGCGGAATACTCTCGGTAGCTTGCCAGTCTTTCCGAGAGGGATAGAGGCTTTTGGGGCGACCTCTAATCACCCTTGTAGGTGTTACCATATTTGAACCCTATCAAATATGGTAGGACAATTCCGGAAGGTGGGTATTTAGTGTTTTATGATCCCGCGTGGGTCCGGAAAGCGTCCTGGAGTGTGGCGACGGCTGGGTAGTGGAACCATCGACCATATCCACACAATAACCAAGCTCATTGAGGTTTCTCGGGAGTTCAAGATGCCGCTCTGTTTAACGTTCATTGATTTAAAGAAGGCCTTTGATTCTGTTGAGACGGAAGCGGTCATTGAAGCCCTAGCCAATCAGGGCATTCAAGCCCAATACATCAGGATCCTCCGTGAGCTGTATTGCGGATTCACTACCAGGATCTCACCATTCTACAAAGAAGTGATCGTTGATGTCAAGAGAGGGATGCGGCAGGGTGATACCATTTCACCGAAACTCTTCAGTGCCACCCTCGAGAACATCATGCGACGACTGGAATGGGAAGAAATGGGAGTGAAGATAGATGGTCGGCAGCTACACCACCTCCACTTTGCTGATGACATTGTTTTAATAACACCAAACATCAGCCAAGCGGCACAAATGCTGGCCGACTTTGACCGTGAGTGTGGAAAGGTAGGACTATAGCTGAATCTTACGAAGACAATGTTTATGAGAAACAGCCTTGTTCCTGACGCCCCATTCGCTCTCAACGGAACGACCATCTCCGAATGCAACAGCTATGTGTACCTAGGTCGAGAGGTCAACATGACAAATGACCTGGCACCCGAGCTGCGCAGGAGGAAGAGAGCAGCTTGGAACGCCTTCAAGAACGTCGAAGAAATAGGTAAGAGGACAAAGAACCTCCGGCTCCGAGCACATCTCTTTGATTCCACTGTTCTTCCTGCATTAACATATGCCTCAGAGACCTGGGCCCTACGCAAACAAGATGAGAACGCTATTCAGATCTCCCAAAGAAGAATAGAAAGAGCTATGCTTGGAATATCACGTTTCACTCAAATGAGAGAAAGAATCCAGAGTTCTGACATCCGTCGACGATCAAGGATCAGGGACGCTGTCTCATTTGCCAAGTGTCGAAAATCAGATGGGCTGGTCACGTAATGAGATTTAAAGACGACCGTTGGACCAGAGCTGTTACTGTCTGGATTCCACGGGATGTCAAAAGATTACGTGGCCGCCCACCTACCAGATGGTCAGATTTCTTCGTCAAGATCATGAACGATCGGTCTGAGGCCCTTCATGTTCCCGGAGCGAACAGATGCCATTGGGCTACACTAGCACGCGACAGGGACAAATGGAGACGTTACTGGCGCCCGCTCGAGCAAATCGCCGACTAACGGGAAGTTAAGTGATTAAGTGATTAAGTGATAAACTAATGGTCTAGCTGTATTTTTAAATTAACCATATTTCCTTAAAGTGCCCTTTAGTACCATGGTGTGATATATGGGTAAAGGAATTTTTTAGCTATTTCTTGAAGCTGAAATGAAGTTGACTGGATTATCTCTAAAGTACTATCAATATGCACTATCAATAAGTACTATCAATATGTTTGTCTATTGGTCATTTTAATAGAAGAAACAGCTTCTAAAATACTGATAAAAAGTGTATTTTTTCCAAATTTGCTATTAGATTCAACATCAAATAATTTGTAAGTATGTTTTTCATGTTATAAAATTATTTTCAAAAGAATTATAAATGAAAATTAAGGTATACTGACTAAATTAAGAGAATTATTAAATAAAATTTCATAACGTATTTATAAAACTCAGTTTTAAGACATATTTTCTGTTCTATAAGACTGTCCACACTGTTCTCCCGTTGTTCATTGATTTTCTTGAGCGGGCCCAGTAACATCTCCATTTGAGACTTGTTGTTACTGTGTTTGGCATATCAAATACGTCACGGGTAGCTTCGTGAGGGCGAGATAATCTTGGTAGCTTGCCAGGGTCTCCGAGAGGGGCAGAGGATTCGAACCTGGCTTAACTGGACTGGCTGGGTGCACGGCAAATGCCCTATCGCTGTAGAATATAAATTATAAAATATATTTATTTGAATCTTAAAATCATATAAGTAAGTAAAAATAATAAACCTATGTTTAAAAAAAAATTCTCAGGGCTGGAACAATAGCATAGCAGGTAGGGCGTTTGTCTTGCATGTGGCCTATCCTGGTTTGATTCCCAGTATCTTATATGGTCCCCTGAGCACTGCCAAGAGTAATTCCTGAGTGAAACACTAGAAGTAACCCCTGTGTATCATCAGGTGTGACCCATAAAAAAAAATGAAAAACAAAATAAATAATTATATTATGAAATGCTTTTTTTCCCCATCACTCACACATTTCATAGGACTTCCATGTGAAATACGTATATGGAGTCTTTTGGATTATAGTTCTAAACATTTTAGGTTTAACATTAATTTGCCCTTTCTCCTCCCACATGCAGCTTATATTTATTGAGTTACAACTATCATAGTGCTCCCAAGGCACACCCAATTCCATCAAGCTCTACCAATCTTCTGCGTTTATCTTTAATCTCTCCTGTGTGCTCGGATCTTCCTCCTTTCTGTTAATCACTAACATCCCCAAATCAGACCCTGTGATCTGTAAAGTCAAATTCTTCTGAAAATTCTGGATTTTATATATGTAAGTAAAATATTGTTTTTCTCTTTCCTTTATGTCCTTTGCATAGTTTAATTTAGAGCAATGTCCCTTTCGTATAGACACAGGAAGAGAGTTAATGCTATGTATTTGTAACTTGGGTGTTAATTGACTCCAAATAATAGTCTTGTGTCGTATTTACTTGACATCAGTTGCCCTTAGTTCCTAACACCCCAATGGTAGGGTCCCAACAAGGGACTTGGATGGACCCAGGGCAAGCCAGAAGCTACCCAAGCTACCCTGTTATTAAAAAAAAAACAGGCTAAGCACCATAAAAATGTCTACGTTTATAGCACAGTTATGGAACAAACTCTGTGATGACCAAAAAAAAAAAGTTACTGAATAAGGACTCAGTTGGGGTTAGGAAAGACTAACCTGGCCTGAAGACTGTAGTCTGGGATATATAGCGAGATATCTTCAGAAGAGCTACCCTTTAAGCTTAATATAGCTCTTATTGTGTCCATACAAAATGGCTAGAAATATGATTAAGGAATAAATTTAAGATGATTGTTTAAATGGATACTGGCTAAGGGAAAAACAAATTAGTACAACATTAGATGGAATTCTACCTTTGGGGGATCTCCTAGCAGGATGAGATTTTGTTCTTGAGTATCTCCTAGAAGAACTTCCCCTGAAGTTTTTATCTGTTCATTGTTTATGATTATGTTCAACCACACCTATGCTACCCCCAACCCTTCAAAATTTCTCTATAGCTAACACTGTGAGACTTGAATAAATGGTGACTAATTACTAACCAGACTGGACCTGTTCCCTCCTTCATTCATCAGTCACCATCCAAAGAAGAGAAAAAATTAGAAATTACACAATGACGTACTATGCAGCTATAAGAAAAGGTGAAGTCATGAACTTTTGGCCACAAATATACGCACTGCACACCCACACTCACAGAATTCCATAGAACATTTTGGGAAATATGGGTATAATACAATTGAAAATAATAAAGCAATGTTTCCAAAGATAGATATGTTGAAAGTTGTTAATTCAAAATTTATTTGAATAAATGTAAAAATCTAAATAAATTACTTTTGAGATTTTAAACAAATGTTAGTATACTTATTATACATATTTAATATATTAATATAGCACTGTAGCACTGACCTCTCATTGTTCATCAATTTGCTCGAGTGGGTGCCAGTAATGTCTTCATTATGAGTCGTGTTGTTACAGTTTTTGGCATATTGAATTTCTGAAGAATGGCTTTCATGTGCAGTATGACCTAATTGCCACTTCCAAATTTCACTATTGGTTATATTTCTGTAAGATTCTTTTTCAACATCTTATATGTCACTAACATAAAGAACAGTTTTAGAAGCCAGGAGATAGTCTAGCAGTTGAGATGCATGTCTAGCATGCTATCAACCGAGTTCAACCTGACATTACTGGTCCCTAAAAAGGTAAAGGTAAAGGTAAAGGCCCTCCCGTTGATCGTCGATTTGCTCGAGCAGGCCCAGTAACGTCTCCATTGGAGACTTTGTTGTTACTGTGTTTGGCATATCGAATACTCTCGGTAGCTTCCGGGCTCTCCGAGAGGGGCGGAGGAATCGAACTCAGGTCGGTCATGTTGGCCGCTTGTAAGGCGACTGGTCCCTAAAACATGGATTATCTAGGTACATCCCTGGAAGCAACTAAGCACCATGATAGTTGAGGTACAATCCCTGTCACAGCAGGGACCATGCAGTATAGCATCCCGAAGTACTTGTGTTGGACCACCAGCTAATTAGCCAAGAATTGCAGGTAAGCCCTTGGTCTCCTGAGCACCTCTTGGGAGTCCAACCATGCCTCCCTCCCACCAACCAGAAAAGAGAATAAAAAGTAGAAATCAAACAATGGAATACAATGCCACTGTTAGAAAAGATGAAATCATGAAATTTGCTTCCAAGTGGATGGACGTGGAGAGTATCATGCTAAATAAAATGAGTCAGAAATAAGGGGACAGACATATAATTACTGTACTCATATGTGGAATATAAAGATAACATAGTATGAGACTAATACCCAAGGATAGTTGAGACAAGGGCCAGAAGGATTGCCCCAAGGTTGTAAGTCTGCTTCATAAGATGGGGGAGAAGGCAGCTGGGATAGAGAAGGCACCACTAAATCAGAGATTGTTTGGGATGGGAGATGTGTGCTGAAAGTAGACAAAGAACCAAACATGATGGCTTCTCAGTATCTGTTTTGCAAACCTTAATGTCCAAAAGTAGGGAGAGAGTAAGAAGAAAATTGCCATAGATGCAGGGGGTGTGGTGAGGTAGGAGTGGTGGAGGGTTACTGAGGACATTGTGGTAGAAAATGTACACTAATGGAGGGATGGGTGTTCGATCATTGTATGAAACTCAATCATGAAAGCTTTGCAACTGCATATCACAGTGATTCAATAAAAAATAAATAAAATAAAATGATATGAGCTGGGAAAAAAGTAATATGTCAAAAATCATTTTAGATTTAAGCACATGGATGCATTAATGACCTTGCTTTTAAAGTTCCCCAATTCCTAACTGGAATATTAAAAGTATATTACCAGTTTAAATTAGAACTCTCTGTTCATTGATGAGTTTTATTTTTCTTTGAACTGTTACCATTGAGCTTTTTATTATTGTCTCTTTCTTATATTTTGCATGTCCCTTAATGCTTTCTTAGTCCAGAGCCCATAAAACTTCTCTTATTTTAGTTATACAAAGACTCTCATTCCAGTAATTAAAACTTAGTCTTCTCTGTTTTAAAAAATTTAGAAATTTTATACTAGAATACTAATTCTCAAAGTACAGACCCATGCTTACCATCATCCCAGCTTTTGCCAGAAATGCAAGTCCTCTGGGCCTAATCACTAACTCAGAAGCTTGGCAAGGCCCACGATCTGGATTTTAATAAGCCATTTAGTTGGTAGTGACAAACAGTATAGTTTAATAGTGACTATGTTAGATATTTGAAATATTGATTACAATAATCAATACAAATATTTTTAATGGGAATCAAGTTGAAAATGCCATTTAAGAAAGATAGAATGAAATGTTAAATGCATCATAATGGCGGGGCTGGAGATAGTACAGTGCGTAGGGCAAATTGCCTCATATGCAGTCAACACCTGTCCATTTCTGGCACTCCATATGACCTCCAGAGACTGCCAGGAGTAATAAGCAAAGAACTTGAGCAAAGAAAAGCAAACCAAACAAAACCAAACAAAACAATAAAAACCAAAAACATCCTTAAGAACTAAATTGTATCTCTTCATAACTATTAAGCTTAGTATTCCCCCCACGACTTCTTAATGTGACTTATATTTAGAAATCAAGCACATAAAATGAGATCGTGTGTGTAAACCCAAATCCAACAAGACCAGGCATCTTTATGATAGGAGATTAGGATGCAGACAAAAGAAAAAAGCATAGCATGAAGTCAGTTGTCTGCAGTCTATGGAAAGCCTCTGTTGAAAGCAAATCTACAGAAGTCTTTGAACTTGTGACCTTAAGCTCCAAAGCAGGTGAAATCCTGTTGCTTATCACTCAGTCTGTGGTATTTGCTATGGCATTCCCAGCAAATCAACACACAGGATTTGTGCTTTTGGGTTGAAAACCAAATCAACTTAAGGGGTCTTTTTCTATTATTATAAATTATATATTTTTTAGATTTATGTGTATAAATGCTCATAATGCCATTTGGAAACAATATGTTAAGCACTAATTATTTCTTAATTATTTTATGAGCTATATAAGTCTAAGGAGTCAACAGAAAGTTTAGGGGAGAATTCCTAGCTCTTGGTATGTTATTATAGTTGCATTTCATTTCGTTTGATTTTAAAGAAAATTTATTTCCATAGCATCTTGTCCCTTTTGTTTGTCTTTGCTCTTGTTTACATAGCTAAACTGGTAGCATCTGTGATTTTGTTAATAAACGAAATATTTAATTGGAAAAGATTTTTTGTAAAATCCCCACTGATTTTTTGGTCCATTATTATAATGAAGTGGCTTAAAATAAAAACAATGGCGCATTTTAAACCTGATTTTAAAATGTTTATCCTACATACCATAATATACTTAGTAATGTTAAGATGGAAATGATGTTTGTATTGAGTGGATTTGGTCTTCCGTGGATAAAGCTAATTCTTTCTATATGGATGCTTCTTATGAGACTTCCTCTGACATATATCTCATAATGGTTCCTGTTGATTGATCTAATTATATACACACGGTTTTATTGGAGCTTTGTGAATCTAGAGATATCCATGTTTGCTTAATGTTCTACAAGCACAATTTAAAACCCTTTAGGCTTACCAGGATTGTTTCCATAATCCTTAATTGAGAAATGTAAGCCTTTAGAATTTTGACATATCCTGTCTAAATTAGTGACTGGACCAGCAAATTTTCTCAATTTTTTGTAAATAGGAAATACATAAAACATTTTTGTAGAAAATTACTTTTAAAATTAAAAGCAATGTTTATTTTTGTATATATTCATACAAACTTATTTATGATTCTTGATTTTTAAATTTTAGGGATGGATATTTTGCCCAAAAAATTTGCAAAATGAGAGAACTTAACGTAAGCAGTGAGTAGCAGAGAAATAATAGTAATATTTTAAGGCAAGTCTAATAATTCTAATGTCACTACACTTGTATATAGGAATAGATTAAAACAGAACTCTATTAATTTTAAATTATTTTTATACAACCGGCAGGCTACCGATAGTGTCCTACCTGCACGGCAGAGTCAGGCAAGCTTCCCATGTCATACTCAATATGCCAAATACCAGTAACAATGATGGGTCTCATTCTCCTAACCCTGAAAGAGCATTGAATATAGCTCTTTTAAAATCTCAGGGCTGGGAAGAAGGAGATGTTACTGGCGCCTGCTCAAGGCAATAGACAAACAACAGGATGATCGTGATTTAGAGAACATTCCATAAGAGTAGATGTGAATTTGTGAATACTAGTTTTTTAATTAGTTCTGTAACATCAAAATTTTATATTAATACCTCAAAGATATAGTTCTATCTATGAACTGTCATTTTTCTTTTCATTTTGCATTTTAAGCTATTTTTACATTTCTTTGTCAAGTTTGAAGAATAGTTCTGACAAATATGATTTCTATGTTTTCTACCCTGTGTTTGGGGATTTTGAAGGTCATTTTTTAAACAGAGTTTTAGCTCACTCACTGAAAGCTTCGGACAAACCAAAAGTTATAGAATGTACTTCTACATATCTATTAAATTTTTCTTGACTGAGTACTTTTAACCACTAAAATTTTGTGAAATATAAACCCAAAAAATCAATAACATGTACTGAAGTTTCTTCTATAAATCTTCCTGGCCTCACCTAGTAGATCTATGCATATTTAGCTGTAGTCAAAGATTTGGCTAGAGCGATAGCACCGTGGTAGGGCATTTGCCTTGCACTCAGTGGACCCAGCTGAGCTGGGTTCGATTCCTCCGCCCTTCTCAGAGAGCCTGGCAAGCTACCGAGAGTATCTCACCCGCATGGCAAAGCCTGGCAAGCTACCCATGACGTATTCAATATGCCAAACACAGTAACAGTAAGTCTCACGATGGAGACTTTACTGGGCCCGCTAGAGCAAATCCATAAACTTGAGGACAGTGGAGTGCAGTGCAGTCAAAGATTTAACGAATGGTTAAATTAGATCTTAAAAATAGCACAAGTGGTGAGGGTTAGGGTCATCTGCTTAAAAAAGAAAGAGTGACTTATTAAAAAGCAGAGTCTCGCAGATAATAATCACATTCTTTAAGTAGCCAAAGTAATGTACTCTCTTAGTACTTACTAACCTTGGTGAAAGAAGAGTTGCTTAATAAACTTTTAAAATCTAAAGTAACACAATTAGGTCCGAATGGAAAAGGGTTCATCAGATGTTGATATTTGCAATACACTTTAAGAAGTCATCATTTGAGGAAAAAAAAGACAGCTGATCAATAACTTTCAAGTTTAAGAACTTTGTGATTTTTAAAGGGTGAACATATCAAACAGAACCTGAAAATATTTCAGTCAAACCCCAGTGTTAAAATTTATGTGTTCATTTGAAACATCATTAAAAATACCCTATGCTTTATTTTTAACTTTTCCCTGTACAATGCCTGAAGATGTCTTATGAGCCTTTCTTGTCATTTACTATATTATACATTTTCTGAATTAATCCTCTTAAACTCATAAGGATGAGAATGTTTATTATCATTTATAGATATGAAAACTGAGTTAGAAAATGGTTAAGTAATATAGAAAGGTAGAAGTAGGATTCATTCAAAAGCATTTTGATATTTTTTCTTATCTCAAGTAGTATTGCCTAATTATGAAATAATTGTTTAAAGTTGGAATGCTAAGAAACTGGGGCACCATTTATTGCCAAAACCCGCCATATTAAATAAACCCTAAAACACAGATAGAGGTAATCTGTTTTCAAATGGAAAACACAAAATTTTATTTTACTTGAGTATTCATGTCTTATTTACAATTCTTTTAATATTTAGCATATTGAAGCAGCATATGTGAGGCCTACCCTTTCATCCTTTACCTCTGAAACTACACTGTTGGTTGTGATTTTTGTAGCCTCTGAACATAGTCATATATTGGGTAAATCTCCTAGAAAAAAAAAAGTACTTCTGATTTGTGGAGATAGGTCCTCACAAGTGGTGTTAAGTATCCAGGGGCTTTCCCCTCTTGGGGATTCTCAGCCAACTGGATTGCAGTCCACTATGCAGTGCTGCATATCCCATGGGCCAGGGATAACATAAGTGACCCAGGTGGTGCAGTGTGTGGTCCCTCCAGAGCAGCCCCTATGATTCTTAGCAGACCATGTGATCCTGACAATGGAATTGGGATTGGCCACATGCAAAGTATCCTTTAATCCTCTTACACTCTTTCCATCCAGGTACTCATGCTTTTTTAAAAACAATTTTTTTCCCACTGCTGTAGTGATAGTTCAGTGAGGCAGGCATTTGCCTTGCAAGGCGACTGACCCAGGTTTACTCCCTGGCATCTCCTATGGTTGCTTTAGCCTCAACAGAATTAATTTCTGAATGCAGAGCCACGAGTGACCCCTGAACATTGCAATATGTGCCGGCTT